>NW_027271033.1:0-600000 GCF_040938485.1 Diadema antillarum | reverse complement strand
GAGGCTGTTTTGAGGCCACGATCAGCAGATGGAGTGTTTCTCATTCCCTTCAGTTTGTTGTTGATATCGCTGGAGAAGTCCTTGTCAGGGGAGGGGTATATTCCATTGTTGATGAGAGTGCGTTCTATTGCATCTGGTGTGACAGGGCAAGCATTTTTCTTGGTTTTCCTTCCAGTGAGTCTGTTGATTAGTTGCCATGCTTACCGGCTTGAGTGTATGAAGTCGATGCTCTCTCAGGCTTCCCGCCCGTGTGCCTTGCGTGTGTCGTCAAGGTGAGACTTCAGGTGGGCTGCAGCGTCTGTGGCATATTCAGAATTTTGTGAGTTATGGAGTGTCTCGTAGAGCCTTTCACACTCCTTGTCCCATCCGGGGATATACTCTTTCCGACAGCCTCGTGGGATGGCTGCTTTTGATGAAGCGCTGACTACTAGGAGGAAAGCACTATGAACCTTGTTGATGCCAGTAGTAGGGGCAAGGAAGATTAGCTGCTAGGTTATCTGTCTCTTCCTTGTAGACGTTCCAGTTGCCTTTGCAGAAATTGCATCTCTTTGCTTAGCATGTCAGAGTTGGGGACACTATGGGTGTGCCATTAATAATAATAGGTATATGGTGACTCTGAGGAAAGCTGTCTAGTACTAGTCTCTCAGGGGCATCTGAGATCAGAGGATTCACTATGCCACCGTGCAAGGTCTGGGTTGGTGGAGGAGTCCCATCTGCTGGAGTAGAAATTGGTAGGTTGACGTCTATTGAATAGCAGGTAGAGGTCAAATTCTGAAGCCCAGTTGCATAACTCTTTGCCATTTGACGTGCAGTAGTCATATCCCCTGTCAGTGTGCTGCCAGTTGAAGTCGCCGGCATACAGTACCGAAGACTGCTTGGGGTAGGTCATGGGGTACAAGCTGGGTAGGAGGGGGCTTGTAGACATTGATGATGTGAAGGCCGTGCACCTTGATGAGGTGCCAGTGGAGGGCAGCGTTCTCGGTGCAGGTGGCAATGATGTTACACTCTTTCAAGCTAATTTCATATATGTAGCAGTACCATGATGCCAGCTTCCTGTAAAGGCAAGTAAAAGCCTGGATGCAGGACTTGTCAGAGAGATGAGTCTCCTGAAAGAGGATCATAGCAAGTTGCCACTTGTATATAACATCTCTCTGCAGGATTGAGGCCCTGTACAGTGAATTGTAAGATCCCAAGGGTAGGCATCGTCAGGTAAGGTCATCAATACAGTTGAACCTCTCTTATCCGGCCTCCCTTTATCCGGATCTCTCTATTATACGGACGCAATCTCGCCGTGATTTTTTTTAAAGATAATTACGGGAGGAAAGGGGAATTCCCAACTCCTTGAGAACTCCTACACAAACACACATGGATTACCTATACTTGATACATTTCTTAATAATTATTTAGGTAAATTATCCCAAGAATTTATAAAAGAAAATGATTTCATTCTTGCAAACACGAACCTCTATTTTGGGGTCTGTTACTGAGTGTAACAATGAAAAGGTTGCAGTATACACATTACTACATGTGGTACTACAATGGGCTACATCAGTACATGTGTATGTATATGTACATGTATAAAGCATTGAGTCTCCCGTATCCGGCCAAATCCCTTATCCGGATGAGCCTCGGTCCCGACTTGTCCGGATACGAGAGGTTCAACTGTAATATACACAATTCAAATAATGTACATAATATTTACAATGCAGTACGTAAGAGTTCCTTGGTGAAGAGGATAGTAATGGCATGTACAAAGACACAGATGTCTCAAGTAGATCAGATCAGATCAAATGACCGAAAGGTAGACAACTCGTTAGCCGTAGGACGTTTCCAGGGTGGACCACGTGGAAGTCAGTTGCTGTGCCACCCTAAAAGAAGCTCTGTTAGGTTAGAAGAGGAGAGGGGAGAAGTGAGGAGAGTAAAAAGGGTAAGTGAAAAAGAGTAGAGTAATCTTTCCTAGAATTGGTAAATCCTGTGAATTGGAGAAGATGCAGCGGGAGGTATGAGGGGATGAGCAGTGAGGGTTTTAATGGTTGGAGAGGTGAGAAGATGGTATTGACTGTCAGCTGTCAGGAGTGCTATGTGTGCAGGCACGGCAGGTAATAAGAGCTGCCCCTCATAGGACCTCAGCAAGTACAGCAAAAGAATACCCAAGAGTCCTTAGTAGGGCTACTCGCTTGGTGGTTTGTCCCTCTCAGGACTGTAAAAATAGCAAAATGATAACCCATAATCCTTATGAGGGCTACCCACACAATGATCCATCACAGTCTCAGGACTTCACCTTCAAGCAAAAGAATGCTTAACAGTCCACACTATACACATGGTGACCCATCCTTCAATCTTACCACATCACCAATTCCAGACATAAGGAGACTCTACGTATATGTGCTCTCCCTCTTTTACCTGTCCTCATTTCTGTTTTTCTCTCGTCCTTATCAGAACTTGCAACATTGTGAACCACAATCTCTTCTTGCACTATTCTCACTACCCTGCAAATCTTGAAAGATCATCCATTTTTTTTTTTCATTTTCTAAATGCTTTTAATCATCTTGTCTAGCAGTCAGTTAGTAAGTTCATTGGATAAGTCACATATTTTATTTCCACTTAAAGTGACTGTTCCAATTTTGTTATTTTGTTTTGAAAGCGTCCGGATCTTTAAAGAAGAATTCCAGTCCACTTATAAGTTAGTCTGATAAGAAAGAGTAAAATGTTATGAGTACTGAAGATTTGATCAAAATCGGATGAAGATTAAGGAAGTTATGATATATTGTGAAGTTTTGCTAACTTCTGCAAAACAGTTTTTGTATCTGTAGTTGATATGAATAAGCAAATGAGTGAGCTAATGATGTCATTACTTCACAATTTTCCATTAAATATGTACAAAAAATGAAATTCAAAGTTGCTATTATTAACCCTAACTTACCTGGGGGGGGGGGGGGGGGCATAATGCCCCCCTCGACGAATTCCGCGACCATTCCGGCGGGCAAAATTTTTTGACCGCGCCACTCGCTGACTTTTTACTTTCAAGTCTCCCACAACTTTTGAGACCAAATTTGTTGCGCCGGGGCATACTGTTCCGAAGCCATGCCCCTTCAAAAAATTTTCGTCAACCCCAAAATTGCTCGAAAACATGATTTTGTGTACAAAGTCAATATAAATTGTGTTTTTTCAGTTAATATATATAAAGATTCATATTTTTAATTTGAATGGCTGAAATCGATTTATTTTAGTATAATTAATGCTTCAAAAAATATGTATGAAAAATTCTGCTAAAAAAACAAAAACAAAAGTTAAAAAAAACAGGGAAATACATAAAATATTGATAAAACGATAAAAAAACATAAGAAATTAATTTTGATACTGAATTTTTTTATGCATGAATGTTAGGAATGTCACTAGGAATATTTACACCAAAAATCAGCATTCCATAAGATTTTATAAGCCAATTACAGACGAAAATGAGGTTTTTTGCATAATTGATTAATTCAAAATAGAAAATGGAAATTTTTGGAAAATTTAACTGAACTGTCTTGTAGATTACATCCGGCTTTATGTTCATGCAAAATTTTGCCCCCCCCCCCCAGGAATTCAAGCTCGCTGAATAGCCCAGGGCCCTGTTGCATAAAACCCTTACCGCTGGACTTACCGCTCCTTTCTAGCGGTAAGTCTTCAAATTAGCGGTAAATTTTATAATCCTTGATGCTGATTGGCTATGATGCGTAATTTTGACGGTAGTTACCATTGAAATTCAACGGTAAGTTTTATGCAACGGGCTCCAGGTATTAAGTTATGGTTAAGGGGTATAATTTATTCCGAGTTGGATAACTTCAAAATAATGATCAGTAAGATATATCAGGATTTGACACTGGGGCATAATTGCATTTGAATGAAATTTTGGAATTTTCAAAATTTTATATACAAACTACTGTAAAACGAGGAATTTTCGCGTGCATTTTAATTTCGCGAATTTCGCGAGCGCCAAGATTCGCGAAATTAAAATGCACGCGAAAGTTCTTGCCTACACTATATGCATTGAATGCCAGTGGCAGTTCGCGAAAATTTCATGCCGCAAAAAAGGCTGTCGGCTCCAATTCACGAAAAATTCATGCCGCGAATATATCATGTTTTACAGTATATGTCAAGTTGTGATGGGATGACATCATCACTTCACCATTTGCATATTCATATTGAATGTTCAAGAAGTGTTTCCTAAAAATTAGCAGAACTTCAAAATGTCATTACTTCCTTTTTCATCCAATTCTGATCAAATTTTCATTGTTATGCTAAGAAAATTTCACTCCTTTTCAGCTTAACTTTTAACTGGTTTCAAAGAAACTGTCAAGGTATTCAAATCAACATTGTAGAGAACAGATCTACATCAATGCACTTTTTATTATGAGAGTATACCTGACAAGGATTGTTATTTACACAAAATATTGCAGAAACTAACTGATGATGAATTAGTCAGCTAGCTTTTCTTTCATTCTTTCATTTTTTTTCATCACTCTAACTTGTAATTCAGTAGTATGATCATTAAAGTTAGTGTCCTGAGGATTTTTGTCTTTGTTTGGTAAACTTTTTATATTATGAAGTGCCTTTTCTGAAAATTAGAAGGGACTCCAACTCTCCTGCTTTCAACGGGAGATCTCCCGCCGAAAGCCCATTTTTGCAAAATCTCCCGTTCTCCTGCTTGAGATTTAATATCTCCCGCCCTGGCTCTGTGTCTCCCGTTGGAAAGGATTTCTTACTTATTGCCATCGTATGCTGAAAAAAATAAGCCTTCGATAGCACGAGAGAGGATCTAGAACCCTATAGGCCCCAAGGAACTTTGCGCTTCGTGCACATCAACTTGGAGTCTCCCGTTTGCTAGGGGTTTCAGGCGGGAGAATCTCCAGATCAAAAGGTGCTTGGGGTTGCAGAGACTCCAACCCAAAGCACCTTCTGATCTGGAGATTCTCCTGCCTGAAACCCCTAGCAAATGGGAGACTTCATTTTGATGTGTACGAAGCACGAAGTTCCTAGATTTCTAGATGCTCTCTGGTGCTATCTAAGGCTTATTTTTTCAACATGCGATAGCAATAAGTAAGAAATCCTTTCCAACGGGAGACACAGAGCCAGGGCGGGAGAAATTAAATCTCAAGCGGGAGAACAGGAGATTTTGCAAAAATGGGTTTTCGGCGGGAGATCTCCCGTCGAAAACGGGAGAGTTGGAGTCTCTGGGGTTGGAGTCTCTGAATTAGGAGTAGGAATACTGCACAGAATTGCTTTTTTTTTTCTTCGTGTTGGGTTCTTCACAGGAAGAATTGCCTTTTGATTTACATAAACAGACATGGTGTAATTACAATAGTTTGAAATATTCAATTAGATAAAGAGTTTTCTAGACACATCAAAAAGTTGTATTTACCTGCCACAGTTTTGATGACAGGCTGTCATCTTTCTCAAGCGATGGCTAATCGGCAACTGATGATTTGGCGCCAATCAGCTGGGATGGGGGGCATACCAACTGACTGACATTTACGATGGCTATCACTCGGATGTCACACCTGGTTGATTGCTGATTGGTGCCAAATTATTAGTTGCTGATTAGCCATCATTTGAGAAAGATGACAGCCCGTTGTCGAAACTGTCACAGGTAAGTACAACTTTTGGATGTGTCTAGAGAACTCTTTATCTATATTTAGCAAACATCCTTATGAACTTATTTTGCAATAGTTTGAAATGTTTTCCTGTCTCTCTTTCTCCTCAGCAGCCAAGGTCTGTGTCCACACTGGGTAATGATGACCTGGATATGATCATAGCCAAGAGCCAAGCCAGGAGTGATGCCATAGAAACCTTACACAGTAATGATGGTATAGTAAAAGTGTGGTCTAGATCCATGCTTCTCAACCTTTTTCCAAACAAGGCCCACTTTTGCTCCTACAATTTCTTTTTTGAGGCCCAGTTAGAGTAAACATTTTTTTTTTTTCATTTTGGGCCGACATTGTGGCTGACCTGTGAAAGCTTGGCATCCCCACTGGTTGAGAAGCAGGAGTCAAGATACATGTACAAGTAATGGCCCTCTTTTGCTTGTTCCAATATTTGTATAATAAAATCGGAATGGTATGTGTTGAATTTTAGTGCAATACTCAGACTTCCAAAGTGTACAGAATGACCACCCTTACCCCAACAAATCCTATAAATGCCTGAAAATAACCAGAATTCCATATTAATCTTTTCACTTTTATTTTACATTATATTGAGATTATGCATTACATTAGGTCATTTAAATGTGTTCATGACAACCAAAAAGGGCCATTGGTTCCAAAGATATGCAAGATCCAAAAGAATGAAAAAGAAAGCAAAAAAGATGTTCTTTTGCTGTACAGTAAAAATATTGAAAAAAAAGACAAAAATGATGCTCATAAGGGATTTGAACCAAATGTGATGGAATATAAATCACTCACTACTAATCAAAATTATGTACAATGTAGATGAGAATTTTACAATAAACAAGAGTTCAATGATGAGTAAAGGATAAGCATAACCATATCATGAGTTTATTGGCTTTTTTTAAGTTTGCTTGGGATGGTTGTCCTTTATACATATACTTTTCAATAAAGCCATGAATAATAATGTTGGAGTATTTAATAAAATTGGATTTTATTTGAAATTCTAAATTATCAAACTAAACTATTAGATTATCAAGTGAAATTTGGTAACAGTGTCACCAACAGTGTCCAGCATCCTGATTTACTTCACACAGCAATTCAACAACGTTTCCACATGATTTCTATCACATTGAGTGAATAGATGATTGCCAACTTACTGACTCGGTAGGGGAAAGTAAGTACAGGTCAGGAGTCCAGGTGCATGTTCTAAATTTTATCTACTAAGTAGTAAATCAATCATTTTGCAACAAACTTTCATTATGTATAATGATAATAGGATTGTAGCCCAATACTCTAAAACTTGCATGTCATAAGAACATGTATATGATATCATGATTGTCACTTACATCATTTTTAACTCACATGAGCCAAAGGCCAAAGGCTCAGATGAGCTATTGCAATAGTCATTGTCTAGTGTCTAATTGAAAATCAGTCACACTCATGCCATACCACCTTTAAATAATGTACAGTTCATTAAAGAATGACGACAATACTTACAATTATTTCAGCAAATCATGAGCTCATGACCCCAGTCAAATACAATGTCACATTTCAACTCAAGGCAAGTTAACTCAGCTAATGTCATATCAAGGACACAGACTGAGATCAAAAGAAAATCTGTTATTGTTTTTTGTGTGAATTCCACAAGTGCCTCACAGTGAAAAAGATCCTGTCCTGATCCTGTTTCATGTCCAGAAATTATATTTCTCAGCATCATCACAACTCTATACAGGTTTATCCATTGCCACTCTAATTCAACATTACGTGTATGAATCCCAGCTATGTACTCACTCATACCACCAGTGACATTAATCCCATGAAGATCAATCTCCATGAATAACAGGCTAGTACTTTCATACCCTTTATAATGTCATTAAGAACTCGAGCTGGTCCTTGTTAGCATACAGCACAACAGAGTATATCAGCCAGCTCACAGCCACATTAACATCAAGACACCATGTATGTATATGCATCATCCCAAAAGCTACATGTGCATTGTTCACTATTCAGTTTGGTACTGCAGCTTCTGTCATTTTTCCAAGTTCACAAAGTTACATGTCAAATATCAGCATTTTCTCACTTCCAGGCTACACTAATCATGTCCTCAACAAAGTCCAAAGGGATGCACTGTCAATGGAGTCAGTAGTCCGAATGTTGTGAGAGTTTAAATATCACCATATGGTGTCCAGAGACTCTCTAGCCAAGGGTGGGGCATTGTCTACCATTGGCAAGCAGCCATCTTGGTTATGCAAATTAGTAGGGTCAAATTTGATATTTCAAAAGCCTATTTTAAGGTCAAGAACACCTGTAAACACTTAGGCCCAAATTCATGAAGGTGTTTCAATTGAAACCATGGTTTTAACCATGGTTTATGCAAATTTCTTCTGCGTAAATAAGATTAACAGATTGCATACACCATCAGACGTCCAGTAGCAAGCACGCTTTTATTTGCGCATTTCGAATGTACACCTATTTAATGCTAATTTTAGACCATGGTTCAAATTTTGCACCATGGTCTAGGTTTAAACCACCTTCGTGAATTTGGGCCTTAGTGTCATGTTTGATTTTCTTCCTGCCAAAAACCTCATTACCGAGCTTGTAACACCGATGCACACACATGCATTTTCCCTCTGTTTTTCATCTCAGAAACCACTTGTCCGAACATGCCCAAATTTTCTATGTGTATAGAACTTGACTACACAAATGTATCTCAATGACTTCCAGTCAATATGTAGCTTCCATGGCCATAGTAATGAGAGTAAAAATTGAGGTTGATAAGGATGTGATTACTTTTATCCAGATAACAGCACACTTTTCTAGAGGTGCTGCTTTGATTTCTAACTTTCCCTTTTCAAAAGGTGATGATCACAGGCAACCAATATCTAATCATCCCACCCCCTGCATATCACCTAACTTTTCTCGATGACAAGTTTGATGTCTCGTTCCTTATTGTTGATGGAAAACTGCCACTTGGATCCCAACCTATTGTGAATAGATTGATAAAAAGAGCATTTCATTTCAGGCCACACCTGGTACAGTGTTACTCCTGTGTATGTGATATAGAAATTGTGCTGGGAGATTTATGTGCAAACTAGGCGTTTTCTCATCAGCTCGATAAAAATCCAAGCTCAAGATATTTTTCATGATGGCAAATTAGCGCACTATTTCATTTCCTATTTACATCAGCCGGAAATTTTTTCAAGCTAATTCAACAGCTGAGCATGCGCAAACAGTGTCGGGTATACCAGTAGAGCGCGTGCTTTCAAAAAAATTACCGGCATGATCGCTAGGCATGATGGGATGCATCGTGCTAATTTCTTGAGGCAATTTTACATTATCAAATGACACGCTAGTTCGTAAATTATCCCGCTATTTCGGAAATTTCCCGAGTTGGACTCGAGAAATTTTCTCGATCAGAGCGATAGAATTAGCGCGCTAATTTGTATTCACACTATCAAATAGCATGCTATTTCGTGATCGGGTTTATTTCCTAAGTCAATAAATAGCGCACTATTTCGAAACATCGGGCTGATGTGAAAATGCCTACTACCCCAGCTAAGGCCCTTAACCTGGAATAACTTACTGAAAAACGAATTGTATTAATTGCACTGGTTTCTGCACAAAGGGTGCAGTCTATTCATCAAATCCACCTGGACAAGATGTTTTGGAGGATGAGAACATGTTCATGCAAAGTACATTAGCCAGGAAGTGCAGCATTTAATGTAACTATGATGCATACCTTCCAGATGGAAGGGTGTAGATAATTCATTATATGAAGGAATATGTCGAGTGAACCGACTACATTTAGTAGAGAGATAGACATTTGCTTATCACATACCAAAAGTCCCATCATCATGCATTCAAGCAAAGTACTGCATGATGGATTAAAACCGCCATGTGTGCATCTGGAATTGACACTGACTTTCAAGAATGACACGACATGGTCAGTTTTTACACTGGCACCAACTAGGAGTGACATATCTGTGTTACAAATCCCAGCCAGAGCAGACTGGGCTTCAAAGAAAACTTTCACACAATTACATTGCAAAACCCCTGGATAATATGTTTAGGCCTAAAGCCCGCCGCACACTACACGATTTTGCCCCGATTCACCGGTCTTAAGACTAGAAGTGTGACGTCACAGTCTTGCCAGTTTCAAGTCGTACGACTGGGTCTTAGCGCCAGTCGTAGAGATTTGACATGTTGAATTTCTATGACCAGTCATGAGCTTTCAGCCATTCACAATGCAGTAAAATGAAAGCACAGGCAGTGCGCACTGCATGCGCTTTACAGTCATAAGCTTACTCAGTCGTATAGTGTGCGGTGTCCAGTCGTACAACTGGTCGTAAGACCCAACTTGGCTTAAGACTTTAAGACCAGTCTGATCGTGTAGTGTGCGGTGGCCTTCACTTCTAATACACAGTGATAATAAAAGATGTGCTAAAGGTCGTGTTTAATGTGTTTACATGTACCTCCTTTTATGACAGATACATTTCATGAAAGAGTACCCTACAGAGCTTTGAAATCTCACATTAACCTCAGTAATACATAGACTTGGTCGGATGCTTTCACAATAAGATAAGATTAAATGGAACTTTTTTCTTTAAAATTTTATCTTGATTTTATTAGTAAGTCGTAGACAGAGACTTTTACATTTCAAACAGGTGTATTCTCATTTAAGCTTCTTATGTTTTTTCAGAGATGCTGCAATGTATGTAGTAATGATAGAGTTTGTTATATGACAAAGAATACTGTTGAGGACAAACTTGCAGTGACACTCAAGATTGCATTGTGTTTAATGTATAATATGCTATATTCTTTCCACAGATGGTGATGCTGATGATATCCTTGACCAGTTCCTCTCCAAGAAATCATATGACAGGTAAGGGCCAGGGCAAAAAGTTAGTTATAAACATGTAATCATGGGACATGTAGATTAGCCATAGAAATACTTCATGACTACTTTTATAACAATGAATGCATGAGAACATTTTAGAATACTTCAAGATCTGGTTGTGTATTTCATTGAATGTAAATGTAATTTCAGCTGTAGACAATATGAGAATCAAGTGAATATCTTGTCTACAAGATACATCTACAACTGGCTGCCTATTTGTGAAATGTATGCTATTGTTACCGACTACGCTCAAAGTGAGTATAATACAGAAACTATAATAAAAACACACACTCACCATCCCCCCTGGCTATGTTGTGCAGACACCAGGGCAATTAACGCAACCAGGGAGGCAACCCAGTCGTGGAGTGAGGCACAGGAATAGTGGGCAGGAGAACAAACAGGTGGCCATTTATATCTTGTAGATGAGAGGATCGCTCCCATTACTCATAATCTAATTGTGACCGTGCACCTCAAAACGAACATAAAGTCGCACACTCTGATTTTGCGTGAGGACTGAAAATAAGTGAAATGGGTCAACCTAGCCGAACTTGCCTTTTTCATATTTTCTGAAAGAGCGGGTCTTCTTTTACATTATGCTAAAATTTGGTATCATAAAACGGGCAGGATTGTGTGTTTTTTAGCAGTTTATCTCGAACATTTTTGGTAGAATAGTGTGATTATGTGTGTCTTTAGAATCCCTTTTTCATGTCTGAAAAACCTTGTCCACACTCTTCACTTTCAACTCTAATAACTTTTGAAAGGATAGTGCTATACTGCTTTGAAAGTTGGCAGTAATTATGGACAGAATGTGTTAATGAGGCGTGCTTAATTTCATTTTAATCTGATAATCCCTTCATTGTTGTTACTCTGGTGGTTTACTTCCTGTTTTTTGTCCCATTCATCGCACAGCCAGCACGGTTTGGTAAAGATTAAGCGCTTGAATAGACACTGTACTTCAGAGCCTCTTTTCTCAGTTCACATTTTCCTGAGTTTGTGGTTTCTCTCCAATATTTAGATAGGTTAGATGAGTCCATTTGATTTGAGTTATACATCATTTTAAAGCTTAAAGTCTGCTCTTTCAGAATATGGTCTTAACTAAAAATTCATGTCTGGCGACTTTTTGTTTGTTTTGAGGTGCAGAGTCACAATTGTACATTCAATACAATTGGCTGCCTGTTTGTTCAATGTGTGCCAGACTAGCACAGATAATGGAAGGCATGGCTTAATTGTCTATTGTCATATGGGGTGAGTGGCCAGAATAGTGCTGCAACTGCAATAAGATAAAAAAAAGATGAAGGAATTAACTGTACAGTAGTCTCTGATAACTAGTCTCCCATAATTGGGTAACGCTTAATTAACATACAAAGTGAATAGACATTTCTGATGCACCTTATATGAACAGGATTATCAGGTAAGCATTCAGTCAAACGGGTAGAAATTTCACAGACAAGCCTCGTCTATTCTCATTGTTTCCTACAGAAAGTCTTTGAAATGTGTGTACATATAGATTCTGAAGGAATTGTGAGAGGTGCTGAGGGGCATTAGAGCCCGAGATACAATGTATAGTTTACGTTTTAACATTTTCTGTGCAGTGAACAATCAATTTGCCGTATCACTACATGTAGATGCATTTATACATGCCGTTTACAAGCTATTACACCACCACCACACACTCTACCCTGCAGTGTAACTACACACATAGCAGTGGCAGATCCAGAAGGGGGCACACCAGGCACGTGCCCCCTCTTTATTTTTTGTAAAAGCAAAAGAAATAAAAAGAAAAAATGGGGGCAAGCAGCTCCCCCCCCCCCTTTAATTTAATTTTGTACAGGAGCCTTCCCTTTACAGAAATTTTGGATCCACCCCTGCATAGTGACACACTCAAATCACTACATGTCTCCAGCCACCTCTCGATAAAAATGAAGAATAACCTAGCGCTCCACTGAGACTCTAACCTTTCTTTGAAATGTTTTTGGAAAAGCGAACTTACGATCACCATTTTACATTGTATTTTGTAAGCCTCGATATAGACTAACACATTGCTGCGTATGAGAATATGTGAGATCCTGCGCACGTGTTCAGTTCAGTCATAGCCGTGTTCCGTGTTCTAGAAAGGAGCGAAGGGGTTTTGCTTGTGTGCTTCAGCAAGTTTTGTACCGAAATTTTGTGGTTTCACCGCAAATTCAGGAGTGTTCCCAGCAAACAAATAACGTTCTCAGAACATTTCTCAGAAGTTCCCTACGTCTTCGTCTAAAACAGACATTTCTGAAACATACATAAAGCATCAAAGTTTAGACTTAACATTTACCGCAAAACGTTTTTAAAATGTCAGTTGACATTACAAAATGATATAGCCTTTAAAAAACATTTGTAAACGTTATCAGATGTTACAGAATTAAATATTTGGTACCGGTACCTAACATATATCATTAATATTCATGCATATTTATGAATATGCAAGTTAGAAAATCTAAAATTTGAAAAATTTGAGAAATCGGAGTCTTAAGTGTTTATGCTGGGTTCAAGCTTTCTTTGTTAAGAATTGTGCTTTTGTTATTATTCAGTTATTTCACAATTTCAAATTGTCTTATAGAAAGGTATTTTCATATTTTAGTAGGCCTAATTAAGCTATGTGTGATTTAATTTCAGTAACTGTGTCTTCATGCATTACAACATTTTGCTGGTTAGGGAAAAGGATGTGGTATACTGTAGGTATAGGTGGTAGGACATTAGAAATACGTTAGGATAGGATAGGATTATATAGGATTAAGGGATTACAATGTATGGTACGTTTATCCCAGATTGTGCCTGTATAATCTCATAACTATATTTTTTTAATGCCCAATGAAAAATACACGTTAGATGTTCTTGAAAGGTTTTGTGGACATTCTAGGTGGATATGAAAGGTTCTCTAAACATTTTGGAAAGGGTCAAAACTGACTTCAGCAGCAGACTAAACAAGCTCAAAAATCTTATATCTAGAGTTGATGCCCTACCAGGCAATGAACTACATGCAAAACAAATATGACATACATGTATTGATAACACGGGGAGAATCTTTGCATGCTTTGAGTGGGCTTGCCGAGTCACACAAGGGTTGCCAATGGAGCTCTGTAGTTTCCAGAGCAGTGACAAAGAACTGGGCAAGGTGCCCGCTTTTGCAGCTAGATTTGCTGTACCATCAGACATTGGGCAAGCAATAGACAAGGAGCTTGCAAGCTCTGTGACTTACCTAATGAGCAACAACCTGGAGGAAAAATTGCTCGATGACACAGCACACAAATACCCTTGCCCTGCTACATACTGTCAGTTATTGATTCACCGTGTGTAAACCAGACGATCTGGGACATTCGCACCGCTACTACACACACACACACACACATGATGCAAGGCTTCAAAAAGTACAAAAGTCTTTTACACGAGGGGTTAATGCATTTCTCCACACACTTGAACCAGAGATATCAGAGGCTCAACAGGACGTTCTTGCACTCCTGCAATGCAAACTATGAGTTGGATGCTCTCCAAAAAGAACTAATCAAATCAGACTTAAATTGCAAGCTCACCCACCTGTGCAAGGCCTCAAATCCAGTGACCAAATACCTATTTGGAGATGATCTAGGAAAAAAAGTGAAAGATCTCCAAGATCAGGGCAAAGCTGCAGCCAGGGTCATGAAGACAGTGAAGCACACACATTCATCTTACCACCCATACCAACACACAGCGGAGTCAGCTCACCATCAGTTCAGAGAGGGTGGCTGGTGGAGATCCACCACGGACCTCTTGCAGCTTGAATAGGCCTATTTTAGGCTAACATCGAGCTTGGTGGAAATTACCACTACTGCCACACACCTACACCCCAAGTGCCTCCAGATGGAGCCAGCTGCCTTGCTCAAAGGGTGGGCCAGGGCAGGAAGTAATTGTGCTACTTAGTGAGAAAAGAGGTAAAGCCCATAGAAAGTTAGATCAGACCTGTTGGAGGCCAACTGAAGTTATTCATAGCATCCATAACAATCGCCTCAGATCGATACATACTCGTTGCATTGCAAACCTGGTGGCCTGCACATTGAGTCTATGGACATTTCAAAATTCAGTATGGAACGGGTTAACAATTTGGGAAGTAGCTGGGAAGTCTGCAAACTGTAATGAAATGGCTACTTCCATTGCGTTGTGCATAGATTTGGAAACCCAGACATTGATCTTTTTGCATCCAACTGAACAAACAAGTTTCTCCAACTGACAAGCAAAAACAAAAACAAAAGGCCTTACCCACTCTCCCACTTCAAGGTTTCATCGGCTGGCAAAAAAAAAAAAGAATAAATAAATAAATAAAAATGAAATTATTGTATACAACTTGCAATCAGCAAAAGCTTAACCACATTCAATTCTTTTTTTTTTTCTGGTGCCATTTCTGAGATAAAAAAAAAGAGTGGGGGCCCAAAGTGGCTATACCCTATGTATTGTGGAAAAATAGTGGGGGCCCAAGGCTCTCCACACACCCCCCCCCCCCCCCCCCCCCCCCTCGTTGCCCTGCCTGAACAGAACACAAAGTCTTAGAGGCACATAGCAATTCTTGTTGACATTCACGAAACATGGTTAAAACATGCCTGGCAGATGCAGGTGTGAACAGTCAAATTTACAAGCCTCACCCCGCTAAGGCAGCCTCAGTCTCAACGGCAGACAGCCTAAACATCCTATTACTAATATATTGACAAAGGCAGGATGGGCTTTGGAGAAAACTTTCAGAAATGTTTAAAGAAGGCCACTTCATGACACAGGGAATTTTGCCAGAGCTCTGCTGGACCAATAACTAATCCAGAGCTGTATAGAGAACTTGGGTGGTTGTGGAAGGTGTGTATTTCCCTGGTTGACAATTGTAGAGAAGGACAGCTAGACTGTTTCCCATGACATTTCTGGTTTTGACATATGGACTGAGGGTCCACAGGGCTTTATACTACTGTAAGCACTGTTATTTTCGTGTACAGATATTTTTGCGAATGAGGAGGTCACAGACATTTTCGCCAGATGTTGTTTTCGCATATTGACACGGCAGCCTTCATAAGTGCCTTATCACCTCAGCGCATGGTGACAATTTCGCGTGCTGTTAAATTCATGGTCCAACTGTGATTCCCGAAAAATCACGAAAATTAAGCCCTCGCGAAAATAACAGCTTATACAGTAAAAGTCTCACAAAATTCTCATACACAGCAATGGGTAGTCTCGGTATTAAGACTTACGAAATAAAATAGAAAGATTGAATGAGAACTAACCTGTTCAAAATTTGATCTTTATTTTATGAGTAATGTGAAGAAAGACTATGTACCCTCCTCTCCCACTCAATGCATTGTATCTTACTAAGAATTTCATTGTGGTAAGTTCTCAGCTTTATGTGTGTCAGAATCCTGGAGACACTTAGTCACTTTAAAGATTGAACAGGTCTTAGAGAACACAAAGATATTGTTGATGTAGATCGCTATGTTGTCAAGTTTGGACAATACTTCTTGCATTAGCCATGAGAATGTACCCTGGTGAAAAGGTGCGGAGTTAGTTTGAGCCGTGATGGTACAGCTGTCCATAAATACCTGGTGAGCACTTGGTGACAAGGAAGATGGAGAGATGCAGAGCCTCGGTTGGTCTACTTCTTCTACAGCCCCTTCGCTAACAAGGTGGTAATCTCCTTGGCTATAGCCTGTCACCCTATAGTGTCGGCAAGTGGTGGGGGAGGGATGGTATAAAGCAGATGATGCCTTCTGGCAGTGGTTGTGATAACTCTGTTGTGTAGCCTGCTCTGACTTTGAGTATGAAAGCATAGTCTGTGATAGCCCACCCTGGCTATGGGGCACGAACATCGCCTTCGGCCAGGCCCTTTGCCTCTACCTCTGGTTGGGGCATCATCAGCTTCCCTGGGAATGCTGGTATTGCTTCTCAATGGGGCATTGGTCACAGCTGGGGTGTGCTACATGGTCTTCATGCACTGTCGGCCCTCAGCATTAAGTTGCGATGGAGCTGGGATAAGAGTTTGCAGGCTTACTGGTGTACCGGGCAAGTTGCCCAGAGAAGGGGTGTGGACCCCTGCAAGGGACCCACCCCGTCACAAACTGCATTCTTGTGGCACTCTTAAAGGGAAGGTAAACCCAAAGAGCAATGTGGATTGAGTGAAAGCAGCAACATTAGTAGAACACATCAGTGAAAGTTTGAGGAAAATCGGACAATCGATGCAAAAGTTATGAATTTTTAAAGTTTTGATGTTGGAACGGCTGGATGAGGAGACTACTAGAGGATATGACGTATGAGTGGACAACAATACAAAGAAAATATAAAGGAAATTCAACAAAAATTCACTTTTCTAGAATTATGAAAGAGCAATGGACCAACCGCTTTCAGAAAGCAGAGGGAATAATTGCTACCCTTAACATATGTCAATATCAAGTTGATGGAATTTGTAATTTTCATGAAAAATGGATTTTTGTAGAATTTTCTTTATATTTTCTTGGTATTGTTGTCCACTCATATGTCATAACCTCTAGTAGTCTCCTCATCCAGCGGTTCCAACACCAAAACTTTAAAAATTCATAACTTTTGCATCGATTGTCCGATTTTCTTCAAACTTTCACTGATGTGTTCTACTATTGTTGCTGCTTTCACTCAATCCACATTGCTCTTTGGGATTATCTTCCCTTTAAAACTCAAGCACCTGGAGCGTAAGACTGTTGTGTCTGTGAGTGGTATATAACATACAACAGCTCTCACAGACTGTTTCCACAGCAGTTCCATGATGGCTAGGGGAGTGTTAGGTAGATTATGGTCTTTGGCCATGACCCTGACATATCACGTAAATCTCATCGGCTTGTAGGTGCCTGCATAGGTCAATACATTGTAGATGCATCGTGATCCTGGTCAGTACGACCATCTCTGACCAGCACCTGTCCTTCACAAATTGGCCTTGAGATATGGCAAAACAATGTATGTCGAAAATTCATTAAAATTGACTTAGTCACATATATTTCAGCTTATTTCAGTATAATCTAACTCTTGACCAAATCTTGATTGAAATCAGAACCCATTCCATTACAGAGATATTGATGCAATTCCTCCCATTGGAAATTGTTCAAATTTTGTTGGCAAAACAATGTAAGCGGCGATACGCTTGCCCCTGCTCAACACACGACGGACATGGACTTGGCAAAACAATATGTCTACATGCGATACATTGTTGTGCCATCTCCATGTTTACGCAGTGATGGACTACACACCTTGCGCGCCTGCAGAAGTGCATGCATTTTGACATTACAATACATTATACGTGCGCCAGTTATTGAGACTTATACAGTTGTATTTTGTTTTGTCATATCAAATGCAACTGTGGTTATGTTGAGACGGCAAAACAATGTATGTGAATACTCGAAGAATGGAACCCGAGTTTAGCCCAGCCGTGGATTGAGATAGTAAGCCGTGAAGCTTGTTTATTCGATCTGTGAATAGATCAAAATCCTTTAATAAACAAATATTAGCGCCTTGTTGCTAATACACATGCAATAACTTGGACGTGTGAATCACATGTAATAATATTCATGCATGCCGAGTACACTGAACTTGGACTTCTGAATCACATGTAATATTCATGTATGCCTTGTAAACTACTGTAAAACGAGGAATTTTCGCTTTCATTTTAATTTCGTGAAATTCGCGAGCGCCAAAATTCGCGAAATTAAAATGCACGCGAAAGCTTTTGTCTCCACTACATGCATTGAATGCCAATTGCAATGCGCAAAAATTTCATGCCTCGAAAAAGGCTGTCAGCTCCAATTCGCGAAAATTTCATGCTGAGATCTGTCATGTTTTACAGTATATACACTTGTATATGATTAAATCTTTGCATTGCCTGACATGCATATAGACTCAAAGACTTCTCTTGTTGTCACTGTCTCTTGTTTCCTTCATAGTATATTGTATTATACACAACACCTGGATTTATATCTCTGTCACATATTGAAAGTGACCAATAAATCATCATGTTTCCAATACACCGGGAGTGTCAATTGAACATGCACGTTGAATGCTTCAAGTTTTCTATGACACTTGTATGCTAGATGTATGTAGGAGTTTGCTACTACACTTGTATGCCAAAAATACAGATTCTTTCTGTGTTACTGAAAGAACAGCTTTTTATAATATGTATACACTGACTCATTGTGCTCATTTACTGTGTACACATGCAGATTAATCTGAGCACTTTATTTGGCACTCTTGAACTGTACTTAGCTGTATTGTGCATATCCTGTCTAATTTGTACTTGTGCACAAACATGTAATTTTGTACAAATGCAACATGTGTTATCACCCTTTAACTCTCAGTGACTTTGCTTCATACCATGAGGCAAATCTCTCATTTGAAGAATCTACACCCCTGTAGATAATGCCAGTGTATATCTTGGCAATCAAGGACGTAGAAACCAAAGATATAAAACACCTGTTTCTTGACCCTGGCCTAATCAGTCACCGCCACAAGGGGGAGGGGGACCCGCGAGAGGAGGAGATTGTTTTGGTTTTGGCATGGGCTATGTAGCTCCATGGTGCGTGTGATGTGTCGACAAGCTTCTACAATGCTCTCCTTCTTATTCCTGTATTTTCGTTATTTATGGGTCAAATTTTTTGTTCGAAATTCAAAACGGATGACTATAGAATTTCTCAATAGAATATAAAATCTAAAACACTTAGAAAGAATAGAGAAAATTGAGTGCACTTTGAATGGTCTGCCACAGGCAGATATCCTTATCATGCTCTTACGTAATATGACAGCTGTTGCAGTCATTAAACCCTGGCTTGGCCGCCAGGTTTGCCACGCCTGAGTAGAAAGCTATTTTGCAGTGGGCAAATACATCTACTACCTATTCTCAAACGACAAATCGTTAGGGGGGTATAGCACCCCATCAGCTTCGTTTTGCGATGGGGTCTCGCCTCAAACGGGGGTTTGACGGCATGCACTTGCAGTCACAAATCATATCGATATGAAAACAACTTACATTATGTATAAGTCAAACCACCTGTACTTATTCTTCTGTTAAACATCACTTGCATCTACACTTTGATTGTAATGTAGACACTCATAATCTCACTTTGAGCTAGGTAAATGATGCTGAATATACTCAATGTAACACCTTACAACAAATCTACCACCTACATTTCTGTATTCGCTAAGCACTATACTGTACACTCAACATTGTTACCTCCATACCATGGATTCTACTCCAGAAATGCAAATTAAACCTTACAGCATACCATTGAGTAGATTCTTACACTTTAGATTCCACTTTAGGCGTTACAAACACTATACGAACTGCTGTCATTAAACACAGTTCTGTAATTATCTTGCAATTTGTCTTTGTCTCTTTGAACCATTATCGACATTTATATAACACACTAAATCTGTCTTAATGTCAATTTCTGTCACAACTGTATCTTCACACAACCACCACATCAGGTTGATTAAATGACATACACGCAGCTCATGAATTTCTGGCATTACGTGCCTTGACATGAACATGCATTACATGAACGTGCATTACATGAAGGTGACTACTGTTCATGTACAATACCTGTGTAACCACGTACGTACCACGTTGCAACTCACCGGTACGCATGCAACAAATTCAACACTGTAACTGAGTTGAAATGAGTTCATAAGTTCGCTCAAGCATACTCTAATTTGCTTTCTTTTCAGTTTCAGTGTTCATTTCACATTTTCTGGTATTAAACTACTTACTCCTGTAGCAGGACTAAACTTGACTTGCATGAATCTTCTGCAGAAACGGGCGAGTCAGCATTCGCATCCCATGACGCAGTCTTCACGTTGGTACAGTCAGCTGCTAACTAACTGAATGGCACAATTGGGAACTGCGCGAAACGTGACAAATGACAACTTTCACTCATTGCGCATGTCGTCTATGGTATCCTCAAATTACAAATGAAGCAAACTCGAACGCAAATTTTCCTAATCAGAATCAAAACCGCTTCGATTTGCGAAACATCCTCCCCACCCAATGAGGAAATCTCTCATGATCGCTTTAACACTGAATTTATCACAAACAAATCACTCGTCGTATCCCTCAGCAGGGTAGATCACCGCGATTTTCGTAACTGGACGACGATACTCGGCAGCTGGCGTTTTCACCTTCACATTGCGCACCTTACTATCTGGTCCCGGGTAGACTTGGCTAACGCGGGCGATGGTCCATTTCCCTCGAACCGTGTTTGCGTCAGCCATCATCGCGACGTCGTCGACACGTATGTTGCGGCAATCGACGTGCCATTTCTGTCGCGGTGCTAACAACGGAAGAACGTCTCTTGTCCAGGGATGCCAGAATGTGTTGACGATCCGCTGAATGAATTCGACACGATACCTCGGATTTCTCGTTTCCCGGAACGGCCCTTGAGCGACGTCGCTAGATGCATGCCCCAACAGCAATTCATTGGGACATAGGTAGTTGCCGTCATCGGGATCGGTCGGAATCCTGCCAATCGGTTGCTGATTCACAAGGTTGGCGACCTCCAGCAGGCACGTATACAGCTCGAACGGTGTCAAGATCTGCTCCTCTATTGCCCTCTTTAGAGCATACTTGCAGCTTTTAACCGGTGACTTTGCACTGCCATTCTAATGGGGGGCAGCGGGTGTCGTGAATGTCCATTCCGTGCCTTTCTCTGCACCGAATTCTCTAAGTTCCTCTTTAGATTAGCCTCTTACCATGTTTCGTAGTTCACGCTGTGCACCAATGAACTGAGTTCCATTATCGCTTAGGATTTTCCCTGGCTGGCCCCTTATAGCGAAGAATTGTCGAAGCACTTGCAGGAATTCCATCGTGGAACAGTCTGCAGCAAGCTCAAGGTGGACAGCCTTTGAGTTTAAGCATGTGAACAGGACGCCGTAGTTTTTTGCAGTCTTGTTACGTCCTACCCTTACTTAGAAAAGACCGAAATAGTCACATACCGTGTAGTGAAATGGCAGCGTATGTGGAGATAGCCTCTCAGTAGGCAGGTCTGCCATTTCCTGGGTCTCAGTCTTGGGGTCGAAGGCTCGGCAAACTGTACATCTGAACTTTACTGTTTTTGCCAAATTATGCCCTTTCAGTATCCAGTATCTGCGTCGAGCCTTAGAAGTCGTTACAGCCACTCCATTGTGACCACTCTCATGGAAATGCTGTGTAATCAGGGTAGATATCCAATGCTTGTATGGAAGTAGCACTGGATGCCTCATTTCAAATGACATTTCAGCCTTGTCTACTCTGCCCCCTGCCCTGATTATGCCAGTTTCGTCGGTGTATGGGCTGAGGGTCTTTAATTCTCCCTTGTCGACTTTGGCCTTTAATGACTGCTGGGCTTTCTGGATCAGGAAATTCTCTCCTTTCTGCAGGTCGTCAGGTGTCAAAGTGCAATCTGTGTCTTTCTCACTTTCGTCAGTTTCTTTTTTGCACTTTGCCTTCAGCTTTCTCAGGAACCTCAGCACATATGACGTCACCCGGATCAATTTTCTACTGCTGGAGAATTTGGCACAGTCTGTAACGTCCTCATTTGGTAGTTGGGTGATGTTTAGAACTGACTGTTCTTTCCTCCTTTCCTTCTCCATTTCAGGCATCTTTTCCTCTGCCTTGCCTTCTTCAGGCCATTCTGACATAGGCTCATGTAGGAAGTCAGGTCCATGCTGCCATCTGGCGGTCAGCTGATCTGCATCTAGCCCTCTCGACAGGTCATCTGCTACATTCGATCACTTCTCCAGGAATATGACGCCACTTACTCAGGTCAGTAGCAGTCTGGATTTCACCAACTCGGACAGCGACAAACATCTTGTAACTCCTGGCCTTACTCTTTATCCAAGATAATGTTATCATGCTGCCAGTCATGAAGATAACATCTGCCAGGTCCATTGACATCTCAGTTCTGATTGCTGTGTACAACCTGCTTGCAAGTACCGCTGCTTGTAGTTCAAGCCTTGGGATAGTCAACTGTTTCAGCGGTGCCACCCTGGACTTTGCTGTCACGAACCACACTTCGTACTTCGCCTCGTCTATCTCCCATCTGAGATACGCACATGCTCCGAATGCCTCGATATATGCATCACAAAAAATGCAAAGAGTTGGCTTGCCTCTGGCGTGAGCTGGTGTCAGACATCTCTCAAATCTGACATTTGTCAGCTTTTCCATTTCTCGGAACAAGTTTCTCCATTCCGTCTGACTCTCCTCGGGTAGTTCATCATCCCAGTTCAAGCCTTTCTCCCACAGCCTCTGCATTCCGATCTTCGCTCGTATCACTATGGGGGTTGCAAATCCAATGGGATCGAAGATACGTGCAACTTGGCTAAGGATGCTCCTCTTTGTCATCGTGATTGCTTGAATTTCATCCTCATTCAGTTTGACTTTGTATGAGAATGTGTCTGAGTCATTTTCCCATACCACACCCAAGACTTTCTCATCATTTATCGTCTTCAGCAATTTGGGGCCTTTTGTCATTCTCATCATGCTCTCTGGAGAGCTCCTTGTTTGACCTCCATCCCTTTACACTGTACTTTGAACCCTCCATCAGCCAGTACTTTATCGATGCTTCTGCTCAGCTCCTCTGCCTCTGTCACTGTCGTCACCGATGAACAGATGTCATCCATGTAAGTACTGTATACGTGGTTATTTTCGCGAGGGTTTTATTTTCGCGAATTTTGCAAGTTTCGGGCTGATCGCGAAATTAAAAACACTTGAAAATATTACCCTGTCATACCTTATGTACAAATCGATGACAAAATGCATCCAACACTGGCCAGACCAACGCAGCTGTTACACCGGCCAGTACGTACGCACACTCCTACCAGTACGTATGCTATGGGACTGCGGACTGTAGCATATAGGATCACGACAGGGTAGAATTGCGGACAAAGATCAACTTGATATCAAAAAATTTCTTCAATTTGAAGACTTACCAGTAAAGTTAAAGTATTGACAACAGGGTTCGTGCAACGTTTGGTTCTGCCAATAGTTCCTTTCTGTTCGAATTGATGACTTAATGTGACTCGGTCGAGAGGAACCTGAGAGAGCTTGAGAGCCACGCTGAATTGACGGCCAGAGCATGTGATGCGCACAAATTTACAGATTTCTGTGTGAGTATGCGCTGGCCGTCAATTTAGTGTAGCTCTCCCAGGTTCCTCTGGACCGAGTCACACTACACTGTAAGTCATCAATTCGAACAGAAAGGGACTATTGGCAGGACCAACCGTTGCACGAACCCTGTTTTCAAGACTTCATCTTTACAAGTAAGTCTTCAAAGTGAAAAATTTTTTGATTTCAAGTTGATATTTGTCCGCTACATTCCCCGTCATGATCCTGAATGCTACAGTCCGCGGCCCCATTATACGCTATGCGTATGGGGCTGCTGGTCCCAGTTACGTGCTACGTTTGCCTACGCGAACGAACACCGGCTCGACATGGTTGGGTGAGGCCAAGGGATGCATGTAAAACTTTCGCTAGCGCTAGCGCAGCTCTGAAAATTTGTCATCTACATTTTGTTGCAACATTTGGTAGGTACTTGTGAATGCCGTGCGTGAGTGTCTCACTGCAAGTTCCCGTAATTGTTTCATTATATAAATCTTCTACTGTGTCTTTGCTATTGTCATGTTTGGGAAGTCACAATGCAAATGGAACAATGTTACGAGTACGTTGGCAAGTGTTTGAACGTGTTTCTCGGGCTTGGCAAGAGACCCTACTAACGTTACTTGTATCAATCGCGAATTTAACAACACGCGAAAATGCCACTGATACCGTGATTCGCGAAAATATCTGTACGCGAAAATATTGGCGTATACAGTATCGTGCATGATGGTTGATGCTGCTTTCGGGTACATCTTAGCCCCTTCCTCAGCTGTCTTCCGCAATGCCGTCTGTGCCATAGCTGGGGCTGGCTTATCACCGAAAGTGACAACTCTCATGATATAGACATCTGGCTGCTTATCCTGGTTCAGATTCCTCCACAGAAAGTGATGAACATGCTGGTCCCTTTCAGGTATCATCACTCTGTGGTACATCTTGGATATATCTGCGCAGAGTGCCGCCTTGTGTTCCCTGAATCTCATCAGTACACCAAACAGTCTATTCAGCAGATTGGGACCCTTCATCCAATAGTCGTTAAGCGAGTGTCCCTGGTGGGAGGCAGATGAGTTGAATACAATTCGGATGGGGGTACTTTGCTTTTCCGGTCGAACGACCGCATGATGTGCAATGCAGTGCACTGGGCCTTCATACAATCGCACTTCCTCCTTTCACAGCTTTCTGGCAAATTTAATTTCGACCATCTCCTGGATCTGTCTGTCATATGCGTCTGCATGCTTGGGATTTTTTGCCAGTTTCCTCTCAGTAGCATATAGCATTCTCTCAGCCTGAGCCTTGTTATCCGGTAGAAGATCCGGCTCCTTTTGCCATGGATAGGGAACGAGCCACTGCTTGCCGACCTTCTGACAGGAATCACTGATTAGCTTACTCTCATCCATTTCCTGTCTACTCAGTCCGTCTTGTTGGTACTGGCTGGGACCATGACAAAGTCCCATCGACTCTGTTTTCCAAAAATCTTTCAGGTCCACAGCATCGGTAAGCATCACATTCAAAACTGTGCTTTTGGCAGCCTGATGATCCGGGTCAGCTCCAAATACCACCCATCCCAGGGGGGTATGTCTGGCTACCAAATTTCCTTTCTGCCTGGTTTCTCCTGTGTGCAGCTTTGCCAATTCCAACCAGGACATCAAACGATCCACTGCTATGATGTAGACAGTTCTGTCCCAGATTGAACATCTTGCACAAGTCATCTGTCTGGACTTGTACTATATCATCATTGATGGAATCCAGTCCGATAGCCGACACTCTGTACACTCTGTTGTCATCGAGAGATCGCAGTCTTATTCGATAGATCTTTGTCTGGACCTCTTCAGTGATACAGCCAACTTTCGTGATGTTGATGGATAATTTGGCTTTCCCTGCAACCCTAGGTTTTCTGCAACTGATCGTCTGACAAGGCTAATTTGTGCACTAGAATCCCGTAGACAGTTGGCTGAGTAGCTCTGGTCCTTGGAACTCATCATAGTAACTGTCACAACAGGTAGAAGGGCTGTTTTACCTGAAACACTTGCCACTATCTCACGGGTTGTTTCTTTGTGCAGCAGAGGATGATGAAAGGATGTGCACTGTTCTCCGTTCAATTTCTCTGTGCACCTCTTTCGTCGCTTGCAAGTTTTCATGTTGTGATCCCTGCCTGCTCTCTTCAAGCAACTGTAGCATGTATGATTGTCTTTCATCATTTGGAACCTTTCAGGCTGACTCTTTGACAGAAGCTTGTTACACTGGTCAACCCAGTGGTCAGATGATTTACAAATCCAGCACTTGTGATCTGCCTGTTTACCTGACTTATCCTCTTCAGCGATGTGACTAACTGAAGTACTGGATCGTTTGTCTTTCTGTTGAGTGGAAGACTGTGCATCTCGAAGAGGGGCTGATGCTCTTAATCTCATCTTCATTTCACCACTCATCCAGGTTTGCAGTGCCTCAAAGGTAGCCTCCTGTTTATCCCTCTGCAGGTAGCGGAACCAAACCTTGCGATCATTGCTGGTCATCTTTCTTTCCACCAATGCCAGCATGTTGCTGTTATCCATATCTCCCGTTCTCCCCACTTCCTTCAGTGTGTTGTAACTTCGCAGTACAATGTGCACAAGATCGCAGAATCTTGCATCATCTCCCTCTTTGAGTGAGGGGAACCGCTCCATTTCATCCACGATTACATCTGCCACAAGCCTTGGATCGCCGTATATGGAGTCCAGCAATGCCCATGCTTCATCATAGTCATTTCCTATCCCTCTGATTAGTTCCAAAGGCTTTCCGTGTAATGCTGTACGTAGGATGGCCATTGCATCCCATTTACTATATCGGTCAATCAGATGGTAGAAGTCAGATTTGAACGTAGAGTACACTCTCACGTCTCCGCCGAAGCGTGGCAGTTTGGGCTGCTCTACCTGTACTCTGAATGCAGACTCTACTTGTGGACTGTCAGATTCATCTGGCCTTTCAGGTGAGGCGACATTACTGCTATCATTTACAGCCTGTAGTGTCTCAGCTCTCTCAGATGCCTCACTTGCTTTTGCCTTGATGCAATCCTTGACCTTTATCTGCATATCCATGAAGTCTGACTGACACTCTTCCAACCAAGTGCCCTCTCTAAGACATTGCTCGTCATCCTTGATGATCTCAAAATAGGCTTCATGTTTCTCCTCTAAGACCTTATACGCTAACTCCAGACTCTGTAAGGACTCGGTGAGCTCGTCAAGATTCCTGTTGCTGTCCAGCAATTTCTGCAAGGCATTCATTAATCGGGTCAGCTTTGCCTTGGCAGTCCTCCTCTTGATCTTGAGGTCCTTCTCTTTCTGTTCTGCGCTCATGACTGCATGCAGTGTTCCCTCTGTCTCTTATTCCACATCAGCAAGGAATCAAATTTGATGAACAGTCAAAGAATGGAACCCGAGTTTAGCCCAGCCGTGGATTGAGATAGTAAGCCATGAAGCTTGTTTATTTGATCTGTGAATAGATCAAAATCCTTTAATAAACAAATATTAGCGCCTTGTTGCTAATACACATGCAATAACTTGGACATGTGAATCACATGTAATATTCATGCATGCCTAGTACACTGAACTTGGACTTCTGAATCACATGTAATATTCATGTATGTCTTGTAAACTATACACTTGTATATGATTAAATCTTTGCATTGCCTGACATGCATATAGACTCAAAGACTTCTCTTGTTGTCACTGTCTCTTGTTACCTTCATAGTATATTGTATTATACACAACACCTGGATTTATATCTCTGTCACATATTGAAAGTGACCAATAAATCATCATGTTTCCAATACACCGGGAGTGTCAATTAAACATGCACATTGAGTGCTTAGAGTTTACTACGACACTTGTATGCTAGATGTATGCTAGATGTATGTAGGAGTTTGCTACTACACTTGTATGCCAAAAATACAGATTCTTTCTGTGTTACTGAAAGAACAGCTTTTTATAATATGTATACACTGACTCATTGTGCTCATTTACTGTGTACACATGCAGATCAATCTGAGCACTTTTATTTGGCACTCTTGAACTGTACTTAGCTGTATTGTGCATATCCTGTCTAATTTGTACAGGTGTACTTCTGCACAAACATGTAATTTTGTACAAATACAACATGTGTTATCACCCTTTAACTCTCAGTGACTTTGCTTCATACATGTACAGTCACAAATCATATGGATATGAAAACATAACTTACATTATGTATTTTATAAGTCAAACCACCTGTACTTATTCTTCTGTTAAACATCACTTGCATCTACACTCTGATTGTACTGTAGACACTCATAATCTCACTTTGAGCTAGGTAAATGATGCTGAATATACTCAATGTGACACCTTACAACAAATCTACAACCTGCATTTCTGTATTCGCTAAGCACTACTGTATATTGTATATTGTACACTCAACATTGTTACCTCCATAGCATGGATCTACTCCAGAAATGCAAATTAAACCTTACAGCATACCATTGAGTAGATTCTTATACTTTAGATTCCACTTTAGGCGCTACAAGCACTATATGAACTGCTGTTATTAAACACAGTTCTGTAATTATCTTGCAATTTGTCTTGCAATACAAACACATCCATACTGTCTGATGCATGTCGATAAATCATACACAAAGAACCTATTGAAACGTGTGGTGACCTTTTCCCACTATCAACTCTATTCACCAACAACTTTGTCTCTTTGAACCATTATCGACATTTATATAACACACTAAATCTGTCTTAATGTTAATTTCTGTCACAACTGTATCTTCACACAACCACCACATCAGGTTGATTAAATGACATAGACGCAGCTCATAAATTTCTGGCATTACGTGCCTTGACATGAACATGCATTACATGAACGTGCATTACATGAACGTGCACTACTGTTCATGTACAATACCTGTGTAACCACGTACGAACCACGTTGCAACTCACCAGTACGCATGCAACAAATTCAACACTGTAACTGAGTTGAAATGAGTTCATAAGTTCGCTCAAGCATACTCTTATTTGCTTTCTTTTCAGTTTCAGTGTTCATTTCACATTTTCTGGTATTAAACAACTTATCCTCCTGTAGCGGGACTAAACTTGACTTGCATGAGTCTTCTGCAGAAACGGGCGAGTCAGCATTCGCATCCCATGACGCGACCAGTCTTCACGTTGGTACAGTCAGCTGCTAACTAACTGAATGGCACAATTAGAAACTGCGCGAAACGTGACAAATGACAACTTTCACTCATTGCGCATGTCGTCTATGGTATCCTCAAATTACAAATGAAGCAAACTCGAATACAAATTTTCCTAATCAGAATCAAAACCACTTCGCTCCGCGAAACAGTATGTTTTGATTAAATGCAAATTATTCTTTAAAAAAAATAAGGGTCTAGTGTGATCAATTTGAATGCATTGTATTACTGATAGTGTTCGTCCTTCTAGGTACTTAAGATATGAAGTGTTGAACGGAAACAGAAAAAGAGCTGTAGGTTTGCGAAACTTCAAACTCGATTTACTGGAAATTAGGTTGGATGTAGATACATACATTGTTTTGCATCTCAAGGCCGAGATTGCTATTGTTGGAGGGGCTTGCCACTTATGTAATCTTGTTCACTAGCAGTTTCGGGGGATACATGTAGCTGTGTGGGGACAAAGTAGCACTCATAGTCTGTGACCTAAAACAAAAAGCCTCTTCTCAGGCCCAGTGGACCACTGCGGAACTGTGTCTTGACTCAAAGGTTGTCATATTCACATGTGAAGTTAGCCTTGAGTGGGATGCCCAGAGCTGCTTCCACATTCGATCAAATGTTGGAGAGTTTCCTCCATCCTGACCACATAGAATTCTCCCAGCAGATAGTGGAGGAGCAAGGCCTCTACTTCCTCCCTCACATGGCAAAGTCCCTGGGTGTTGGTTCCCCCAGTGATGTCCGACCTGGGACCCGTTTCATAAAACTTGTACCAGTGACAACTGACACATGTCTATGATAAATTTGCTCCCAGCCAATCAGATGCAAGGATTTCAGTAACTTGTCACTGATGACAAGTTTTATGAAACAGGCCCCAGATGTCGTGTATAGGCACAACCATAATCTGGAGGGGAGGGGCAGGGTTTGGTGTACCATTTGTGACCGTGCACCTCAAAACGAACATAAAGTCGCACACACTGATTTTGCGTGAGGACTGAAAATAAGTGAAATGGGTCAACCTAGCCGAACTTGACTTTTTCATATTTTCTGAAAGAGCGGGTCTTCTTTTACATTATGCTAAAATTTGGTATCATAAAACGGGCAGGAAAGTGTGTTTTTTAGCAGTTTATCTCGAACATTTTTGGTAGAGTAGTGTGATTAGGTGTGTCTTTAGAACCCCTTTTTCATTTCTGAAAAACCTTGTCCACACTCTTCACTTTCAACTCTAATAACTTTTGAATGGATAGTGCTACTGCTTTGAAAGATAGCATTATTTATGGACAGAATATGTTAATGAGGCATGTTCAATTTCGGTTTAATCTGATAATCCCTTCATTGTTGTTACTCTGGTGGTTTACTTCCTGTTTTTTGTCCCATTCATCGCACAGCCAGCATGGTTTGGTAAAGATTAAGCGCTTGAATAGACACTGTACTTAAGAGCTTCTTTTCTCAGTTCACACTTTTCCTGAGTTTGTGCTTTCTTTCCAATATTTAGATAGGTTAGGAGAGTCCATTTGATTTGAGTTATACATCATTTTAAAGCTTAAAGTCTGCTCTTTCAGAATATGGTCTTAACTAAAAATTCATGTCTGGCGACTTTTTGTTTGTTTTGAGGTGCAGGGTCACATTTTGAGTCTGTGGCTATATAGTATAGTGGGTCTCCTGGCTCTAGCCCTAGAATTCAGCCAGTAGGGGCCTGCATGATGGGAGTGCTAGTGCACAGATCAGTCTGTGTCCTCACTGCTTTGCTTATACCGCCCTGAGGGCCCCTTGCAATTGATGGGGGTCAACGCTGGGCTGGTGTACTGTGTAGTCATGGTACACTCTCCTGAGTGCCAGCATCACAGACACTACCCTTTAATGCACTCTTACAAGACAAGTGTGCGGAGGGTAGCTACTATCATGAAGTTCATCATGTCGGGATTGCACCACCCTCAGGGGTTGCGACTTGAGAGAGCTGGCGATCTGTGGAGGATCAGCAGCAAACCACATTTTGGTTCGCAATGAGGGAGCTACTGCCAAGGCCTTGTGGAATAGAATGTGTTTAGACGACCATGCCTCTAATTGACCTGTCCAGTTCGCTGTGTCCACCTTCGCATTGGGCAGATTGATTGCCTGTTCAGTGCTGGGGGCAGAGAGAGTCTTTGTCCCCCCTCAGAGAGATCTCTGCAGCAGTTGCAGCAGTATTTTGTTTTGGTTCCAAGCTGTACATGCTTATCCAGGTACATTGTATTGCAGGTTTTGATCGAGTTAATCATACTATTGGTGTTCAAAAACTTGTCTCCCTTGGCGCCCGTCCGTCTATCATCCCGTGGATATGCAACTTTTTGACAAATCGCATGAGCTGTGTACGTTACCAAGGGACGCTCTCATCTTGGCAACGTATGAAAGCAGGTGTGCCACAAGGAACGCTATTAGGACCGTTGATTTTTTTATCACTTGTTGATGACGCCCTCCGCGACCAACCTGTTATGCGATGGAAATATGTAGATGATATGTCAGTTGCCGACAGCCACAAGGCTCCGACCGAAATTAGTAGGGATTTGCTGGATTCTCTACAAATCCTCGAAAATTGGTGTGATGACAATTATGTCAAATTGAATCCGAAGAAATGTTTTGTACTCCAAATTTCTTTCTCAAAAGTACATGTTCCCGAACCAAATGTTTCTTTGTGTGGCCAAAAACTCAGTAATGTGAAACACATACAAATTCTTGGTGTTGTTGTCCAGGATGACTTAAAATGGGATTCTCAAGTAGCCTCTATGGTTTCCCGAGCCAATCAACGTTTGTTTATGTTGTGAACTCTAAAGACCTTTAATGTTGCCAGGAAAGATTTGTTAACTGTTTATGCAATTTTTGTTCGACCTTTGCTTGAATATGCCTGCCCTGTCTGGCACAGTGCTTTAACTCAGCCTCAACGAAATGAAATAGAGAAAGTACAAAAACGTTCACTCCGAATAATTCTGTCGTACAATTATCTCTCTTATCCCCAAACATTAGAACTCGCAGGACTTCAGTCACTTGAGGAAAGACGTCAGTACTTGTGTCTAGAGTTTGCCCGGAAGGTTTTCAAATCAAATATGTCAAATCAATGGTTTTTGCCTGCAAATCTATCGAGAAGTCTAAGAAACAATCGACTGTGTTTTGAACCAAAGTGTAAAACTGACCGCTATCGAAACAGCTGTGTCCCATACCTCACGAGATTGTTGAATATGCACGGTGTATAATTGACTAATTTGTTGTTTATGATGTAATTATTATGTTGTTTGTTCGTCGTCGTCGTCGTCGCAGCATACTCTTGTCAGAGCTTAGCTTCCCTCACGGCAGCATGATACAAACGTCTGTTTTGAGCCATTCTAGTCGCTTTCTCCATAGAACCAAATGTCTCCCTCACCGTTCTGTCCCATCTATATCTGGGTCTCCCTCTACTACGCTTTCCAGGGAATTGGGCCATCAAGGACTCTCTTTTTCATCCCACTGTGTCTCATAATATGCCCAAAATATTCCAGCTTCTGTTTCTTTACATACTTCAGTAGCCAGTCACTAGGTATACATTGAGTACCTTTCTGATGTCTTCATTTGTTCGTCGTTCCACCCACGGGATTCTCAAAATTCTGTGATAATATTTATTTTCAAATGCACAGATTCTTTTCTCATCTGCCTTCCGTAGAACCCAAGCTTCGGATGCGTAGGTTGCAATTGGGAAAATGCAGGCTCTGAGAACTCTAAGTTTTGTCTCCTTGTCTTGTCCTTGCCACAGTTTCTTCATGGCATTCTATGCCTTCAAACCCATAGCTAGTCGGCTTTTAATTTCCCTGTTGTTATCACCATTTTGCTGCATTCTCACCCCAAGATATTTGAAGTTGTCAACCTCCTCCAGTATTGAACCATCAAAGCTAACTCAATGCTAATGTTGTTTGCTAATGCCATTTTTTTTTAGTTCTTATCAATTATGTTATATGTTATTGCCAGTATATGTTCACGTTAATGCTCATTTTATGAATTTTTGCCTTTACTGTTTGATGTTTTATGTGAATTAGATAGTGGTACTATGTTGAGATACAATGTGTTTCGCTGTTATGGGATTGGATTGTACATGGAGTTGTATTGTGGAGGAGATCGTAGGGATTATGAAACAGGTGTTTATATGGGGGAAATAGGTGAAATATAGTAATTGTGAGATGAGGTTTTGTGATATGATATGTAGATTTATAGATTGGGTATGCTGTAAACATTACATCATAACAAAAGCACAGGAGGTCAGAGTTTGGTATTCACACTCTCTCTTTCAATACCTCACTTGCACTCCCTCCCCCTCTTTCCCTTTTTGGCATTTTCACTTGCTTTTTCTGTTATGTTTTTTTTTTCATACACACCATTACGCCCACACAACATACTAGTGCATTATTAGTCCTGCTGATTTTCCACTTCTGTTACCCACCAGTGATCACCCTCTATAATGCAAGATAGAGATCGCATTTTGTCATTAAATGTACAGGTATCTTATGAGTAGTTTACTCACCCTTATGAATTTCTATCATACAGTGCTTGTGCAATAAGAAATAATTTATCAGTTTGTGTATTTGTATTGTAAAGTATTCTTTGTTTTGTGTTTTTTGTAATGATTGATAGGAGTAATTTTTGGATTTGGGGAATTGACGTTAAGTTCAGTTAAAAATGAATGTAAACACAGTTATTTGAGTATTAAAGTGTTAATGGTTAATGAGGTTTTTTTTCTTTTTTTAAACAGATGATATGCATAATATATTTATTGAATTTTTATATTGCATTGAATCAATCATAGGGAAATGTGGTGTATTTGTTATTGTTAAAATGTTTATACAATTGTATAATGTCTGTTGTTTGATGTAATTTATATGTTTTTCATGTGATGCATTATAATTTAGCCTTCGGGCTACTACTTTGCATGTTTGTTCCAATAAACCATTATCAATCAATAGCATATATGGCCTATACATAGGTACAGCACACATTCTGGAGGATAGGTACCGGTAGTTATATAAAGCCGTAGTGTGGTGGTGGCAAGCTTTGTACTTCTATTAGGCAAGTAGTCACAATAGATTCTGAGACAACAATGATGTGCAGCAAGTAACTTACATTGCCTATGTGTGTGGTACCATAAGAGATTCTGTACCATTAACTGTTTTGTAAGGCAGTACAGGAGTGAAGGCAACAGTTCAACTTTAGTGAGGTAAAAAAACTTGAAAACCGAAGATTTCTATCACCTTTTGGGGACTCATTGATAGACCTGATGCAAAGATGCCAACCGTTCCAGATTAGTTTATTTGTTTCAATTTTTTTACTCTTGTGTTACATGTATTGTAAACGATCAAAGGTCTAATGGAAAAAGATAATGACTACACACGTAAGGCAAAAAGACATTGGGTGCTCAATGTACATGATTTGAGGGAAACTTGACACCCATGCCAGCCAGGCCACGAAATTTCCAAGGAAATCCTTCACAACCCACCTGGGCATGAACTGCGTGTAAATTGCATGGGGAACAGGGACAGTAAGTCTGTGAGCCAGACCCTTTGAAATGTCGTGGTGTGAACTGGTGGAAGATGGAGCAGTCTCCTGTGAGCTGCGGTGAGGTCACACAGTGGGTGACCAAAGTTCGCACCAGATTGCAGCAGCTCGCTGCCAATAAAGGTGAGGTCGCTTGAACTCACAAGGTTTTGGACATGTTCAAAAAAATCTTGTGACCTGCGGTTAGGTTGCGCGAACTCAATGAGCACAATGAGCAACCCCAGCTCAGTTTAGGTCTCGCAAGCTGGGCAAGCTTGCAAGCATTCAGGCCTGCCTGTTTGTCCTTCCAGAAGAGTAGAAAACTTAGAGAATTCATGGGAAAGTTGAGTTTTTAAGACAAATTCAAGTCCAGTTACAAATTGTACGCGAGCTGGTGTGATAAGAAAATTGAAATCTTTGAGTTAGTATGACAATGAAAATTTGGCCAAAAAACAATTAGGGAAATTATGACATTGTGATGTTTCACTAATTTCTGTAGAACAGATCTCGTACAATTGATGTTTATATGCAAATGAGTTACTGGTGTCCTCACCTCTCAGTTTTTCATTGCTAGTGTACAAAAGTAATGAAAATCATTCAATGTTTCTTTTATCAAAGTGTAAAATATGACGATATTCCTGGTTGAATAACTTGAATAATTATCAGTTGGACATTGTTATCAGGATTTGAGACCCAGGCGAAACAGCACTTAATGATAAACTGGAAATGTGAAAATCTATGTACAACCTATGTGGGAAGTTGTGAAAAAGAAAATAATTAATTTTACTACCGGTATTTGCATTTTCATATTGACTGTTCTCAAACTTTTTTTTTTCCAGAAGAATTAACGAAACTTCTAAATATCATAACTTCTTTATTTTTATCCAATTTCAATCAAATTTTCACTGTTTTTACTGGAAAATTATTCCTTCCTTCCAGACTAGCTTTCAGCTGCACTGTAATTCCCCTTTAAAAGCCACATATTTTGAAACAACAATGTAAGATAACGGTGTCTGTTCCAGAAAAGCCGGCCATCAAGGCTAGATCCTGAGCAAGAAGAGTTACTTGTGCAGTGATACAGGGACGAATTAAAGACTTGCTCAACAATGTACAATGTGGAGGCAGTCAGATGCCACAATAGGCCTAGAAAAGAAAAGTATTGGGCCAAAGGGGCCTCTACGCTGGACCTGTGGAAGGACCGCTAATTATTGGTTGACCTGCAGTGCAGAAATCCTTAAAAAAGAACAAAAAACTATACTTGTAAAAGGTGATGATATGTGACCCGCTACAACAAAAGGATCCCAAAGTCGCTGACAGGCGAGCCAATCATGGCCCAGAAAAATGCTATTTTCAGGCCTTTCCTTTGATCATTTAGCTTCGAAATTTCGGCAGATGATAGAAGATACATTAGACTAAAAATTTATGTCAAAAGCAGAAATCCAAATGTTTTGACAGAGTTTGGTGATCTGACTTCAAACTCGATTTTCTCGGCTCACCCGTCAGCGACTTTAGGATCCTTTTGTTGTAGCGGGTCACATTTATGGTAAACAAACAAATAAACAAATAAAATAGAGCATGCCTGACCAAGTCCTGGATGAAGCCTTACAGGCAAAGTACTGCGCTCCCTCCTTGGAAATGCACCAAGTTTGGCGTGCAAAAGATACGCAATTTGCATATTCCTTGACCGTCTATGCATGCGCAGAAATGGGACTAAAGGCATTTCCCAAGGAGGTCGCTGTGAGATCACAAAGATATTGCCCAGTGGGCATTGAAGAGGTCATGTCCAAAATGAGATCTCTTGAACTCGTGGCAATCTGGTGTGAGCTGGCGAGAGCTCAGGGTCACTTTCCACTCACGCCAGATCACAGGCTCAGGGCCCACAGTGGGCATAAATTCTACACAGGTGACCTTGTTATGCAAGTGGTATTTGTAATGGAATTGCATTGCTGCATTTCTGAATATGTGAGATTCCTACTCATGCATTCTTATGTCAGCATCCTTGTTCACTATGATTTGTTATAGATTTTGATAACATTCTCGTTCCTTATCCCAGTCACTGTAAATTCTGAAACTCTTTACCCATTGTAACCAATTTATAGTTGTTTGAAAGTAAAAGTCTGAAAATCAGCAAGAGTTCTCTTTGATATGACATTATAATTGTTAATCACAACATATGCAGATGTTAATGTGTGCCCTTTGTGTGGTGGTGCAGATATATAGATCCAGTTTCTTTTGGCTTGTGTTTGATTGTAAATTGTGTGATGCAGCGGGGCATATTCTGTGCCTACTCAAATTCATTGTCAGGTAAACGTAACATGCATCTAAACTGTTTGTTTAGTTTGTATGTCAATTAAGCAAGTACAGTACCGGATTACACAATACCTGATTATGCAGAGACTACACGTACTGATGTGAAACATACACTTGCTCATTTTATGTAAGTCACAGATATGCACATATATGAATGTAGGTGTATCACAGCTTTCAGACTGTTTATTCTTGAAGTAAGTTACTAGTAGTTGAAGCTTAATTCTGGAAGTACCGGTTTGTGATATCATGATTGTTTGTTGACAGGTCATGTGGTCTAATGCATAAAATTTATATGCTTTCTCCTGCAGCCGTCCACCCTCTGGCAAGAGTGAGGATCTCAGCTTGTGGCTCAAACCATCAACAGATTCATAACATTGTGGACGAGGACCACCAACAGGCAGAACCTGCTTAACCTTCCACCACCAAATGGCTGTAGCAGAACATGGAACTTTGTTTGCTGTCAGAATAAGTGTTTTCTTCAGTCTCAGTTTCATGAGTAAAAGGACTGCAAAGTATCTGGAACTACAGTCACACCTACCTTAGCGGCCACCTGTCGTATGGGCCACTGAAAAATTCCCCCAAGAGAAAAGCCCTGTTCAAGACCCTGTATATAGCGGCCATCTGTCTAACGTGGCCAGCGGCCACAAATTTTGTTTTCTGCGGTAGATTTTAATCTGTCTATAGTGGCCACAGACCCACATGGAGCCGTAGCCGAGCAGCATGTTTTTCTGCTTTGAAGCTGTGACAGTTATTCATGGGCAACGTGCAGTGATCGCCACTGCTGCGTTCATCACTCATTCAGTCATTATAATGCACTAGGGTAAAAACTTTCTTCACAACTGTACACATGCTACTGTGCAACAACTTGATGAACATCAGCATTGTTCAATGCGTGAAAGACAAGTTTGCGCATGTATCCACATACGCACATGTACTTATTGTAAGTACTTAAAGATATATACAATAATGATACCTGTACATGTAGCCAATACACACAAAAGTCAAATAACCCGTCTATAGCAGCCACCTGCAACAACCACTCTTTTCGTCTCCCTTGGGTGTCCACTTATAGACAGGTTTGACTGTATTTAAAATGTTAGTGAGCCTCAGAAAGCTGCAGTTTCTTAAAACATGTTTGTTTTTTTCACCAAGTGACTGCTGTACAGCTGTGTTGATGGTAAAATGGTACTAGCAGAAAGCATGTCCCACTTTCAGGCCCGTAGCCAGGATTTTTCAAGGGGGGGTGCGGTCACTAAAAAAACGGACCTTCGGTACCAATACCAATGATCACACACACACACACACACACACACACACACACACACACAATTATATATATATATATATATATATATATATATATATTCTTTGGACGACCGAACTACAAGAGTTGTATAAGAATTTGCGCGCGAAGCGCGCCGCAAATTGTGAATTTTGACTGTTTTAATGACGTTTTAAAGTCTCGAGGAAATTTGTATTTTTGTCTGTTGCATGCAATCGCGTTACGGCATTTCATCTAGGAAATAGTAAAAACTTATTTTGCCAGGAAGTTGCAAAGTTTAATTATGTTCGAGACTCTGCGCGCGTAGCGCGCCGCAAAATTGAGAATAGTGATTTTCCTGGTGTTGTTTTAACTTTAATTTTTTCTATTGTATACCTGCGTTAGCAGGCCTGAAGCCAGGATTTTTAAAGGAAGGGGGGATTGCGTTAATTAACAAAACGGTCCTTTGATACTGTCCCGGGAGGGGTAGCGACAATTAAAAGGTGGACACCATGCTCATACATGGACTTTCAAAATGGCCCCTAAACGAGTAATGATCATATGATTTTTTCGGGCCTTAAAAACAAGTATTCCTTAAATGTTTCCTGCACCCTAAAGAAGTACTTCATCATGATTGAACAATATACCATTTCCCCAAATTTCGGCCTTTTTGATACCCTTTGATTATATACGCTCGTACATCACACTTTCCATCTAATCCGTGAGAAAAAACGACCCATATTACGCGTTTTCTTTAGCGAGTATGGTCACGGTGTCCACCTTTCAGTTGGAGTTTTCCATCCCATTGGATGCTGTTTGGAAGATGAAACATTCACTTTACTATACAGTATATCAGCCGTTGGTATGCGAGTTTGTCAAAAACGACAATAAATAAGAAAATTTTTAAAACAAAATGAATTGTAAATGTGAACCATTTATATTTTGCCTCCTTGTGGTAGGATATTTCCAGCATTTCCGAACTTTCAAATAATCATTTTAGATTTAATAATATTAAAGGTAGTAGATCCGATTCGCAAACATCTCCAATATCAGTCAAATGTCATATTAACCATCATGCTAAGAAGGTTTTCTTTGTGAAATTTGGAGGTCAGTGAAATTCAAAAATTAAACATCCGTTAGCCATTGGAAGAAGTTGAGTGCAAATTCAGACCTCAGGCTTAGTGCTCAGATGTTTTCCTATTTGATTTGATCTGTCTTACTGTGCACACTAAGATACATACTGGAATGGTTATTTCTTATTTATTAAATTATAGTAGCATATCATTCCTTTACAACATTATTTCAGTTGATTACCTGTGTACAACACGTGTATATAAGCGCCCGATTGCAGACAGCAGGTGGCAAGGTGACCGTTGCAACTACTTACATTATTACCACCTCCGAAGGAAATGTACCAGTCCGACTACAGCCATCATCGAAAAATGAGATGGAATGTGGAATGTATTTGGTCGTTTTTGCTCCCAAACTTAACAGTTATGTTGTCAATAAGGCTGCTACGTATCTAGATAATGTCTCACATACAACTGTATCTGGATATTGCGTTGAAAATGATATTTGGCGAGAAACAAAAGCTTGAAATCACAGGAATTCACACTGCTGACAACGGCAGACAGTGAAGGTCAACGGCTCAATTTTTCGTTGGTAGTCTCGTCACGTGATAGTTCTGTATGGATTGTACACGTTCCCTATGACAGCAATTGTGAATGGGTATAGTCTAGCTTTACTGCAAATTTGCGTCAGGACTGCTCAACCAATAATGGACAAGATTCTTATGTCACAAAAATGGGCAGAACCTCTACTTTCTGAAACCGTGCGCCCCAAGTTTGTGCGATCTTCCGTTCTCGAGATATCCCGTCTGGAAGAATTGCAAGACGGCAAAATATGCTCAAATTCGTCAAATTTGGACTGTTCGCCATAGACAATTCTACTCATAAGGTACTTTTCTGATCTAATTTGCGTCACTGCTACAAATGTTACAATAAAGATATATACACATAAATAATCCCTAAAGTGTCCACTTTCAGAATCCGGGCGCCCCAAGTTTGCTTCTTAAACAGTTTAAAAGTTATGGCAGATTTTGTGGGAAAATGCGTCGATTTTTGACCCGTTTTACGTGTTGTAAAGCGTTCGCGCGGAAGCGCGGCTTCGCAGATGACGGAAAGTTTTCAATATGTAATAGCTCGCACAAATTGATACATAACATTTGTGTTTGTGTGCATGGGGACGATCCGATGGTTCATACAAGAAAAGGGTTTCGTACAATTATTTTTAACATTGTTAAACGTACTCTTCTACATTTACGTAGCATATAATGTGTCTTTATATTTATTTGGATTGTTATCTTGAGAATTGCTAAAAACCGTTATTATGAAAAAGTGGACCTTTCAGAATTTGGGGGGGGGGGGGGGGTGCGTACGCACCCGACGCACCCCCCCCCCCTGGCTACGGGCCTGCACTTTTGATCCTTAATTGTTCAAAAATGAAATATCAGATAACACTGACATTGATATGAGTTTTAGCTGAATAATGTACAATTTTGTTGGAGCTATTTTAAAAATGAATGCATAAATCAGTTTCATTAAATTCAAGATTAATTTTTCAGTTTGGGTTCAGATTTTGCTCTGTTTTCCACCCTCTGTACAAAACCTAACTTTGCACAGGGGTCAGTTGGTGATGTGTATGGGAGTGTGTGGTTAACACCCAGACAATGGCCAGAGTTTTTGTTGGAATATGCTTTATTATTTATTCATTAAAGGACAAGTTCACCTTCATAAACATAAGGATTGAGAGAATGTAGCAATATTAGTAGAACACAATCATCATTGAAAGTTTGAGGAAAATCAGACAATCTGTTCAAAAGTTATGAATTTTTGAAGTTTTTGTGCAGTACCCGCTGGATGAGAAGACTACTGCAGTGTATGAATAACTTAGATGTCACATGCGTACAACAATATAAGGAAAATATAAAGGGAATTTCACAAAATTCCATCTTTTGAAAAAAGTTCACATTCCCCTGACTCGTTACCGACAAATGTTATGGGTAATATTATTCCCCCTGCCTTTAGAAAGAGGCAAGTCAAGTGCTCTTTTATTATGCGAAAAAAGTGAAAATATGTTGAATTTCTTTTACATTTTCTTTATATTGTTGTACGCATATGACTCACAAGCTGTAGTAGTCTCCTCATCCAGCGGTTCCAACACAAAAATTAAAAAAATTCATAACTTTTGCATCGATTGTCCAATTTTCCTCAAACTTTCACTGATGTGTTCTACTGATATTGTTGCATTTTCTCAATCCTTATGTTTATGAAGGTGAACTTGTCCTTTAAGAAGTTTACTATCGCAGCTAGTCTTTATCCATCCTGAAATGTAGTGTATGCAAGCACATGGAAACTAGCAGGGTCCAGGGCGATTCACATGAATTATTCATGGACCTACTACACTACTTGGACCCCATTTACAGTGCGGAGCTGGGCCGAGCCAAGCCTCAATTGCGAGGCCAGGCCCCGCAATTTTGTCCGTTTACACTGCCGGGCTCGGCCGCGCTTTTGATTGAAACCTTTCAATATGGTGTCGTAGTGGCGCTCTGCTTGTTAACAAATGCAATTTGGTATTGTCTGGTTTTCAGACCCTTTGCCAAATGAATTCCATGGCGACAAAGTCGCCATTCGGGCAAAGGCCTTTGCTGAAGGAAAAAATCCTTTGCAGGACAAAACCACCTTAAACTACAGTCAACTTTGGATACCTCGAATTCGTCGGGACTGAAGACTAGAAAATGGTTCGAGGTATGCTAAAATTGAGGTACGCGTACGTACGTCAAATTTTCTTCGACTTATCCGACGTTTATCGATGTTCAACATGGTATCTGTTATAGTGCCTACCCATTATTTGCCTGCTTGTCAATTGGAATTGAATCGATTTTTATATGAATGAATTGAATGAAAATCGGAATTGAAATCACAAATTTCAGATATGAAGATTTTGGTGGCCCTATCGCGCCACTAAAAAAAGTTGTATGCTTGCCTTTACTTTTGAAAATGAACAACAATCGGCTCCGTAAGATACTAAAATAAATGTTGGATGTTTGCTCATACTTTTGGAAATGAAAAACGATAAGACTCAGCTCTGTATGGTGCTAAAACTAATGTCAGATATTTGATTCTGCGTTCGGAAATGAATAAGGATAACAATCGGCTCCGGAAGACGCTGAAATAAATGTCGAATATTAATTTGCTTTGACGTTCGGAAATGAGAAACAATATTCAACTCCGTACGATGGTTAGATAAGTGTCGGATGTGTTCTTATACTTTCAAAAGGAAATAGCAAAACATTTGGCTCCGGAAGATGGTAAAATAAATGTCAGATGATCGCTTTTATTTTCGGAAGTTGCAGTAATATTCTGCTCCATACGATGCTAAGGCGCATCTGATGTTTGCTTTTAAATTTCGAAGTGAATAACAGTAACATTCAGCTGCGTTCGATGGTAAAATTAATGTTTGATGTTTGCTTTGACGTTCGGAAATGAGTAACAATAACATTCAACTCCTTACGATGATAAAATGAATGCTTGATGTTTGCTTTTACGTTCAAAAGTAAATGGCAATAACATTCAGCTTGGGAAGATGCTAAAATACATTTCGAATGATTGTTTTTACGTTTGGCATGTTTGGAAGTGAATAGCAGTAACATTCTGCCCCATATGATGCTAAAAAAATATTGGATATTTGCTATTACATTTCAAATTAATAGCAGTAACATGATTCAGCTACGTTTGATGGTAAAATAAACGTCTGATGTCAGCTTCGACGTTCAAAAATGAAAAACAGCCATATTCGGCTCCGTACGATGATAAAATAATTGTCAGATGATTCATTTCACTTTCGGAAGTGGACAGCAGTAACATTCGTCTCCGTATACGATGATAAATAAATGTATGTTTGAAATGAATAACGGTAATATTCTGCTTTGTACGATGCAAAAATAAATGACAGATTGTTGCTTTTACATTTGGAAATGATTAACGGTATTATTCCGCTCAGTTAGATGCTGAAACAAATAGCAGATGTTTGCTTTCACATTTGGAAATGGATAAGGATAGCATTCAGCTCCGTAAGATACTAAAATGAACGTCGGTTGTTTGCTTTTACATCTAAAATAAGTTAACGGTAATATTCGGCTCCGTAAGGTGCTAACAGACTAATAAGTGTTGGATGATTGCTTTTACAATAAGAAATGAATAACGGTAACTTTCGACTCTTTACAATGCTAAAACAAATGTCGGATGCTAACAAATGTCGGCAAATGCTCCCACTTTTTCATTTCAAACGCAAGTTTTGACCTCCTAAATATATAGGCATCAACTTTTATAATAATCTATATGCCTATACGTATTCGCTAAATCTTAAAACACAGAATAAGATGATTGGATTTTCTATTCATTTGTTTTAGACATGGGCATCTGTATCCCTTTAATAATGCTTAATATTCATTTTGCTATTTCTAGTAGGACCGATTTAGTTTTTCTAATGTTTTTCTCCATTTTTTTTTTGTGTCGCCAGATTTTAATTTCGAGTAAATTCGACCACCAAAAAACAAAATCAGTGATAGTGGTGGCCCGATAAAAGTTAGTGTGGTGCCCTGTCTTTTCTATTCTTTATAATGCTCGGCCTATACTTCTACATCATATTCCACGATATTTTCATAATCGCATTGCTGAAAAAAAAAAAAAATCAGTGCTTGCGTCTTCGGGGAAGAATAACATTATTCGTGAAAGGCAAAAAAAAAAAAAGTTAAAAAAAGGCACTACGTAGGAGATTGATGTTTGGACACAGTGGACCGTGATTAATGCCAAAGATATATTATAACTGTTAACACCTACGCAGGTGCGCCACGACGGTTAAGAAATCTACGTGCATGGTATGACTACCATGATCAAGAATTAAAACACAGTGGTTAAAGAAAAGAAGATGATGGGGCTGAGCGTATAGTGCTTTATCGTGCATACCGTGTACGTATGTAGGTAGGTGTTGGGGATTCTTCTTGTCAGCCGTGTACCGGGTATTTGTTTGGGCGCGCGATTGTTCTGGTCGGGAATATTTACAGTCGAGTGTGAAAAGATTTGTGACATGTCTCTTCGCTGTCCACGCGCGCTTAATCGGAGATGCTGAGTGATGTTTGCAATTTTGATTCGAGCTACATGCTCGGAAAAACAATAAGTTAATTAAGATCAGGACAGTAGATTTCACTTCGAGGTAACCGAACTTCGAGTTATTTTCTTCAAGCTACGCGACCTTTAATACAGGGAAACTCCGTAGGAACAATCGGGACTTTCATTTTGCCCCCGAGGTAAAGTGATATTCGGCTTATCCGACGTCGAGGTATCCGAAGTTGACTGTATACTAGTTTTCGACGTTGAGGGGGTTGATATCCTAAACAGCAAAATGGTACAGGCAGAGGGTTTGGAAGCCAGAATAAAATTGGCGGCGCATTTGGCCCAGTTTATGTTTACACTGAGAAAAGGCCAAGCTCGGCCGTGGCTCGGCTGCGGCCGTGGCTCGGCTGCGGCCGAGACAACCTCCAGAGCGAGGCCAATTTTGGCCTCGCATTTGGCCTTTTGCACTGAAGCGGGGCTGGACCGAGCCTCGCACTGTAAACGGTGTCATGGACTAGTAACCAAGGTCTTTCTTTGATCCCATCATCACCCCCCGCCACCTGATTATGTGCATCTTAATGAGTACATTCAGGTGCTGGGAAAAATGACAATTGTGCAATCGTGCATCATCACTGACAAAAGAACCATTTCCCTCATTGCGGTCTTATTTTGCTGTGGTGCTTTTTCAGACTCGACTACCTTTGAATAATCACCAATCAATGGGAGCAGCAAACCTGAAAACATGGCAGTTTTCCTGTCACAAAGTTGAAAATTACTGAAGTGGACATGTGTGGACAAGCATGTAACATGGCTTAAATGATCGATGTACATGTCATGTACGGTTACTGTCCAAGTTTACTCTGGAACAATGTGCAAAAAGTGGAAAAATTAGATTATAAATCACATCCAACCTGCAAAATATAATTGCTTTGTCTTATACAGTATGTGCATTTCGCAAATGAAATTACTTGAGCGATAATTTCCCAATGTACACTACAATTGCACATGCATTTTTCTTGATTTAAGAGAATTACCGGTACTGTCTTCTGCGCATGTACTATTTAGATTTCACAATGCGTCATCGTGATTTTTAGTCCATGGGCCAAGACCCGAAAAATGGGTTGTTGGTACCATCTGAGGTGGCACAACCTTTTTGGTGTCAGTTTGTTTGTCGGGCATAGATGTGCTTATCAAGCTATGATAGCATTTCCAAATGAGTAGCTTAGTCATAATAAATGAATTTTTAACCAATTTGGTCTCGTTTTTATATTCCTATACTTCTGAATCGAAACTAAACCGCTATGCAAAGAAGAGCACTGCCTTCTGAATGTCCACAGGCGTTCTGTTGTAAACGCGGTGCGCTTAGTCTTTATTCAAGGCAGCGAAGGGAATATCCAAAGGGTTATGATGTCCACAGCTGTCACGCTGTGCGCTTAGTCTTTATCTAGACCAATGTACCGTTATCATATCTAAAGTTCCTCTTAAAAGGGATTATCTATACTGTTTATACCCCCGCCAAACGAAGTTTGAAGGGGGTATATAGGAATCAGCGGACGGTCGGGCGGTCGGTCGGGCGGGCGGTCGGGCGGTCGGGCGGTCGGTCGGGCGGTCGGTCGGGCGGTCGGGCGTTCGGGCGGTCGGTCCGTTGCAAATCTTGCGTCGCGAACTACTTCCTCAGTTTTCAACCGATTCCCATAAAACTTGGCACAGATGTGTGCCTTGGGTTGTAGATGTGCAAGACGTATTTTTTGACAGTACCCAAAAGTACGTTGCCATGGTAACGGCATATTATGGGCAAAAATGGGTACAAATCTTGCGTCGCAAACTCCTCCCACAGTTTTTGATCAATTTTTATGAAATTAGGTACAGATGTTCATCTGAATATGTTAATGTGCAAGACACATATTTCCGCAGTGGCAAAAAGTGCGTTGCCATGGTAACGGCATGTTATTGGTAAAATATAGGGCAAAATGCTTCATGGCAAAACTGCTTCATCAGTGTTCTTCCAATTCTCATGGAATCCATATTGAATGTTTGTCTTAGGATATAGGTCAGCATGACACATTTCTTGACAGTGACAAATAGTATGTTGCCATGGTAACAGCTCACATATTATGAGCCAAAATGATGGAAAATTTTGTGTTGCAAACTACTTCCTCAGTTTTTGCCCAATTTCCATGAAACTTGGTACAGATGTGTGCCTTTGGTTGTAGATGTGCAAGACGCATTTTTCGACAGTACCCGAAAGTACGTTGCCATGGTAACGGCATATTAATGGCAGAAGATCAAGGAAAGATCTTGCGGATTTAACTACTTCCTCAGTTTTTTGACCAAAGCTTATGAAATGTGGCACACACCTTGATCTTGGTGGGAAGATTGGAAGACATATTTTTCGGACGTGTCGGAAGCTGCGTTGCCATGGTAACGGCATATAAATGGCAGAAGATCAAGGAAAGATCTTGCGGATTGAACTACTTCCTCTGTATTCGACTGAAGCTCATGAAATGTGGCACACACATTGGTCTTGGTGGGAAGATGTGCAAGACATATTTTTTGGACATGTCGGAAGCTGCGTTGCCATGGTAACGGCATATTAATGGTGGAAGATCAAGGAAAGATCTTGTGGATTGAACTACTTCCTCAGTTTTTGACAAAAGCTTATGAAATGTGGCACACACAATAGTCTTGGTGGGAAGATGTGCAAGACATTTTTTGGACGTGTCGGAAGCTGCGTTGCCATGGTAACGGCATTTAAATGGCAGAAGATCAAGGAAAGATCATTCCTTGGGTAAGACTGTCGTCACGGGGCGGGGGTATTAATCACCGTAAGTGATATTTCTAGTTTTATACTACCCTATCAACAAATACATCACTTTTAAACAAAAATCACTCTGTTCATTTACATTATCAGTCATTATAATATATCGTAGTGTACCGGTACATTGTTTTTGCATTATCTTATATTGTTGGAGGGAAATAAAGCGACATTGGCGTGGTATCAGCGTTTTCACCGTAGCGTTTTCACCGGAAAATGATAAATAATTGAAAGATACGGTAAAATTCACGAGGAATTGCTTTTTTTGTTGTTGTTGTTTTTAGATAAAAGGATATATACACTGTATCATACGCTTTGGATATTCCCTTCGCCGTCTAGAATAAAGACTAAGTGCTGCGGACATCATACCCTTTGGATATTCCCTTCGCTGCCTTGAATAAAGACTAAGCGCACCGCGTTTACAACAGAACACCTGTGAACATACCATAGAGCTGCATTTTACAGCTCTGTGGAACATACAGAAGACAGTGCTCTTCTTTGTATAGCGGTTAGTTTTGATTCAGAAGTATAGGGATATAACAATGAGACCAAATTGGTTAAAAATTCGTTTACTATGACTAAGCTACTCATTTGGAAATGCTATCATAGCTTGATAAGCATATCTATGCCCGACAAACAAAATGACACCAAAAAGGTTTTGCCACCTCAGATGGTACCAATATCTGGCATGGCCCATGGACTATTTATCGAGGCTGGGTGTTGGCGGTGATGATGAGCGCAAAGCAGGAAAGCATTTTCAAAATGCTTTTGTGCTACTTTTGACAGAAACAGGTGCATGAATTAATTAACAAGCGATGAAAGTCCATGTGTAGTAGGTCCATGAATTATTAAAGCATTCAGGTGCCCTGAAGCAAGAGACCAGAAGCCTAGACAGCAGAGCTCTGAAAAGGTGGTATTCATGTCCATTGTTCAGGGTCATTGTAAGTACACTCTCACATTCACATTATTCCTGTGTAAGTTCATGTTTTGTACACAGGGTTAAAGGAGACCTCCGGATGATTTTCAATTTTTTTTTCATATGAACAACTATAGATTAGATATACTGATGACAGAGTTTCAGAATTTGTGATAATTTGGATGAAAAATAAGAATATTTTCAAAATTTAGAACAAATTGCAATGAACAAGGATGATGACATGGCAGAGTCACCATGAGAATGCATGAGTTGGGGCTCAGGAAACAGAACAAAAGAAGAAGGCATGCATAGATTATGCACAGGTGAACTCGCAAGCAAGCGGTATTGTAATGGAATTACACTGCTACATTTCTGAAATATGTGAACCTCCTATGTTATCATCCTTGTTCAGTGTAATTTATTTAAGGTTTTTCAAAGTATTGTTTCTCTGCTAAAGAACCACAATACATTCCTCAAATCTGTACATGGAGTTGTTGATTTATGTACTACATGATGTGAAATTATGAAAATCGTCTGGAATGTCCCTTTAAGATTTGACCAAATTCTGGAACCTAACTTAAAAATTAATCATGGATTTAATAAAACTGATTTATGTGTTCATTTATCAAATCATCTCCAATTGAACTAAATTGTACATTATTCAGCTATATTACTCATATCAATGACAGTGTTATCTGATACATAGTTTTCGAAGTATTAAGGACAAAGGTGGGAAATGTTTTTTGTAACACCTCGTACCACTACTGCCTGCAGTAGACGAGTGGCATTTTAGATGTGTCACAGTGTGACATAAGAAATGTTAGATTAATGTTGTTGTCATGCAAAGCATTTGTGAAAGAGTATGGCAATTTCATTACTGTATGGTCTTAAAAGTTCAGTGATTTATTGCAGTATGCCATCATTTTAAATAGTGTTGCCTCTTTATATTTCTGTATGTACTCTAGCTGCAATTTACTGAGGAATGTTTCCACTGTAAGACTTACATGGTATAAATACTGTAATCACAAATCAGGTCATTATGGGCCAGGAGTACCTGCCTTCTGCTACAATGACTGCAACAAATTAGATTGGCATGCCCAATGTTTACCCAGCTGATGAAGAAAATGGCTTATGCCCTTTAGCATTTTAATCTTGATAAATATAGCTTGACAGAGAGTGTTTGCTCAGGTGAGTGACTGATCACATTGGCTAAAATTCACCACCCTGCACCCAGGCATGCCAGTTCATAGGATTGTGACCATTAAAAACCTATGGCATAACTTAAATTTGATATCAAGTGATCAAGTAATGTACATGTACAATCCATTTTCATAAACTTCCTTTATGGTGTCATTGTCTTGGCCACCACCTTGTTTGTAACTGAAAACTAAGATACGTGTACTTGTACCAGAGCTCACAGCTAGTGGACAGTCTACCCATTCTTGACTTGTTAAAACTGCCTTCATGAATAGATTGTCATGAATCCATGGAATAGATGACTCCCATTGGCTCCAGAGGGACTTGTCTTGACTTGGGTTAAAAGGACTGAAAATATTTTCTGAATGTATGTGCATCTCAGGTTGTATGCAAAATTACAAAACATTATTATACTTTGTACATGTGAATGTATTTGCTATTACATCAAACTAAAAGTATTTCGAACTGAATGCTGTTGTGTGGATATATGGCATGTATTATATCTGACCTTGCATCACAAATTTTCCATTCATGCATCAGCAATTCTTCAGGGTTCCCACAGAAATTTGAAAACAGAATTCCATGACTTTTCCATGACTAAATTGCTGCTTTCCATGACTTCCTTTCTGGCACGGTTTCCAAAATCAGACACGTTATGATGGCCTCCACCTCCCCTCACAGCCATCTGTTCCACCCACTATCTTACTCATGACATGTACATCTATTATCATTAGTATAAAGGCTGTTTCTTACCAGGGTACCATTTTCGTTTCACCAACACCCAAAATTCAAAATTATCTTGAACACAAACTCATGTAATTTTCTTGAACTGACATATTTCCTTGAACTCGTGTATTTCCAAATTTTCAGAGCACAGCATGCAGATCTTGTCACAAAAGTGAACTATATAATATATGTAAATGTAAATTTTTCCAGGCATAAGTTAGGTTCCTGAATTCACAGTTGCTACAAAACTTCCACATAAAAGTCATGGAATTCTGGTTTCAAATTTCTATGGGAACCCTGAATTACTATATGAAGACGAAACACTTTACATATGACACACATGAGCCAATCATTACAAAAGAGTGACATTTCAGTTTTACAATAAGGTGACATGAAAAAAAAAGGCTAACAAAGACATCCTCATCCTAAATTCTCAACATAGCGCTTCATTTCACTCTACATTACAAAAAAAAAAAAAAAAATGAGGGCATTTGTGATACAACTTGAGGACACCAGCTAAATTAACAACTGTATTTCTCTCTATGCTCAAAAAATCATGAGGATATCTTGAAAATTGAACATTTTTTAATGCCTATTTTGATATTTCATTAAACTTCATTTTTAAGTAACTCTTCCGGAGAGGACACATTATTTGACACCAAAACAGCAATTGAAACATCTTGTGTAACTAAGAGATTTAGAACCCTTTGGATGTATTGTATTCCGATAGCCATGTTGGTAGTGCTTGATCAGTTGTGAATTGATTTGTCAACTAGTTGTCATGAATGTTGAGTAAAATTGTACAAAACATGAAATTTAGATTCTCTGGAAACAACTAAAACAGCAAAACTGGTGACAAAATGTGACATATTAAAAATACATTGACTGATCGGCATCTTATATATAATATCATTGCAAGTAGATGAAATTTGCTGTAGTCTGGTTGTCCGAATTGAATGTCAGGAGTGGTCAATTTAATCACGTCCATGAGTATTTTGAGTGAGGAATGTGGATTGTGGCTGTGTTATATTCACAAAAACCTTTATTTAATGTTATTTCAACCTCACTAGTCCTAACAGTAACACTAAGTACTAGTACCCCAGGGAACAAATCATTATCAGAGCAGTAGGTACTGGCAACTAACACTGCAATTATAGTGAAAGTGGAAATTACAGTGAAGGTCAGGACTGGGGTAATTACAGTGTACCGCAAAACAGTACAATCAGGAGTCTAAATAATGCTACATGCAACTACATGCTACCAACACTATTCTGATAGCAAAAGCCAAAAGTGCAAAATGAAGTGGAATGTACGTAAGTAACACTGTGCTACATGACAAAGTCCATATACATGTACATGTACATGTACCTCACAGACACAATTCATTGTTCTACTTTGGTCAGGCTTCTACTAGCACTCCTACTCCTTGAGCTTGTCCCGCAGGTGCTGGATTTTCTTCTGCAGGGATTTCTGTTCCTCTTGTTTCTCAGTTGCCTTCTTCCGAAAGGCATTTGATTTTGACAGCAGTGCAAAGTCCTGTTTCTTCTCAGCATCCTTGGCTAGCTGGTCAGCTTCCTTTCGGAGAGTCTGTATTGTGTCACCCACAAGCTTCATCTTCTTCTCAGCTGTAGTGATGTCCTCTGGGATCCCCGCTCTCTTCTTTGCTCTCTGTGCATTCAAGTGAGGGGTATGCTAGTGAAGGATGGGGTTGTGGCCTGGACACTATCATAGATGGTAGCAGGGCTACGATTGTTTTCTCCTTCATGTTTTCAACCAGGAGATCCTTGTTCACTGAGTAGCCCCTCTCAATAGAGGCTTGCCCATGTGAGAAGGTGAGAAGAATCTTGACTACTTCCCACAGATTATCATACTTGGTGCCCTTCATGTACTTGTGCGGGAATGTATCTAGCCTGCTGTCAGTGTTTGGGTCAGATGTTGTTGCCTCATGTCAGCACAGAAGCCCTTGTACTGAGACAACAGCTCATCACACTGCTCACTTGTTCTCCTCTTGGCATCCATGAGTGTCTGCAGAATCTTGTCAAACTTTGCTGCCGAGTCACTAGACCCGAGACCAGTTTCTTTGGTGTGAGTGAAGACAGATACCTGACCATGGGGTACTTGAAAGGGCACCGCTCAAGCAGCTTTGCTACCATGTACTGAAGCAAAGTGATGCATTCATTTCTGAATGCAAGCACTCTCAATTCGCTCGTGAGCTTCTTCTCTGTAACATTTACCAGGTTTTGGCAGGCTGCAAACCCTATGTCAACTTTTTTTTGGTGGCAGCAGATTCTTCTTGTCATTGGGGTCCAAGGCTGCTAACTTCTGGTAGGCAGCTTTGTCTAGAAGCTCCTTCTTCATAAATCGGCTCATGAGGGTAACCAGGAGATCCTTAAGCTCTGGGCCCAGAAATAGTACCATGGGAGTATCTGTCTGGAACTTTGTGAGGAAGCCCTTCAGTTGCTTGGCGACCGCGATGAAGAACTGGAGGTCTGCTGATGTTAATGTATCCCCACAGCCTGCCTTGACGGTTGTGAATGACATTGTACTCGGTGCTTCCTTGTCTTTAAATTTCTCCACAGCAGGCCATATGAACAGAGCACACTCTGCAACTTTCACATCTTCTGGTAGGCAGCTTTGTCTAGAAGCTCCTTCTTCATGAATCGGCTCATGAGGGTAACCAGGAGATCCTTAAGCTCTGGGCCCAGAAATAGTACCATGGGAGCATCTGTCTGGAACTTTGTGAGGAAGCCCTTCAGTTGCTTGGCGACCGCGATGAAGAACTGGAGGTCTGCTGATGTTAATGTATCCCCACAGCCTGCCTTGACGGTTGTGAATGACACTGTACTCGGTGCTTCCTTGTCTTTGAATTTCTCCACAGCAGGCCATATGAACAGAGCACACTCTGCAACTTTCACATCTTCTACCCATCTGTGGGCACAGAATTTTAGAGGATAGAGGCTGCTTCCCGTGATTTTTGTGAAATCCTCTCTTCGTGCTGGACTGTCATGGAATATCTGCCATATGGCCCTGAGCATATTTCCCAGGTTCCATCCAGTCTTGTTTGCTCCAGTTTGCAGACTCCCATGAACTGTATGAAGGCCTACAGCTGCCAATGTTCAGAAGGTCTGGTAGTTCTTCTGCTTCCCTCTCTTTTACCAGATCTTTGTGAAATTTCACATTGACATTTGGCCCATCCATTGAGACTTGCAGTAGGCGTTTAGGATCCAGCTTTTCAGTTCCTTCTTTTAAATGTTTGAGGAGATCAGTGGCTTTTGCATGTCCAAGAAATTGTGATCCAACATAGCGGACTGCGACTTGGTCACTTGCACTGTTCCAGAACTTGATGACCAAGTCCATCTGTTCATTTTGCAACACCTCATTCATGCATTCATCAAATGATACCATGTAGCATGAAGCAAGCCTGGCCTCTTCGATGAGTCTCTCATGGAAATATGGAGCAAGTCCAAAGACCACTAGATATGCACAGTTGGTCGGCTTACAGATGAAGGCCTTTGCAGTAGGACTGTCTGGGAACATTGTTGCAAAGAGGTCGTTGACACTCTTTCAACTGTTGAATGACAAGTGGTTCATAACAACCTTGAGTGCCCACATTACTTCAGCCTTGAGGACATCATCTGCAGTTGCACACTTAGAGGTTGTAAGCCCATGGCAAACTCTAGAGGCCCGACTGTCTTCCACTGCAGGAACTGCATCAGCAGTAGCATCACCGGTAGCTGTAGATGAGGCCTGAAAAAAGTCTGTGATGGATTGCTGAGCTGTAGCAGGTTTATGCTTCATTCCATCCTCATGTGTCTTGCTCTTCATATGGCTCTTCAGGGCCCACACACCCATGTTGGAGATGTCAAAGTTTTTATGCCTCCGCCAACGAAGTGGCCGGAGGCATTATGTTTTCGGGTCGTCCGTCCGTCCGTCCGTACGTACGTCCGTCCCGTTTTGTTTTTGTTGGTATCTCAAGAACCGTGTGGTGGTTTTACATCAAGCTTGGTATGAGGGTATATCCTTGGGGGATAATACTTTGTGTGGATTTTAGGGTCACAGGGTCAAAGGTCAAAGGTCACAGGTTATTTTGTGGAAAAAAATCGAAATTTCATGTTTTTCTCCATATCTCGCTAATGGTTCAAGGTATCTTCATGGAACTTAGTATGTATGCTTGTACCGATGGGCAGTGATTATCTAGTTAAGTTGGGGGTCATAGGTCAAAGGTCAGGGGGTCAAAGGTCAAGGTCAACTCCTCAAAATATCACTACTTTCCTTATATCTATGCAATGCCTAAAGGTTTTTTTATGTATACTTGATGTATACATGTATTACCCAATATATATTCTGTGGGAAGTTTCTTGTCAAGAGGTCAACTCCTCAAAATATCACTACTTTCCTTATATCTATGCAATGCCTAAAGGTTTTTTTTATGTATACTTGATGTATACATGTATTACCCAATTTGTCCCGTTTTGTTTTTGTTGATATCTCAAGAACCGTGTGGTGGTTTTACATCAAACTTGGTATGAGGGTATATCCTTGGGGGATAATACTTTGTGTGGATTTTAGGGTCACAGGGTCAAAGGTCACAGGTTATTTTGTGGAAAAAAAATCGAAATTTCATGTTTTTCTCCATATCTCGCTAATGGTTCAAGGTATCTTCATGGAACTTAGTATGTATGCTTGTACCGATGGGCAGTGATTATCTAGGGAAGTTGGGGGTCATGGGTCAAAGGTCAGGGGGTAAAAGGTCAAGGTCAACTCCTCAAAACATCACTACTTTCCTTATATCTATGCAATGCCTAAAGGTTTTTTTATGTATACTTGATGTATACATGTATTACCCAATATATATTCTGTGGGAAGTTTCTTGTCAAGAGGTCAACTCCTCAAAATATCACTACTTTCCTTATATCTATGCAATGCCTAAATGTTTTTTTATGTATACTTGATGTATACATGTATTACCCAATATATATTCTGTGGGAAGTTTCTTGTCAAGAGGTCAAAGGTCAAAAGGTCAAAGGTCAAGTGAAAGTGCTGAATTGCACTTTTTCCTCCATATCTCAAAAGTAACTCGGGTATCATCATGAAACTTACATATTTATGCATGTTCAACCTAACAGTGATTCTCTTTGGAACTGTGAGGTCAAAGGTCAAAGGCCAGGTTTAGATAATGCTATTTTCCCATTTGATACTGCTATTTTCCCATTTGATACTGAAATTATATTTTTTCTCAATACCTTGAAACTAAATGCATAAACTTATAAAAGGGCCAAAAGTCAAGTAAAAATCATCAGTTCCCCAAATACCTGCACTCTGACATTTTAATCATTCATTCAATTGAACCTACAATGTAGTTCTAGGAAAGTGAACATTCAGCACATTTGTGTCAAACTGGTCATTTTGATATTTTGCCAATTGTGTGAAACTGTCATCACACATTGTCGAGACATTGTACTGTAGACCTATTAGGAGAACCATGAATTATTGCAGAGGCATATCAGTCGCCATAGCGATATATCTAGTTTCTGCATGCCGTGCAAAAGGCCTTGCACTTGTCATCTTTAACTTCTTGCAGCCATGATCCATACTCTGGATCGTCCAGCCAAAGGCGCTGGAAGTAATACTTCTTTGACATGACTGGATGATGATACCTAAAAGAAATCTCTCCGTGATGCTCAAACTGACCCAATTTAAACAAAATTGAGTCATTTTGAGCATCTGACGTACTATATTGAGAAGTGTGGTGTATCAGTATGCTGTGAGTGAGAGAAAGTCTACATATTATGATGCTAGCTACCACCCTGTGCATGTAACACGTTATAATGCTAACCACCACCATGTACCAACACCCCTACACACCAGCATGCCTGCTCACCACCACACCCAAAACCACCACCAACAAAACAGAATGTATGCAGACTACATGACTGTAGACCAAATAACATTGAATAGCTCTGGAGGCAAGGGACGCCACACCCTTTCAGCTTTCCACAGGAAACTATGTCACGGGAGTTATGTATGATTTTGGGATGTCACAAAACTGGGAAAATGGAAATCATGAACACCAATTATAGTAGCAGAGTATGATCACAGAGTATGAGAGTTGCGAGACACAGCAAACTGGAAAGCTGCCATAGCAAAGAGGTAAATGCAATTCCATGACTTTTCCATCACCAAAATCCCCTTTCCATGACTTTTCACAAATTTTCCAAATTCCCTGACTTTCCATGACCACAGATTTTTCCAGGATTTTCCACCACTGTGGTAACCCTGTTCTTCTTTTACATTATCCTTCAGTTTGGAATCACAAAACGAATGGAAAATTTTTGGGGTTTTTTTTTGCAGTTTTTCTAGAACACTTTTTTATGCCTCCGGCACGAAGTGGTGCCGGAGGCATTATGTTTCGGGTTGTCCATCCTTCATCCGTCCGTCCATCCTTCCGTCCGTCCGTAATGAATTTTGTGGACAGCGTAACTAAAAAACCTTTTGAGGTATCCTTATAAAACTTGGCATGTATGTGTATTAGGGGGTGAAGTTGTGCCTATCAACTTTTGGGTGCACATGCTCGAGGTCAAAGGTCAAGGTCAAGGGTCAAGGTCAAGGTCAATTGCTTAAAATTTCACTATTTCCCCCATATCTATGCAATGCCGGAAGATATTTTCTTACAACTTAGTGTATACATGTATTACTCAATTAAAATTCTATGGTGAAAGTTTGGGGTCAAAGGTCAAAAGGTCAAGTAAAAATGTTAAAATTTCACTTTTTTCTCTGTATCTTGGAAATTGTTCAAGGTATCTTTATGGAACATAGTGTATATGCATGTACTGATTGGCAGTGGTTATCTAGGTAATTTGGGGTTCATGGGGTCAAAGGTCAGGGGTCAAAGGTCAAGGGCAATACTTCAAAATGTTACTATTTCTTTTATATTTATGCAATGCCAGCAGGATTATTTTTGTAAACTTGGTGTATGCATGCATAACCCAATAGAGATTCTCTGAAGTTTTATTTTTCGCCAAGAAAGTTGAAGGTCAAAAGGTCACAGATCAAGTGAAAGTGCTGAACTTCTTTCTCCATATCTCGGAAGTGGCTCAAGTTATCTTGAAACTTAGTACATATTTATGTATGTTCTGCCTGACAGTGATTCTCTTATGAATCTTAGGGTCAAAGGCCAGATGAAAATGGTAACAATTTACTGTTTAATACAGAAATTGCACTTTTTCTCCATACCTTGAAAATTACTCAATGCATAAACTTATGAAAGGGTCAAAGTCAAGTTAAAGTACTTAAATCCCCAAATACATGCTCTCACATTCATCCAATTAAACATAGGTCAAGGAAGGTGAACATTGAACACATTTGTGACAAACGTGTCATTTTATTATTTTGCCAATATTGTGAAAATGTAATCACACATTGTCCACATGTACTATAGACCTATTAGGAGAATCATGCATTATGGTGGAGGCATACCAGTCGCCATAGCGACATTTCTAGTTTGTAGAAGAGTGTGAGTAGGTATGTCTTGGAGGCCCCTATTCATTTCTTAAAAACCCTTTCACACACTCTTTACTTTCAAGTCTGATAACTTTTGACAGGGTAGTGCCACTGCCTTGAGAGATTGTATTTATCATAATCAAAATGTGCTATTAGAGCATGCACACTTTCATCTTAATCTGATAATTCCTTTGTTGTTGGAGTTTACATTCCGGGGGGCATTTCATGAAGCATTTTGTCCGACAACTTGTCGGACAAAATTGCTGTCAGCCAATCGGATACATGGATTTCAGTAGCTTTTAACAGTTTGTCAGACGAAATATCTGACAAAACGCTTCATAAGCCCCCCTGATTGCTGTTTCATTCATTATACCTCCGCCACACTTAGTGTGAAGGGGGTATATAGGAATCACCATGATGTCAGTCGGGCGGTCGGTCATTCGGTCGGTCTGTGGCAAAATCTTGCATCGCGAACTCCTACAGTTTTGAAGCAATTTAAATGAAACTTAGGGTAAATTATGATATTTAGGTATAGATGTGGAAGACATGTTTTTTGTGTTTGTCGGACAGTGCGTTGCCCTGTTAACCACAATTTTACCAAAACCTTTTCGAGGGAACTACTTCCATAGTATTTAAGCAATCAATTTCAAAATTGGTATCTATGATGATCTATAGCTGTAGTTATGCAAAACACTCTTTGTGTTTGTACTTGACAAAGCATTGCCATGGTAACCGCATGTTTTCTTCGAAATCCTGTGGAGTGAACAACTTCCACAGTTTTGAAGCAATTTAAATCAAATTTGGTAGGCATTATGGCCTTGAGGCATAGATGTGGAACACATAATTTTTGTGTTTGTCAGACAAAGCATTGCCATGGTAACCATAATTTTGCCAAAACCTTGTGGATTGCAACTTCCACATCATTCAAGCAATTAAGGTCAAATTTAGTATGTATGATGATCGGGAGGTGTAGTTATGCAAGACACCAATGCGTTAATATAAGAAAAATGTGTTGCCATGGTAACCACTCGTTTTTGTATCAAAATAAACCATTCAAGCTATGAAGATTTGGTGTGTATGATGGTCTTTAAGTGTAGTTATACAAAATGTCCCTTGTGTTTGTATCGGACAATGAGTTGCCATGGTAACTGCATGGTTTTTTTTTAATCCTGTGGAGTGAACTTCTTCCACAGTTTCCAAGCAATTGAAACCAAATTTGGTAGGCATTATGGCCCTGAGGTATAGGTACATGTATAAACAAAATGTGACCACAGGTATATTTTTGTATCAAATTGAACCATTTAATCTATGAAGGTGAAATTTGGTGTGTATGATGCTCATTAAGTGTAGTTTTGCTAAATGTCCTTTGTATCGGACAATGCATTGCCATGGTAACCGCATGTTTTTTTTTTAATCCTGTGGAGTGAACTTCTTCCACAGTTTTCAAGCAATTGAAACCAAATTTGGTAGGCATTATGGCCCTGAGGTATAGATGTGGAACACATAATTTTTGTGTTTGTCACACAAACCGTTGCCATGGTAACCACAATTTTACCAAAACCTTGCAGATCGAATAACTTTTCCATCATTCAAGCAATTAAAGTCAAATTTAGTATGTATCATGATCTAAAAGTGTAGTTTTGCAAGACACCAATGTGTTAATATAAGAAAAATGTGCTGCCATGGTAACCACTCGTTTTTGTATCAAAATAAACCATTCAAGCTATGAAGATTTGGTGTGTATGATGGTCTGTAAGTGTAGTCATACAAAATGTCCCTTGCGTTTGTATCAGACAATGCGTTGCCATGGTAACCACACTTTTTACCCAAACCTTGTGGAACCAACTGTTACCATAGCACTCAAGAAACCGTGGTCACATTGTGTTTGTATGATTGCCCTCATGACATCTCATACTATAAAGCAACACTAGGGGCGGGGGTATTAATCACCTTCAGTGATAATTTTCGTACGAGCAGAGATTGATGAGATTAAACACTTGAATAGACCCTTAATTGCAGAACCTCTACTTTTATTCAGTAAATGTATGTACATGTGCTTTCTTTTCATATTATTTAGATAGGTCACGGAAGTCCCATTTATATTTAGATGTATATCTGGTGACTTTTTGGTGGTTTTGTGATGCAGGGTCACATATCTATCACCTTGGACATACATAACGTTAGAATCTGGTTATCTAGTTTGATCAATGAGGAACTAGGTATTGATTTGATTAGTCATTACTTTAGTGAAGAATATACAGTATTCACTTCCACATTCAATTTTATAGTGCAAGGAAAGATGCTGTGATTTCTTTTTTCACCAGTGATATATGTAGTGTCTTTTTCAGATTCTACTCTGCTTTTCTGTACATGCTGCCAAAGTGTGCATCTATGTTAATGTATTTCATTTGGGATTTGCATGCAAAGTGCCAAAGTGTGCATCTATGTTAATGTATATCATTTGGGATTTACATGCAAAGAAATATGTAGAAAAATGTATATCTTGACCCAGAGTATGGAACTGTACAACTTAATTCTTTTTTGGTCCACCAAATTTTTTTGACAGGTCACCAAAAATTTAAGTGTCAAGTCTTGAATTATGTACAGCAATGTTTGTATGTACATATTGTAAATCTACACACTTGGAAAGAGATATCAAACTGTCATTTTGCTTAATGTAATTTAGTGTACAATTTACTTTTAGACATATTACTGCTTGCAAAGAGATGCATGCAAATATGTGTACTGCTTTGTTCGTTCATAACTTATTGTACATATGTGTATTTTGAATTTGTATACTGCAAATTATCACTGGTTATGGTACCAAGTCAGAACTTAAACCTATATTGTTTTTAATTTGTTTGTTTCCATGATAACTACCTTTAGATATTGTAAATTCATGTCCCTACGAACAAAAATATGAATAGATAAAAAAATAAATAAACTTGTAATTTTTTCACAGAAGAAAGAGTTTCTGAAGCGGCAATTTTGCGTAATCTTCAGTAAATACATGCTGTAATTGGTTCTTGACAAATAAATGAAGAGACATGGATACAATTTTTATAGGAATGTGATTTTAAGTGACAGCAGAAGTAGATTGAATCTGCTTCAATCTGTCCTTCATATCGTCCACTTGAACTGCAATTTTTTGTGGGAAAAATCTTCTCGTTGGAGAGAGAAAATGCAATACTATTGTGTACCTTAAGCCCGGGTCTTGTAGTGATTTGTGATTTATCATTCTGCTACCGGATTAGAGCATGCTGCCCTGCTAACTATACCCCTACCCATGCATAGTATACAAATAGTGAATGGTCTCAAGTGCCATGGTACAAGATTTTGCACAAGATGAAATATAGATATTCAATGCCTTGTTCCATTGCACAAGTAAATACCATACACTATTTGTTTTATAATGCATTGACATAGTAACCTTTTTTTCATAAAAAGCTTTTACAAAATTGTGGATTGAGCTAACTCCCTCAGTTTTTCAGCATTTGACTTGAAATTTGGTTAATATGACTGCTATACAAAGTAGATGTGTAAACTTCATCTTTCTTCAGTGTCGATCATACAATGTGTTGCTATTGTAACAACTTTTTTAATGAACATCCTACAAAGCACAAGTATATTTGGCTCACTTACTCAGTTTTTGATCATTTGATGTGAGATTTGTCACAAGTGACCAACATAATATCTAAATGAGCAAAACACACTTGTAATCAATGTTGAAGAATGTATTGCTATGGGAACAGCATTTCTTTGTCAATAAAAGGCATATAATAATTATAGAAATATTGTAGATTGATTGCTCAGTTTTAGGTGGGGGTATTAATCACATTTGGTGATAGCTTTAGTTTCGTACAGGCAAGTATCAGGTGGTTCTGGTTTGTTACATTAATAACTACAGATTGTAACTACCATCATTTTCATGCTTTAAAGGCATGTTGAAAACTGTATCACCTCGAGGTGATATGAAAGTATTTAAAAAAATAGTGACAGCAAAATATAATAAGTGTAGCAGAGTAAAATTGTTTATAAAAGAGGTCACTGATGCCCCCGAGAATTGTACTTATTAAGGTGAGGCAGCAAGTGTTGAGGTCGTGTAAAACAGAAGATGATTCCTTGTTTTCTTATCATGTAGTGCAACAATGATAGATTTGACTCTTAATCTGCATTGAATGGACATGGTAATAAACCTGTACTGATGTGGCAGTGATTTATGTCAAATATGTACATGTATGTTTTAATTTGTGGTAAAATATGTTACATTACATGGACTTCAGACACAAACCATTTGCTGTATTTAATGTGTTTGTCTCATGTTATAAGTACTGAGTATGAGATATGTGACCCCTCCACTAGACGCAAACATGCACATGCACTCACACTAATGCATTTACTCTTGAGAGCAAGATAGTACATGCAGTTGCACCATACTGAGTAGGCCTCAAAATAAGGAGGGCCAAACAAACCGACACTATTATGTCACAACCAACTGTAGATACCACAGACAGGAGACATATACAATGTTATATTTTGGATCAAAAATTTATCCTCTGGTGATTGGTTGAAAGGGCTTCACGTGATTATAAGTATTTTCAGCTATTTCAGAAAGTTGACACTCCATAAAGTACTATTTGCAAAATGATTTGACTTCTATGACGACATTTTGCAAATAGTATACTATTTGCAAAATGATGTCACAGAGCAATTCTGAAATTGTGCGCAGCTTTGCACCGTCACTCTGTGAAATGTAACAATTTCTAGCAAAACAATTGTGACACCACAAAGCAATTTTGACATTGCGCACTGCTAGTACCGTCACTCTGTGAAATTCATCCATTTCTAACAAAACAATTGTGACATCATAAAAACAATTCTGACATAGCACATTCCTTCGTTCCTTAACACAGCGCGTCACGCTTGTAAATGCAACATTTTAACAAACATCACAAAGCAGGTCCAACATCGTGCACAGCGACATGCTTCTTAATATAGGATCAATGTACTAGTAGGATCCCTTTACAACATTGCATCCATCATACGACTTCTCGCTTTGAATTTCCCCCATATCCCCTTCTTTAGTTGAAATTTTTGATCCAAAATATAAAACAAATATACTTTGCCTAATTTAGAGTTTCTTGTTAAAAATTATTGGCCTCGGTGCCTCAAAAAGAACTATTCACTGAGGGGCTGCTAATAGGTTAATTAAAAAGAAAATTTTACGCATGAGTGATCACATTCATTTTTGTCCTCCAAAGCGCAAAATCAAAAATTGCAAAAATTGATATGTTCTCTTTCATTTGCAAATGCCCTTCACGATAACATTGGCAACAAAAGACCAGTTTTACACAATGAGAGACATGAATGAAATAGGAAAAATAAGTTTTTGTTCTCTTTATCTCTTTATAACTTCTAAGAAAAACAAAGTGGGAAACTAAAGGGGAAAAATAAGAATTTTCTGTCAAGTCAAACTTCAAATGACATAGGGAATGATAAGCATAAAGATGATTAAATAAGCTGAATTTCTTTATTTATTTCTTTTGTTCTAGTGATTTAAGAGCCCATGTGACAATTTCAAGAACCAAACATTATTTACAATTTCTTAATTTGAAGAAAAAAAAATCCAATTTCTACCATTTTTGTTAAATTTTACTTCTTGTCTTATTTCATTTGAATTTAGATTTGACATAAGATGCTTTATTTTCCTCCATTATCTTTAGCCTTCATTGATCTTTTGGGCTTTAGAGATATCACAGAGATCAAAGGTTTATTTTTGCAACTTAATTCATGTTTCTTTTTGTGTGAAATTTGTTGTTTGTTCTTATTGTTCCATGGAAGAGCACATACGCATGAATGACAACTTGTTCAGTTTTGCAGTTTTTACTTTTGTGCCTTGGAAAAGAAAAACAATGGTGTTCACTCATGCGTAAAGTTTCCCATTTTTGTTGACCTATCAGGTTGATAGCCAATTAAATGACCTCCAATATTATATATAACACATTAGCTTTCAGCCAAATATTCTATGAGAAATCTAAACTTGAAAAAGCGTTTACTTTCTTTTTTCGCCGAGTGTATATAAGAACGAGTCTCAAATACGCCATGGATCCAACAATAAGGTATTTTTGGGTTTTTTTTTTGTTTTTTGTTTGTTGGTCCTTCTTGTTGGATCCATGGCGTATTTGAGACTCGTTCTTCTTACATGGGCGTCACCAGGGGGGGGGGGGGGGGGGGTGCGTTGGGTGCGAACGCACCCCCCTTCAGGCCCTTAAAAAAAAAAAAAAAATCAGTGTGCGAGCGACCTCAACGCCGGACCCTAAATTAATGATTATTATCTTTTATCTATTGTTCTGGTGTTTTTTTTTTTGCATCGGGGACCAAAAAAAAAAAAAAAAAATCGTGGGCAAAAACAATTCGCACCCCTGGTTCTGGCAGCACTGATTTTATACATATCTACTAGTACAAGTTAGTGTATTCTATAAAGTGTTTACTATTTAAAATAGATTTTGGACATCCTTCCCATGCTTGGTCACTTCGACGCCACCTCGCTGGTCATACCTCCCCCAGTCATGAACATAAAACCGACACCCTTGACTACCTGTGGTGGATCCAGGGGGAGGGGCGCACGGGCGTCCCCGCCCCCTCTTAATTTCCAAAGCGAAAAAGTATAGCTACAAACGGCAGTTTTTGGACTGTAAAATGTCAAAATTTTCAAGCTCGCTCGCTCCGCTCGCTGGCATTTAGTCGTAATGCCATTCTCCTGAAGTTGCTGCCAGTAATTGGCGGCAGTTCCAGCCGGTGCGCCCCCCCCCCCCCCTTACTGCAAAAAAATATAGCTACAAACAGCAGTTTTTAGACTGAATGTCAACATTTTCAAGCTCGCTCGCTCCGCTCGCTCGCATTTAAATTCTCCTGATATTGCTGCCAGTAATTGCCAGCAGTTGCGCCCGGTGCGCCCCCCTTAATTTCGAAAGCAAAAAAGATATAGCTTCAAACGGCAGTTTTTGAACTGTAAAATGTCAAAATTTTCAAGCTCGCTCGCGTTTAATCTTTATGCAATTCCCCTGATGTTACTGCCAGTAATTGTCTGCAGTTGCACCCGGAGTGCTCCCCCCCCCCTTAATTTCCAAAGCGAAAAAATGTAGCTACAAATGTCAGTTTTTCTACTGTAAAATGTCAAGATTTTCAAGCTCGCTCTCTTCGCTCGCTCGCATTGAATCGTTATGCAATTCACCTGATGTTGCTGCCAGTAATTGCCAGCAGTTCCGCCCGGTGCGCCCCCCCCCCCTCCCTTGATTTCCAAAGCGAAAAAATATGGCTATAAGAACGGCAGCTTTTGGACTGTAAAATGTAAAATTTTCAAGCTCGCTCGCTCCGCTCGCTCGCATGTAATCGTTATGCTCTCCTGATATTGCTGCCAGTAATTACTATAGGAGTTCGGGCTCGGTCGCGTTCATGACATCAGTGTAAGAATTATTACGAGAAGTTCATTGAATTATACCATTTATAGGCAAATTGTTCAAAAACAATTTGTACTGATACCTTAAACAAGTGGGACTGTTTCAAGTCGATAAAACACGCAAAGTACCTGCATCAAATTGCACCATTTACAACATCAAAATGCAAAAAGTGCTCACCGTGGGAGGGGGACACTCCCTCCCACACCCTCCCCCTCGCTCACTCCTCTCGCTCTTGCTTGGCCGCGTTCATGATATTCAGTGTAAATATTAAAACAGGAAGTTTATTTGGATGATACCATTTTATAGGCAAATTGTTCGATAATAGTCTACATCAAAATATGCTTTACTTTAAACAAGTGGGACTGTTTCAAGTCGATAAAACAAGCAAAACATGCATAAATTCCCCCTCGCTCTCTCCGCTTGCTCGGGCTCGGTCGCGTTCATGACATTTCATTGTCGAATACAAGAAGTTTATTGAAATGAAATAGTTTATAGGCACATCGTTCAACAACTAATTCCATCAAAATGTACTGCGCCCTTAAACAAGTGGGACTGTTTCAAGTCGATAAAAACACGCAAAAAGCCTGCATCAAATTGCACTATTTACAACATCAAAATGCAAACAGTTCTCACCGTGGGAGAGGGGGGGGGGAACAACAGGCACTCACACGCCCCCCCCCCCCCCCCTTGCTCGCTCCCTCGCATACTATACACCCCTCCCCCCCCCCCCCCCGCAAGATGAAATCCTAGCTACGCCGGTGCCCTTTCCCCGCTTGGTTTCCCTCAAAAACAGTAAAAGTCTAGGGATTGAAAGCTTCCTATATGTATTTCAAATGTCTGTCCAAAAAAACAAATCTCGTTACATTAGGGTCAAAACGCACCCCCCTTGAAAAAAAGCTGGTGACGCCCCTGATCACTACCACTATACAACCACCACACATGCACAGTTTCTACATATTGTATCATTATACTCCAAACACACACACATACACACACACACACACACACACACACACACACACACACACACAACAAATCATACACATCACATATCATGCAGCTCACAATACACAAACACACACACACACACACACACATACTCATAACTTACCAGTCATACCCATCCCACCAAAGCTTAACACCGGAGGAACCACCCCGAGCCCGGGGCGACAATCCGTGTCGCAACAAATTTTTTGCCAACACGGATTGTCGCCTTCGAGGTAAAAAACTGGGAACTGCACAAGCGTCACGGATTGTCGCCAGGCGACAATCCGTGCCGCCAGCGCCCGTCACGGATTGTCGCCCCGAGCAGGAGGCGACAATCCGTGTAGGGGCGACAATCCGTGTCGCAACACACGTCGACGACAAATGTCAAAACAACCACTAATGCCATAACACGTCGACGACAAATGTCAAAATCGGATCAACCACTAATAATTTTGGCAAGTGTGGAGTGTGGAGTGTGGAGCGGAGCAGAAAACCTGACGTAAAATTTCAGCTTTGCGCAACTACCTAATAGTTTGCTGCCGACTAAAGCAAGTTTATATTATTGGATCTCTCATTGACGTCAGGATATTGTTGGTCCCAGGGGAAAATATTGAATAATTTGTTGGATTTTCTGTGTTCAAAGTAATGCACTGGACCATCGTACTTGGAATGATATACCTTGCCCAGTCCCACATGTACTCATCATCTGGACATGAAACCTACAAGGTACGTGGGAAGTGAGAGTGATATGGACGCTGCATGATACCTCTCTCGATAAATGAATAGACGGTGTATACCGCAGTGAATTTGTTGTTGATATACTCTTCTGTGGACTTTTGCCACCACAATGTGAAGTTAATTTTTTAAATACTACCCTTCGCGGATCTTCAACAGCTATTACACCTCCAAAACCATGCCTCCATCTTAGAGACTAAAGCTGTACAAACATATTCATTCTCCGGATGCCGAACGTTCACAATTTTTAACGAAATTCTGCCATATGATTAATCATCTGTCAATCTAAAACGAATTTTATCATCATCTCTCATATCCAGTCTGTGCATGACTCTGAAACATTGATACTTTGTACATTGTGAACTCAACGTCATTTTCATCGTCCTGGCGCAAGTGAAAGAAAAATGGCGCCAGTTCCCAGAACAGTTGACGAGGCCATTAACAAAATAATGAGCAGTGAACGCTTGACCGAAACTATCCGACAAGCAGTCAAAGAAGCTGCGAGCCAAGCATTCGCTGAATTGATGGACCAGCTTGAAAAGCAAGAGAGCAGAATAATGGACTTGGAATCGGTTCAACAGTCCCAGAAAAAAGAAATTGCAAAGCTAAACGGGTTAGTCGAAGGGTATAAATCCCGCATCTCCCGCCTGGAAAATGACACAAACAATCTCGAACAATATTCGGCAGTTTTGGAATTGTGAAATGTCAAAATTTTGAAGCTCGCTCGCATTAAATCGTTATGCCATTCTATAGGATGTTGCTGCCAGTAATTGCCAGCAGTTGCGCCCGGTGCCCCCCCCCCCCTTAATTTCCAAAGTGAAAAAATATAGCTACAACCGGCAGTTTTGGGACTGTAAAATATCAAAATTTTCAAGCTCGCTCGCTTCGCTCGCTCGCATATAATCGTTATGTCATTCTCCTGATGTCGCTGCCAGTAATTACCAGCAGTTGCGTCCGTTCGCCCCCTTAATTTCCAAAGCGAAAAAATATAGCTACAAACGGCAGTTTGGGGATGGTAAAATGTCAAAATTTTCAAGCTCGCTCGCTCCGCTCGCTCGCATTTAATTGTTATGCAATTCCCCTGATGTTGCTGTCAGTAATTTGTCATTTTACACCGTCATTCCATAATCCATAAGGAAAAAATGACTGCGCAGTGGAATGTATCACATTCCGTTATGTATTGCAGTCCCCATTACAGCTTCAAGACTGACAGCACTCGCACATACGCGCACACACACATACCACACGCACGCACGCACAAGCATGCATACACACCCTCAAAATTACTTTTCCACGAGGTGCCCCCTCCCCCCCCCCCCCCCCCCTCCCCAAGTCTTGACCAACCCGCCACGGTACGCCACTGGCTGCACCCGTCCGCTTATGGGCTTGTAATCGTGGTTATGGTGACTATCGCCGATCACCCCCCCCCCCCCCACTCCTCAGCACGGATTTACGCCGTTGGTTTGCGGACGATTCTGTGTGTTTTCTAGATGGTACAGATAATTCTTTTTGTCAACTTTTTAAAACTTTGCTCATATTTGGTCAGTTTTCTGGGTGTAAAATCAATTTCAGTAAAACTGAAGCAATTTGGATTGGCTCAAAGAAAGGAAACCAGGTTTTTCCATATATGAATCGTGGTGTTTCATGGAAAAAATCTCAATTCAAGTGTCTGGGAGTTGTTTTTTCATTGAATGTTGCTTTAATTTATGATTTGAATTATAAAGAGAAATTGAAAAAAAGATAGAACAAACTATAAACTGCTGGAAAATACGAAATCTTTCATTAATTGGCAGTTTGTGTAATCAAAACCCTTGTGTTGCCCCAACTAATTATCTCTTCTCCGTTCTTTCCATTATATTACCTTCTTCCTTTTTTAAAATTTTGAATAAATTATTCTTTAAATTTATTTGGAACGGAGGTATAGACAGAGTAAAGAGAAAAGTAATGTGTAATAGTTATATTCAGGCAGGTCTTAAAATGGTGGACTCCTTTTCTTTTGCAACTGCCCAAAAGATGATGTGGGTAAGATGGTTATTGGATGATGATTTTGATGCTTCATGGAAATGTATTGAGCTATCCTTTTTGGAAAGCTTTAATCAAGACGTTCAATTTTTGTGGAAATCCCATGCTCCCGAGAGTGTTTTAAATTATCTTGGTAATACACAATTAGCTGAAGCATTACGAAGTTGGTACTTATTTAGAGAAGAAGCTACTATTGAATTTTATGGTAATAAATTTTCAGAGTTAAGTTCATGTCAAGTTCTGTGGTAGAACAGATCCATTCGTTCGAAATCTAAACCTTTCTTTTTTTATCCATCTTGGTACTGTAAAAAAATATTTACTTTATCTGATTTATTTAATCCACCCCTTTCTGGCTATAAACTTTTTTAAGAAATTATATTGGATTTTGGTATCACTGTTACAGACAGGAGGAAATATAATTTTTTAATTAAGAATATACCAGAAGAATGGATGAAGAATTTCGATCCTGATATAGTGGGAGTTCATGAAACAATTGTTCATAAACTAGTGAACACTAAAAAAATCCCCAAAAGTACGTACAACTTATTACTCAGTTCCCACATCCCGAACAAAAGATATGCATTTTGGAGTGATATTTTGTCTGTACCAGTAGCTACGGATTGGGAAAAGGTAAACAATACTTTTTTTTTTACTATTGGTACCAAACTAAGATCTTTTTATTTTAAGATTTTCCATAAAGCTATTGCATTGAATGATTTTCTTTTTAAGATTAAATGGAAGGAATCTCCTAATTGCTCCCTATGTGATAAAAAGGAGGAAACAATTGTTCATTTATTCAGTGAATGTGAAAAGGTTACCCCAATTTGGCAGGACCTCCTTGACATAATTTCACGGTATAACAGTTCAATCAATAATGTAACCAATTTCGAAAAACTTTTTGGATTTTGTAATGATAGATTTGTTTCATATTTATTTCTGTTAATGAAATATCATATCTACAGTTGCAAGTTTGGTAATAGACTCCCCAATACAATAGCATTCAAATCTTTTGTTAGAAAACAGAAGGAAATTGAATATAATATAGCAAAAAAGAAAAATAAATCAACTTCCCATTTCAAGAAATGGCGTTTTGACATTTAACTCCTCCATGCAATCCTCAGGCCATTGTAATAGACCAAGTACATTGAATGCTTATTGGTGCCATATTTTGTTTGTTTGTTTGTTTGTTTGTTTTTGTATATAGAAAGCCATATTGTGTTATTTATTTATAGTCGCATGTAGTCCAATATACATTGTAATGTACTAGTAACGCTGCCATTTGTTGTCGATTTTGGCTCTTCAGGGGCGATTTCTGAGATGGTAGCCTTCTTTGGTATTGACGTGACCTGACCTCCCGTGAATTGATAATGAGTGTTTTTCAATTCAATTCAATAGTTTATTTATTCCCATCATCACAAAGAAAATAAAATAAAAAGTTGACATAATCCAAAGTGATACAATTTGTTTTCATTTCTCTTACACTCGTCTGATAAAGGGCAATTCCGCGGTTAGTAACGTTACATTTGAACAAATTTAGATATTTGTTTTTACTACTAAATTGCCATTCATTCATTCATTTCAAGCCAAAATTATGTCAAAAACATGTTCATCATTCCCAGGTTTATGATACAGATAAGAATGAATACAATCCAAGAAATAATAGCATTGCTATGGCAACTTAAATGGCTGGTTAGTAACATTACGAAAAAAGGACATGACAAAAAAATCAAAGTCTTGTAACAAAAAGTGTGCAAAAATTCAAGTTACTTCAAACAAAGTGTTGCATTAATTTCAATTATTGCATCATGACAAATGTTCACACAATGTTTTTCAGCAGTTCGACTAATAATTTTTTAGCTAGACCCCCAAAAGCATGGTTAGTAACGTTACGGTTAGTAACGTTACATTTGTCCGGAGTAATTCCGCAGGTCATTTCACCCTTTTGTAATTGACAAAATGTCACATGACTTATAGAGTATTTAAATGTATTTATCTTTTACCCTTTAGCAAAACTTTGAGGAAAAAATTTCAAAGGAACCCACTGTAATTTGCATTTAAGTGAATTTCAGCATCCCCAGTCCCACATGTACATTTTAAATGATGGTTTTAGATCTCGCGAAATCAATAAATACGAAAGATAAAATCTACTGAATTTGAAAGACCTTAATGATTGGTGAACATCCATGGCATTAGTTGATACCTAGATTGAAGAGTAAGATAAAGAGGCACATTTCTTTTATCCATGTCATGTCCACCTAACTGCGGAATTGCCCTAAAGGATTTTTTCAATACAATATAAAGTATATTATACACGAATGATTTTAAAAAAGAAACAATGCACTTTGTCATAGCAACAAAAATAGTAAATGATCACAATGATGGAAAACAGTGTTCCACTGAAAAAGCCACGCTTGTAAAACGTGGAACACTGGAACAAAACAACAACAGCACCAATTTATTATACCAATAAGACATATTAATTTTAATTTCTTCTATATACTATTGTACATTTTACTCATTGATATAATGATGTTGATACTATGAACAATACTTACTAAGATTTTAGGATGCAAACGTATAAACTATATAACATATCACGTTTGTGGCCCAGACACTATGGGGCCAGATGTGCCAGGAAAATTGAACGGAAAGGAAGATGTGCAATCGGCCACAAAAAAAAAAAACATCGACAACAACAACAATAACACAATACACAGAAATAACAGAATGTGAGGAAATGCACTCAGACAGATACTGGACAACGAAGAACGAGGAAAAAGGAGCAGGGAAGAATAGAGAAGGAAAAGGAGAGGGATGGAAAAGGTCTGTGGACACACTATAAAATCTCAAGTAAAAGTGAAACATGTCGGGGTTTTTTCATTGAACAGAATTAACTGGTATATTTAGAAAACAAATACTTTTTGAGTTTATACTTAAATGTAATTAACTTCACAGATTCTTTTAGATCATTATCTAAGGTATTCCAAAATCTGGGTCCAGTATAAACAAATGCATCTTGAGCGTGTACAGTTCTAACTAAGGGAAGATGAAATTCTTTAGATTGTCTCGTGGGATAATTATGTACGTGGCTGTTACGGTGAAATAAAGAATAAAATATTTTTGGTAAATGGTTGCAGTTGTCATTAAACATAAATTGACCAAGTTGAAACAAATACAACTCTTTTATTTTCAGAATTTTGTGCTCAAGGAAAAGCTTGTCAGTATGTGCTCGGATATGAAGGTTAAAAACGATTCTGAGCGCCATCTTTTGCAGAAGAAAAAGTTTATCTAACAATGTCGAATATGTATTCCCCCAAGCAAGAATTCCGTAATTCAAGTACGGCAATACCAAACTTGAATAAAGCGAAATCAAAGCCGAAGAAGGAAGATAATATTTCAATCTATTCATTATGCCTATGTTACGTGCAATTACTTTGCAAATATTGTTTATATGACACTTCCATGATAACTTATTATCAACACAAACACCTAAGAATTTTATAGACGAAACCTCTTCTAAGGGAGTAGAGTCAAATATAACATTACCTGGTAATCTATCTAAAGAATTACTGAATAACGTATACTTTGTCTTCTCAATATTCAGTGACAATTTATTTTCATATATCCATTGTGAGACATTCTTCAATTCATAATTCACTGTACTAGTTAAAGTATTAGGGTCAGGGTGGGAATAAAAAAGATTGGAATCATCCGCGAATAATATGAAAGAGAGTTTATCTGAAGATCTATAAAAATCATTAAAGTAAACTATAAATAACAGTGGGCCTAACAAACTTCCTTGCGGAACACCACATTCAATTTTCTTCATAGAAGAATCAAAACTGTTCACATGGTACATATTGAAATCTGTCAGATAAATAACTCGTAAACCATTGCAAGGCTTTTCCGCGAATACCATAATGGGATAACTTAGAGAGAAGTATACCGTGATTAATCGTATCAAAAGCCTTTGAAAAGTCCAGGAAGATGCCTATTGTATGCGAAAATGTATCAAGTGCATGTGTAATCTTTTCCACAAAGGTAAGTAAAGCGTGGGTGGTGTTGTGATTTTCTCTGAATCCGAATTGAAAATTCGTAAATATATCACTCATATTGAAAAATTTCACAGTTCGGATATATACTATTCTTTACAAAATTTTAGAAATTGAAGTTAATAACGATATTGGTCTGTAATTATTGACATCATTTTTCTCCCCTTTCTTATATATAGGTATAACTTTAGCAGTCTTCATTTGACTAGGTACAAGCCCAGTACTAAGTGATAAATTAATAATATATACTAAAGGATCTATTATTTTAAGAATTATATTTTTCAACAAATAATTATCGATTCCATCACAACCTGGGCTTTTCCCTTCTTTCAAATTATAAATAATATCAATTACTTCTTCATTATACGTAGGGTCCAAAAATATAGTTTTAGGATTAGGTATATCTAAAAAATCATAAAACACTTTATTAGTTGAAGGGATACTTTGTGATAATTTTTTCCCAATCGATGCAAAAAAATCATTAAAAATTTCGGCCATACCAGCAGGTACATTGCTTGAGGTATTACCCCATCGTACTTCTGAAATACTAGATACATCATTACATGTATTCATAACATCTTTTATTGTTTTCCAAGTATTCTTAATATCATTTTTATATTTCATTATCTGGTTGACATAAAATTTTCTCTTTTGTAAACGCAATAAATTAATAAGCGTGTTTTTATAAGTCACATATTTTTGTCTATTTTTATCCGTAGGGTTACTCCTGTATTTATAAAACAAATTATTTTTTCTATTAATCGATCTTAGAAGTGATTGGGTTATCCACGGGAGTCTTGGAGTTCTTTTGTAAGAACTTTTCCTTGTGCAAAACGGAATATGTTCATCACTTTTAGAAGTGATAGTTTTCATAAAATAATCATAACACAAATCAAGATCGGTATTGTATTCAAAAAACCAATCAATATCTTTTAAACTATTTTGCAAATTAATATGCAAAATTATTGGCCGTAATCTTACGACGTATCAGATAATTATTTTGCCTAGGAGATAACTTAATTGGCACTTGTGTAAAGATTGGATAATGATCAGAGATGTCAGATAAAACAATACCAGACTCGGGAATTGGGAGAATATTACAAAAAATATTATCAATCAAAGTGGCAGATCGGTCAGTAACACGGGTCGGCTTAGAAATTAACGGTAATAAAGAAACAGACATTAAGGTTTCTACAAATTCTTGCGAAATATGTTGGGAGTTACATTTCATAAGATCAATATTAAAATCACCCATTAAATATACATGTTTATTTGTAAAGATAGAGTTCTGCATTAAATTTTGTATATACAACAAAAAATCATTCGGATTCGATCCAGGGGGTCTGTAAACAACTCCAATCAATATGTTTTTCCCATTCGGGTTTACCATTTCAACAAAAAGAGATTCAACTACATCAGTCATTACATTCAATTCTTCGTGGATAGAATATTCAAATTTGTTGGGGATGTATAAACCCACGCCACCCATTCTTTCTTTTCTATTTCTGTACACGAAATCAAAGCCGGATATAGAAAATAAATGACTTATATTGGGAGTCAACCATGTTTCGGTCAGACCTATAACAGAACAGTTCTTACCAGAGTTTTCTAGAAATAATCGCAACTTATCAACATTTCTACTTATGCTTCGTATATTCAAATGAGCTAACAAAAGATTATCATCATCATTATTCATAATATATTGTTTATACTGGTTTACAGTCAGATAAACACATGATGAACTTTGCACAGGATCTTCAGAATCAAAATTATATTCAAATTCTTGTGCTGAAGCATTAAGTTTGTTCGATATGTATGCTTCATATAAGGTGGAAGTTTTGTTTTCCTGCGCGGACGTAAAAGAGCGCCCAACTGTATCATAAAATTCATCATCGTTCATAGAGTTGAAAACGAATGTTGGATTAGCCATAAGTATAAAAAAAATCACACCGGAATCGACAAAAGTTCCACTTAGACCTAGATCTAGAGATTGTAGTTATGTGGGAATGTAACAGACCTGGAAGAAGAGAAAGAGAAACGCATATACACAAACATGAAAGACATACAAGAAACACACACATGAAACATAGACATGAGACACACACAAGACACGAGAAACAACAAGGACGCAGACAAGACATAGCCGATGATATCAAATTGGGCACACACGTCCGTGGCCTGCGTCTGGTCTGCCAATACAAAACGAGGCATAAGCAATAATATCAGCATGGATTTAACAACAGACTGCATTTGAATGAGTGAGCTCTCTTGACATTCAAAAAATATCATTTTCATACGAGATATATTCACGTGCATAATTCAAACAATCAATATGAATTTTTATAGGTTATTTGGGGGTCAGGAGAGAAGGAGAGAGACGAAGGGAGACACGAATAGAACTGTGATGTTTACTGTATACACCTACACTGTAGTTTCTGATATTAACAGTAAGTGCCTATTGGCCATAATAAAACAATAAGTGTCATATCTTCACAAGTCATGATAGACAAACTACGATGTAGTAATCAATTCTGAATATTTGTTCGCTGGGAATGTCATGAAGGAGAAAAATGGAAAAGAAATCAGAGAAGAACAAAGAAAAACAAATAACAAATACAGAACATCTCATGAGGCAGTTAGACAATAAGCATATAACTGATTGATACTACAGCTTTCCCGGATGCGATTTTTTTTTTCCGTAACCCTAACGCGTCGAAATTGCCCATTGTGTCACTTGAGCAAAGACTATCAGTGTACAAGTTGGTTTTTTGTACGCATGTGCGTGGACTTTCAGTTAGGCGTTGAGTTCGTACTGTTACACAGTATATACAGAGTACCATTGGCATGGTCGTCTGCTAACCACAGAATCAGATTAATGGGACGCCGTCCTTCAACCAGAAACATAACAACGGGTTTGTGTGTATGGGTATGTGTATGCGCGTGTGTGAGTGTTTGTGTGTGTATGTGTGCGTGTGCGTGTATGTGTTTCCACTTCACCACGTGTTCACATGTCATCGCCATCGCGTTCGGCTTTGCCTTAGGTGGTATTTCTGTAGTTTTGTTCGCCGTCTGCTGACACTTTTCCTGTGTCTCGCGAGACTTGCGTTACTAGGATGCATGCAAACTCGACGTCGTCATCAATATCTTGCAAAAAGTAAATTGGAAATCTAATTGAAGCTTGGAATAATTCATAATCAAAGTATTATATATACGTAGCGACACGTAGCGGTAGGTTAGTGAAGCAACCTTCTTTGTCAAATTTGTAATCTGCTATTTACATGTAAATTAACGTCTGTATATCTTTTCATTTTACTCATGTTTGTATTCCCATATACACTATAATCTTGTATATCTTTTGTGTCATGTGTAATCTTTGAGTATTGTATTCACTGGTTTGTTATATTGTTATTTATACTCTTTGTTTGTACTCTCATACCCCGAGAGGGGGTCGAAAGAGTCAATAAAATTCACAAAATTCACAAATATTTAGGTCTACAGCTGCAGCGATTGCTATTGTTAACATTGATCATGTTTATTAGCCCCACAAAATCAGATTCGAAGAGGGCATTTGGTCTTGGGTAACATGGATGAACTCCTAGGTTAATTTGGGTTTATCCTCCAACTTCATGATGATTCAGAAAGGCGTAGTATAGGCTCCTTTTTAGTTCAGGTTCATGTATATCAAGGTATATGATTACATTCTCATGCAATAACATCCATGATGAAGATGGGGGAGGGAACAGAAACTGCGGGAGGGGGGGGGGAGCTAGTAATCATCGATTTTTATCGATGAAATCTCTCTATAAATATTTTAATTTAATCAGCTTTAAAAAGGCATTTTGGATCGGCATTAAAAATCAAAAGATGTGCTATTTCCATCAAAATCAATTCATTTTCCCGGTCCATACATGTACAAAATTGCTCTAGTATCACGGTTTGAATTGCTCTATCAATAATTTTTGATGTTCACTTTATCATTGCCAACTCTATAGTCCTTCTCATCACTTACCATCGTCACCTCTACCACCACGACCATCACTGAAGGAAACCAAAAACCCAAAAGGAAATGCGGATTGAGTGAAAGCAGCAACATTAGTAGAACACATCTGTGAAAGTTTAAGGAAAATTGGGCAATCGATGCAAAAGTTATGAATTTTTAAAGTTTGGATGTTGGAACCACTGGATGCGTGACATCATGTGTGGGCAACAACATAAAGAAAATATAAAGAAAACAAACATGTTTTCACTTTTCTTGAGTAATGGAAGAGCATTTGATTAACCACTTTCAGAAAGTAGGGGGAATGAATACTACCCTTAACGTAAATTATGTCAGTATCAATAAAGTTGATGGAATGTATAATTTTATCGATTTTTTTGTGTGGAATTCTCTTCATATTTTCTTTACATTGTTGCCCATCATGGTCTCTAGAATAGTCTCTTTATTCAGTGATTACAACACACAAAAAAATAAAAACGAAAAACTTTGCATCGATTGTCCGATTTTTCCTCAAACTTTCACTGATGTATAATGGTAATGTTGCTGCGTTCACTCAATCAATATTGGTCTTTGGGTTTTGGTTTCCTTTAATATCAACCAATCATCACTACCATCATTGCTTTTATTAGATTACCATGCACGACCATAAACATCATTACTATCATTTCACAACTGGATATCATCTTATCATCATCACTACGATTATCACTCGTATTACCATCGTATACATATCACCACAAGCAATGTATCTTCCACCACTATCAATACTTTTTTCCATGTCATCAATCCATCAACAACTTCACGAAATCTCTTTCAAAGTTTTCAGCATCATCATCATTATCATAAGTCTATATAAGCATTGCGACTGGCAATATATTCATACTCGATCCCTCTCTCCAATGCCCACATGGCCTAGAACCCATAATTGAAATGATGAAGAGAAACGATTGAATATTAAAACACTGATTTGTTGGTGTGTTTGTTTGTTTGTTTGTTTGTTTGTTTGTTTGTAAGAACACTAGCCGCATTCACACGTACAAAATAGCTGGTTATACCAAGCGTGCTCCAAAACTCGAGAGTTCGTATATACTCGCAACTTTTTATAAACTTCATGATCGATATATTATAGAAACAAACACCAGGCTTTAACTGGTATCAGATTCCCAGGTGGGTTCATGACTTTAAATGTGTATAAACCATTTGTTGTCGACTGACACCCAAAAAGGGAAGCCATGCGTGATTTGTTGTCTCGAAGTCGTGCAGTATCGTACACATAAAAAGTGATGAGATATTAGAGCTGTGATAGAAGTTTACCAGTATATGAAGTATATCAATATCAGCATAGCCATATGTTTACTATGTGAGAGAGAGAGAAAAAAAAAAAATCAAACCCACAGCTCCGATTCTGAAGTAAAACACATTTGTAGAAGAGTTCGTTATTGAAAAGGTTCTTTATTCCGAAGGTTCGTTATTACGAGGTTTCGTTTTCCAAAGGTTCGTTAATCCGAAAATGAAACAAAGCTCGTTATTCCGAAGGTTCGTTACAGACCCTATTTCATTGTCGGATCAATGAACCTTCGGAATAACGAACCCTATTTTATTTTCGGATTAGCGAACCTTCGGAATAACGAACCCTATTTCATTTTCGAATAAACGAGCCTTCAGAAAGCGAACCCTATTTTTTTTTTTTTTTTGGATAAACGAACCTTCGGAATAACTAACCTGCGAAATAACGTCACAAATGTTCGGAATAACATACCCTATTTGATTTTCGGATTAACGAACCTTCGGAATAACGAATATCCGAAACACACAAATTCCCTATATACTTAGAAGTTTGTTAACACTAAATTCAAGAAAGGTTCGTTAATCCGAACATTTGTGACGTTATTCCGAAGGTTCGTTATTCCGAAAATAAAATAGGGTTCGCTATTCCAAAAGGTCGTTTCTTCGAAAATGAAATAGGGTTCGTTATTCCGAGATTCGTTAATCCCAAAATCAAACAAGGTTCTGGAACGGGTCATAAGACTTTTTTGAACGTTCTTAAAACGTTTTTAAACGTTCTAGAGGGTTTCCAAAAGTTATCTGGATGTCTATAACGTCCAAACGTTTTTCTGTCGGTCCTTAAAACTTTAGAAAGTTTTTTTAGTGCTATCTTACCGTTAAAAAAAAAAAAAAAACGTTTTTATAACGTCCTATTGAAACGTTTAAATACGTCGAAAACCTTCCACCAGAAGACGTTCTGAAAAAGTTTTGACAAATCGTTCAAATAACGAACTTGGAATAATTCAAGAACGTTTAGAAAACGTCTTTGTGTTAGCTGAGTTAAGACGTAAAATTCAAGTCAGTTTTGAGACGATTATTCACTTCATATTTACGACGTATTAGTCAAATAAAATTTACTTTGCTTTGCCCTCTATTTACCACGCCGTATTAATAATGACGTGACGTTAAATTTACGTCAGTTTTGCGACGTCTTTGTGACTTCATATAATAAGGCCTACGAATTATAATTTTAAAGAGTTATATCAGTTTGCGACATATGCTGTCGTCAGAACGACGACAATTTCACGTCAGACAACTGTCAAAAATAAGATTTTTTTTTTCTCAAATGGAAGACATAGAGAGACGTCATTATCTAGACTTAGAAAAGCGTAATAACTGTCGTTTGTTTGCGGTAAATAAGCACAGAAAAACAGACGCTATTTAGACGTCTCAAACTGACGCCAATTAGTCGTATTGTTGTTTGAAGATATCTAAAAGACGTCATATTTGTGACGTCTTTCTGACGCCTGGTTGGTTATACGAAGACGTTGTAAAGACGTGTAGATTACTAATTTAAAGTCTTATAGACGAAAATAAACACAGATACTTCACATCATATAAACGTTTCAAACTGACGTGAATATGTCGTATTTTTCAAACTGATGTCAATATGTCATATTTTTGCTCAAATAAAAGTTGTCCCAAAGATGTCATTGGTGGTCATTAGATTCGTCTAAATGACGTGTAAATCACAATTCTAAAGACAAGATTTACGTCAGAATAACGTCATGAGCACGTCATCTACACGTACGTTAATTCATGCCTTTTTGATGTATATTGGAAAAGAAAAAAGGAAGGCGTCTGAAAGACGCCTTTTTCACGAAAACTATGTAAACAAGGAAAATGGACGTGATTTTGACGTCATTTTTAGATCGTGGGCGGTTAAGGTCTAATAAAGCGCATGTGAGTATACCTCAAAGTACAACCATGATACAAATCTGGGTCCTAACTGACATTTGGACGTTTCTAAACGTTCTTGAAACGTTCCAAGTTCGTTATTTGGACGTTTTGTCAAAACATTTTCAGAACATCATTTTTCTGCAAGGTTTTCGACGTATTCAAAACGTTTCAATTGGACGTCATAAAAACGTGTTGTTGTTTTTTTAATCGTTAAAATAACAAGAAACCTTTCTAATTTTTTAAGGACCGACAGAAAACGTTTGGACGTTATAGACATCCAGATAACTTTTGAACAAAAAAAAAGTCTTATGACCCATTCTAGAACCCTGTTTGATTTTTGGATTAACGAACCTTCGGAATAACGAACCTCATTTCATTATCGAAGAAACGAGCCTTTGGAATAGAAACCCTACTTTATTTTCGGATTAACGAACCTTCGGAATATGTCACAAATGTTCGGATTAACGAACCTTTCTTGAATTTAGGGTTAACAAACCCTCTAAGTATCCAGGGAATTTGTGTGTTTCGGATATTCGTTATTCCGAAGGTTCGTTAATCCGAAAATCAAAAAGGGTATGTTGATCCGAACATTTGTGGCGTTATTCCGCAGGTTAGTTATTCCGAAGGTCCGTTTATCCGAAAAATAGGGTTCGCTTTCTGAAGGCTCGTTTATTCGAAAATGAAATAGGGTTCGTCATTCCGAAGGTTCGCTAATCCGAAAATAAAATAGGGTTCGTTATTCAGAAGGTTTATTGATCCGACAATGAAATAGGGTCCATAACGAACCTTCGGAATAACGAACCTTTGGAAAACGAAACTTCGGAATAACGAACCTTCGGAATAAAGAACCTTCGGAATAACGAATCTTTGGAATAACGAACCTTCGGAATAAAGAACCTTCTCAATAACGAACCTTCTCAATAATGAACTGTAACCATGATATTTTGGGTGCTATCATCGTTCAAACTAATATAGTTATCAGTTTCCTATGAATGTATTTCATACAAACTCGAAAGTAGCCTCTGTGACTCTGAACTATTGCTCGTTGCTCCAACTTAATGAAAAGATCTTAAATTTGGCTAATATCGGGCAAAATGATTGCATTTGGTTATCAATTAATATTATTAAAAATAAGTGAAATTATTTTGTGCCAAATAACACATTATAAAACGATCGTTTCAAATCTCTTCTACAAATGTGTTTTACTTCAGAATCGGAGCTGTGGGTTTGATTCTTTTTTTTTCTCTCTCTCTCTCTCTCTCTCACATAGTAAACATATGGCTATGCTGATATTGATATACTTCATATACTGGTAAACTTCTATCACAGCTCTAATATCTCATCACTTTTTATGTGTACGATACTGCACGACTTCGAGACAACAAATCACGCATGGCTTCCCTTTTTGGGTGTCAGTCGACAACAAATGGTTTATACACATTTAAAGTCATGAACCCACCTGGGAATCTGATACCAGTTAAAGCCAGGTGTTTGTTTCTATAATTATATCGATCATGAAGTTTATAAAAAGTTGCGAGCATAACAAGAACTCTCGAGTTTTGGAGCGCGCTCGGTATATAACCAGCTATTTTGTACGTGTGAATGCGGCTAGTGTTCTTACAAACAAACAAACAAACAAATCAGTGTTTTAATATTTTGTTTGATAGATACTTTATTTTCTGCAAATCAATATATACATAAATTGAATAATCGTGAACATGGGAAACATACAAAGTATATTTGAAACAGAGTCGTTTGACTTGCATAAACAACGATATAAAAGGAAATTAATGATATTACAGTATGCATGTCTATGCAGCTGGGATTACAATAACAATATTATATTTAAGAAATGATAATGCAGAGGGCCGCCATTGTAAGCATTGCTTGAAAAGATGGCCGGCCCGAGGAAAAGGTAGGTAGGTAATTTGGTAAACAATACAAATTCTGCTGCGAACTATAGCAGGGGAAAATAAACTCTGATGTGTGATGGTGGTGAAAGTGCGTGCGAGTGCTTGAGAGTGCACAGGGGCAGATAGGCTGGGATTTGGAATGATAAAATTGGTTTGCTGGAAGAGGGAATGACTTACGATGTTGCTACTATCGGGAGACCAACATAAGTCATATAAATTATTCGTGCTTAATTCGTATTTGAAGTATACTGTGATAAAATATGCTTCTTTAAGTTTGCTTTGAATGAAAACAAGGAGGCACACTGTTTCAACTCCTCAGGAAGAGTGTTCCATGTATCAGGACCGTGATGTCTAATCGACTTTTGAGCAAGTAAAAGCTTTGGATTACTTAAATGAAAATCATGGGAACGACGGATAGGGTATGAGTGAATATGATCATTAGTTACTAGGGCATTATGGAAAAATGGTAATAAATTTCGAATGTGTTTATACATAAATATAGCAGTTAAGTATGAATGTATATCATGGGCCTTTAGAGTTTTTAGGCGATAAAATATGGGATCAGTGTGAGCCAAAAAATTTGAATGTGTGCATATACGAAGAGCCTTTTTCTGAAGAAGAAAAATTGTGTTCAATTTGGTTTTGCTACAGTTGCCCCATACAATATTACAGTACATTACATATGGTAGAAAGAAGGCGTTATATAACATCATTAAAGTTTGATCATTAATTAAGTATTTTATTCTCCTTAACACACCAGTTGCTTTAGATATTGCTGGTATAATATTCTGGACATGAGTATTCCAAGTTAGATTGTTATCTAGGGTCACTCCTAGGAACTTGGTTGAATGTTTCTCAGCAATGTTTATATCATCAACAGAAATACTTTGAGGAAGGGTGGGTTGGGATTGAAGCGTATGAAAATGTATAAAACATGTTTTATCAATATTCAATGAAAGCTTATTACTTCTAAACCATTTCGAAATATTACTTAATTCCATGTTAAATGTATCAACCAATGTTACAATATCCTTGTGGGAATAAAAAACATTGGTGTCGTCTGCAAATAAAATGAAGTTGAAACAAGGAGAGGAATTAATGATATCATTAATATAAATCAAAAAAAGTAGGGGCCCGAGGATAGATCCCTGAGGGACACCACATGACACGTTCAAATGGAACGAATGACTGGATTTAAATGCAACATATTGTTTTCGATGACTTAGATAACTTCTAAACCATGACAAAGTAATCCCTCTCACGCCATAATTATGTAATTTTTCAAATGAAATGTCATGATCAATAGTGTCGAATGCTTTACTAAGATCCATAAAAACTCCAATTATGTGCTCCTTTTTAATAAGCGCATCAATAATATTATCAACAGATTTGATTATAGCATAATCGGTAGAAAATCCTTTCCTAAAACCAAACTGATTCACATTTAATATTTCATTTTCAATCATGAACGAGGAGAGACGCTTATAAACTAATTTTTCTAAAATTTTCGATATTGCAGGTAACAATGAGATGGGTCTATAATTTTTCACCAATGATGGATCTTCTCTTTTATAAATGGGGATAACTTTGGCGATTTTAAAAGAGTCTGGAAACTCACCGTTAAGTAAGGATAAATTAAATATATGGGTGAGAGGGGCTGCTAAGGGGTAAATTATTTTTTTCAAAAAATTCACCCTTAAGTTGTCAGGCCCACAGGAATTACTACATTTCAGAGATCGAACAATATCAATAATTTCTGATTCATTTATTGGAGTAAAAAACAAGGAGTTTTGATTACTTTCAGGTAAGTAATCTTTATAATTTTTGATATCATTTATGGGAATAGATGCAGCTAAAGAAGGACCAACATTAACAAAAAAAAAATTGTTAAAAATATTTGGAATTTGATCAGGATTAGTAATAACTTTATCATTATGGGTAATGCTATCAGGACATTCCGTAGGTTTCTTTTTGAGTATTTCATCAACAATCCGCCAAAGAGCATTTTTATCATCCTTATTAGATTCGAGTTTATTTGAAATATATGATTTACGTGAAACTCGAATCAAAGAAGTTAATCTATTTCTATATGTTTTATACCTTTTCACGTTTTCAGGAGTAGGTTTCCTCAGAGATATTTTATCAAGACGGTTTCGAGTAAGAATGGAATGTATAAGACCTTGAGTGATCCACGGTTGCCGAGCTCTTTTCCTTCCATTTACTTTAGAATACCGTTCGTACAGGTTTCAGTTATAACATTAGACAGTATATTATCTATTAATGTTTTATTATGGGTGGTGTTATTTATTCTGGTAGGTTTATTGATGTGGGGATGCAGTGAGTTGGAAAGTAATATGTCATGAAATGGGTGGGTTGTATTATTCAATCGTTTCTCTTCATCATTTCAATTACAGGTGCTAGGCCATGTGGGCATTGGAGGGAGGGATCGAGTATGAATATATTGCCAGTCGCAATGCTTATTTAGACTGATGATAATGATGATGATGCTGAAAACTTTAAAAGAGATTTCGTGAAGTTGTTGATGGATTGATGACATGGAAAAAAAGTATTGATAGTGGTGGAAGATATATTGCTTGTGGTGATATGTATACGATGGTAATACGAGTGATAATCGTGGTGATAAGATGATATCCATGCAGTTGTGAAATGATGGTAATGATGTTTATGGTCGTGCATGATAATCTAATAGGCATTGTCTTATTCTCTTTCTCTTTTTTTCTTTTGCTTTCTCTCTCCCCATTCTTTCGGTCTTTTTTATCAAGTCGTGTCATGTCTTTTGTATTTCTCCTGTCTTGTTCCGTTCTGTCGTAAGTATTTGTAAATAAGTAATTCGTATAAGTTTGTTCATTTTTTGAGTGGTTCACAACATACAAGCTTGCTTTTTAGTGGACCTCTCAGTTCTTTATTTTTCTCAACTGAAGCATAACTTTGTACTTTTTTGCCAGTATGCATTCTTTTGTTTATTTGTATCATTTATCTTTTACAAAGTCGAATGTTTATGTTTATGATGTAATTCCAAATATATTATGCGCTATGTTTTGTTGGAAAAAGAAGAATGAAAGATAAATGAATTATTTGAATTGAATTGAATTGAATTGAATAAAAGCAATGATGGTAGTGATGACTGGTTGATATTAAAGGAAACCAAAACCCAAAGACCAATATGGATTGAGTGAACGCAGTAGATATTGGCATTATACATCAGTGAAAGTTGAGGAAAAATTGGGCAATCGATGCAAAGTTTTTCATTTTTATATTTTTTGTGTTGTGATCACTGAATAAAGAGACTACTAGAGACCATGATGGGCAACAATGTAAAGAAAACATGAAGAGAATTGCCAAAAAAATCGATAAAATTATACATTCCATCAACTTAATTGATACTGACATAATTTACGTTAAGGGTAGTATTCATTCCCCCTACTTTCTGAAAGTGGTTAATCAAATGCTCTTCCATTACTCAAGAAAAGTGAAAACATGTTTGTTTTCTTTATATTTTCTTTATGTTGTTGCCCACACATGATGTCATGCATCCAGTGGTTCCAACATCCAAACTTTAAAAATTCATAACTTTTGCATCGATTGCCCGATTTTCCTTAAACTTTCACTGATGTGTTCTACTAATGTTGCTGCTTTCACTCAATCCACATTTCTTTTTGGGTTTTGGTTTCCTTCAATGATGGTCGTGATGGTACAGGTGACGATTAAGTGATGAGAAGGACTATAGGGTTGGCAATGATAAAGTGAACATCAAAAAAAATTATTGATAGAGCAATTCAAACCGTGATACTAGAGCAATTTTGCACATGTATGGACCGGGAAAATGAATTGATTTTGATGGAAATAGCACATCTTTTGATTTTTAAATGCCGATCCAAAATGCCTTTTTAAAGTTGATTAAATTCAAATATTTATAGAGAGATTCATCGATCAATTCGATGATTACTAGCTCCCCCCCCTCCCGCAGTTTCTCTTCCCTTCCCCATCTTCATCATGGATGTTATTGCATGAGAATGTAATCATATACGTTGATATATATGAACCTGAACTAAAAAGGAGCCTATACTACGCCTTTCTGAATCATTGTGAAGTTGGAGGATAAACCCAAATTAACCCAGGAGTTCATCCATGTTACCCAAGACCAAGAGCCCTCTTCGAATCTGGTTTTGTGGCCTTGCTTAATAAACATGATCAATGTTAACAATAGCAATCGCTGCAGACCTAAATATTTGTGAATTGTGTGAATTTTATTGACTCTTTCGACCCCCTCTTGGGGTATGAGAGTAGCAAACAAAGAGTATAAATGACAATATACCAGTGAATACAATACTCAAAGATTATACACATGACACAAAAGATATACAAGATTATAGTGCTCGCGAGACACAGGAAAAGTGTCAGCAGACGGCGAACAAAACTACAGAAATACCACCTAAAGCCGAACGCGATGGCGATGACATGACGTGAAGTGGAAACACACACACACACACACACACACACACACACACACACACACACACACACTCACACACGCGCATACACATACCCATACACACAAACCCGTTGTTATGTTTCTGGTTGAAGGACGGGGTCCCATTCTCACATTGTAATCTGATTCTGGGGTTAGCAGACGACCATGCCAATGGTACTCTGTATATACTGTGTAACAGTACGAACTCAACGCCTAACTGCAAAGTCCACGCACATGCGTACAAAAAACCAACTTGTACACTGATAGACTTTGCTCAAGTGACACAATGGGCAATTTCGACGCGTTAGGGTTACGGGAAAAAAAAAATCGCTTCCCGGATATCACCTCATCGTAAGCTTTCTTCAACCCCATCCCTACCATTACAACACATCAATTAAAGTTAAATTGAAGAGAATGAAACAAATTATCTGCTTAACGTAATTGAAGATTATTCCATATATACATAAGTGTTTATTTATTTTTATTCATTTCAAGTTTGCAGAGAGAATGAGAACGAGATGAGATCAGTGAAAAAAAAAATGGTATTGACTTTTTTGCTCAATCATTGATCATCATAAGCAGCGTCCGCAGGAATGGGACGTCCCACTCGCCAAAGTCGCGAAGGGGGGAAACAAGCAACTAAAACAAAAACGACACCATAGCGGGAAGCGCACCCACCAGGGAGGTGCACCCATCGTACAGAGCGCACAACGGGTCAAGTGCACAGAATACTAGTACATTGTACTATGTTTTAGCTAAAGTTCAGTTGAAATACAAAGATCATTGTATGCCCCCTGGACTCCATACAGTATAGGAGCACAGCCGCCACAGTGGCATTGCCACTACTCCTCTTATACCCATCAGCAACCCCCAGCACGAGGCGAACACACCATCACAGAAAACCACGTCGGGGGGGGGGGGGGGGGGGGGGGGGGGGGGGGGGGGAGCTGAAAAGTGATATTTTTGTTTGTTAAATAAATTGAAAAATGAAAGTGAAGATGAAAACAAGGCAGCTGTGGCTTGAGAAGGAATGGGTATACCTAACGTTAGTCGTGACCTGGATGAACCATACAGGCTACGCATTGAAACGAGGCCCTGAGGTGTCAACTCTTTTCTTGAATTGAATTGTACATGAAAAGAATGTTACAGCAACCAGCGTTATCAGACTGCCGGGAACCATGCGGTACATCACACCTGCTTAGCAAAGTATTTCAAAGTATAAGCGTGAGGGGATACAGAGACTTTCAGATTCTTAGATACTAAAAAATTGAGACAACTGTTCATATCAGTGCAGGTGCAAATGAGAGAGCATGCTGCTCGTAAACAACATGCCAAACCTGTGGCCAGTCACCCCTCAAAATCTTTTATAGACGCATTTGACACAGACTATTATTCAGATTGAGAGACGGATTTCAGCATGTATATAGTTGATGTCATATCGGGCAAGGCCCAGGTAAAACGTACCCATCCAGCCCATGAACGATTATATCGCAGGACAGGCATTACATTAACAAAGATAAAATATTGTGGGTAATTATACTGAGGCTCTCCAGAATCTATTATGGAATTTCAGAGCCTTATACAAAGCGAGATGGGGTTCCAATAAACTACTTGAAACGCAACTCCAAATACTAACACACCAAAATCATATTAATAGATTGGATCACAAAACGATACTGAACGTTTTAGTGACATGAATGATCACTATCGTTTGCAGGGATAATCAAATGAGGGATAACCATGCAGCGATTATTGGCTTGAGTGTATCGTGAAGGAAAGAAGAAAAAAGCCCTCTGGTAATACAAAACCAGTAAAAAAAATACCAAAAATAGGGTTGCATAATCATTCTCAAATGTTTGAACTATCGGAAACACTCGATAGATGTGTTTTGATAGATGTCTTGTTGAGGCCTTATATAATAACAGTTGCATGTATTTTGCTTTTCGTTAAAACTTCTAGATTTTTCTTCTTGTGGACTGCACTACTCAGTATTTGGTTCAATGGTTCTATGGTTCTATGGGCCCCACTAAAGTGGCATGTACTGAGTATAATTCATGTGACCCATTCATTGTAAAAGAATGTTACAGCAACCAACATAATAAGACTGCCGGGAAGGAAGCGATTTTTTTTCCCGTAACCCTAACGCGTCGAAATTGCCAATAGTGTCACTTGAGCAAAGACTATCAGTGTACAAGTTGGTTTTTGTACGCATCTGCGTGGACTTGATCAGTTAGGCGTTGAGTTCGTGCTGTTACACAGTATACAGAGTACCATTGGCATGGTCGTCTGCTAACCACAGAATCAGATTACAATAGTTACGTTCAGACGGCAGGCCCTAACCTCGAGGTTAGGAAACCTCGAGGTTTAGCTCTTGCCCCCTAACTACGACGTGTGTCCACACGACGAATCTTAACCTCGAGGTTACGAAACCTCGAGGTTAAGCTTCTGCCCCCGTAACTACGAGTGGGTCCCACTCGATGTTAAAACCACAAAACCGGAAGTTTCAGCCCACACTGCTAACAAGGCGTCTATTTATTCTTTAGTCCAACCCTGTCGGACTCGCTTACAGGTACTCTTTTTCTCTGTCATGGTATGCAGAGATAGCACTGCACTTATGACTTTATGCCTTTATGAAGATATTCGTCGAAAACATTTTTTTTTTTTTTTTTTTTAGCGTCGGAGAAGAATATAGAATACAGTAGCGAGTTCGACGTGTTCAGTTTCAGAGATCAAGCGCATGGGAAGAAAAGATGATGTTGTTGTGTCGTGCGTCATAGGTTTTTCACGTGTAGTGTATTTGTGGTGTACGTTTGGGAGGTTGACCCGGAAGCAGAGGGAAATTGTGGGGGCTGGAGTTTACGGCGAGGTCACTCTTAACTTCGAGTTCGTTGTTTTTTGTGTCCACACGGTGCTTAACTACTAGTGGGGACCCCCCGCGGCTCGTGGTTAGAGCGCTAACCATAAGATTTCTCGTGGCTCGAAACATCGAGCAAACCTCGAGGTTTGCTAACTACGAGTGCGTCTTCACGGTCCCTAACTACAAGCTCTAACCTCGAAGTTTCCTAACTTCGAGGTTAAGGGCTCCCGTCTGAACGTAACTAATGTGAGAATGGGACGCCGTCCTTCAAGCAGAAACATAACAACGGGTTTGTGTGTATGGGTATGTGTATGCGCGTGTGTGAGTGTTTGTGTGTGTGTGTGTGTGTGTGTGTGTGTGTGTGTGTGTGTGTTTCCACTTCACATGTCATCGCCATCGCGTTCCGCTTTGCCTTAGGCGGTATTTCTGTAGTTTTGTTCGCCGTCTGCTGACACTTTTCCTGTGTCTCGCGAGACTTGCGTTACTAGGATGCATGCAAACTCGACGTTGTCATCAATATCTTGCAAAAAGTAAATTGGAAATCTAATTGAAGCTTGGAATAAATCATAATCAAAGTATTATGTATACGTATCATAGCGACACGTAGCGGTTTATAGGTTAGTGAAGCAACCTTCTTTGTCAAATTTGTAATCTGCTATTTACATGTAGATTAACGTCTGTATATCTTTTCATTTTACTCATGTTTGTATTCCCATATTATACACTATAATCTTGTATATCTTTTGTGTCATGTGTAATCTTTGAGTATTGTATTCACTGGTTTGTTATATTGTTATTTATACTCTTTGTTTGCTACTCTCATACCCCGAGGGGAGGTCGAAAGAGTCAATAGAATTCACAAATATTTAGGTCTACAGCGATTGCTATTGTTAACATTGATCATGTCTATTAATTTGGGTTTATCCTCCAACTTCACAATGATTCAGAAAGGCGTAGTATAGGCTCCTTTTTAGTTCAGGTTCATATATATCAACGTATATGATTACATTCTCATGCAATAACATCCATGATGAAAATGGGGGAGGGAAGAGAAACTGCGGGAGGGGGGGGGGAGCTAGTTATCATCGAATGAAATTTCTCTATAAATATTTCAATTTAATCAGCTTTAAAAAGGCATTTTGGATCGGCATTTAAAAATCATGCTGTGCTATTTCCATCAAAATCAATTCATTTTCCTAGTCCATACATGTGCAAATTGCTCTAGTATCACGGTTTGAATTGCTCTATCAATAATTTTTTGATGTTCACTCTATCATTGCCAACCCTAATATAGTCCTTCTCATCACTTACCATCGTCACCTCTACCATCACGACCATCATTGAAGGAAACCAAAACCCAAAAAGAAATGTGAATTGAGTAAAAGCAGCAACATTAGTAGAACACATCAGTGAAAGTTTAAGGAAAATCGGGCAATCGATGCAAAAGTTATGATTTTTTTTAAGTTTGGATGTTGGAACCACTGGGTGCATGACATCATGTGTGGGCAACAACATAAAGAAAACCAAAGAAAACAAATATGTTTTCACTTTTCTAGAGCAATGGAAGAGCATTTGATTAAGCACTTTCAGAAAGTATAGGGGAATGATTACTACCCTTAACATAAATTATGTCAGTATCAATTAAGTTGATGGAATGTATAATTTTATCGATTTTTTTTTTTGGGGGGGGGGCTGGAATTCTCTTCATATTTTCTTTACATTGTTGCCCATCATGGTCTGTAGTAGTCTCTTTATTCAGTGATTACAACACAAAATATATATAAACGAAAAAACTTTGCATCGATTGTCCGATTTTTCCTCAACTTTCGCTGATGTATAATGCTAATGTTGCTGCGTTCACTCAGTCCATCTTTGGGTTTTGGTTTCCTTTAATATCAACCAATCATCACTACCATCATTGCTTTTATTAGATTACCATGCACGACCATAATTATAACATCATTACTATCATTTATTTTCACAACTGGATATCATCTTATCACCACAATTATCACTCGTATTACCATCGTATACATATCACCACAAGCAATATATCTTCCACCACTATCAATACTTTTTTCCATCATCAATCCATCAACAGCAACTTCACGAAATCTCTTTCAAAGTTTTCAGCATCATCATCATTATCATCAGTCTAAATAAGCATTGCGACTGGCAATATATTCATACTCGATCCCTCCCTTCAATGCGCACATGGCCTAGCACCCGTAATTGAAATGATGAAGAGAAACGATTGAATATTAAAACACTGATTTGTTGGATTGTTTGTTTGTAAGAACACTAGCCGCATTCACACGTACAAAATAGCTGGTTACCGAGCGCGCTCCAAAGCTCGAGAGTTCTTGTTATACTCGCAACTTTTTATAAACTTCATGATCGATATATTACAGAAACTAACACCAGGCTTTAACCGGTATCAGATTCCCAGGTGGGTTCATGACTTTAAATGTGTATAAACCATTTGTTGTCGACTGACACCCAAAAAGGGAAGCCATGCGTGATTTGTTGTCTCGAAGTCGTGCAGTATCGTACATATAGAGCTGTGATAGAAGTTTACCAGTATATGGAGTTTATCAATATCAGCATAGCCATATGTTCACTATATGTGAGAGAGAGAGAAAAAAAAATCAAACCCACAACTCCGATTCTCAAGTAAAACACATGTGCTTTGTAGAAGAGATTTGAAACGATCGTTTTATAATGTGTTATTTGGCACAAAATTATCTTTAACTTATCTTTAATAATATCAATCGATAACCAAATTAAAATCAATTTGCCCCATATTCAGCCAAATTTAAGATCTTTTCATTAAGTTGGAGCAACGAGCATTAGCTCAGAGTCACAGAGGCTACTTTCGAGTTTTTATGAAATGATAGCTATAAGTTTGAACGATGATAGCACCCAAAATATCATGGTTACAGTTCGTTATTGAGAAGGTTCGTTATTCAGAAGGTTCTTTATTCCGAAGGTTCGTTATTCCGAAGTTTGTTTCCAAAGGTTCTTTATTCCGAAGGATCGTTATGGACCGTATTTCATTGTCGGATCAATGAACCTTCGGAATAACGAACCCTATTTTATTTTCGGATTGGCGAACCTTCGGAATAACGAACCCTATTTCATTTTCGAATAAACGAGCCTTCAGAAAGCGAACCCTATTTTTTTTCGGATAAACGAACCTTCGGAATAACTAACCTGCGGAATATCGCCACAAATGTTCGGATTAATATACCCTTTTTGATTTTCGGATTAACGAACCTTCGGAATAACGAATATCCGAAACACACAAATTCCCTATACTTAGAGGTTTGTTAACCCTAAATAAAAAAAAGGTTCGTTAATCCGAACATTTGTGACGTTATTCCGAAGGTTCGTTAGTCCGAAAATGAAATAGGGGTTCTATTCCAAAGGCTCGTTTATTCGAAAATGAAATAGGGTTCGTTATTCCGAAGGTTCATTAATCCAAAAGTCAAACAGGGTTCTGGCATGGGTCATAAGACTTTTTTTTGTTCAAAAGTTATCTGGATGTCTATAACGTATACAAACGTTTTTCTGTCGGTCCTTAAAGAATTAAAAAAGAAGGTTTCTTGTTATTTTAACGTTTAAAAAACGTTTTTATAACGTCCAATTGAAACGTTTTGAATACGTCGAAAATCTTCCAGAAAAATGATGTTCTGAAAACGTTTTGACAAAACGTCCAAATAACGAACTTGGAACGTTTCAAGAACGTTTAGAAACGTCCAAATGTCAGCTAGGACCCAGATTTGTATCATGGTTGTACTTTGAGGTACTCACATGCGCTTTAGACCTTAACCGCCCACGATCTAAAAATGACGTCAAAATCACGTCCATTTTCCTTGTTTACATAGTTTTCGTGAAAAAGGCGTCTTTCAGACGTCTTCCTTTTTTTCTTTTCCAATATACATCAAAAAGGCATGAATTAACGTGTAGATGACGTGCTCGTGACGTTATTCTGACGTAAATCTTGTCTTTAGAATTGTGATTTACACGTCATTTAGACGAATCTAATGACTACCAATGACATCTTTGGGACAACTTCCATTTGAGCAAAAATACGACATAATTATATTGACGTCAGTTTGAAAAATACGATATATTCACGTCAGTTTGAAACGTTATGTGATGTCAAGTATCTGTGTTTATTTTCGTCTATAAGACTTTAAATTAGTAATCTACACGTCTTTACAACGTCTTCGTATAACCAACCAGGCGTCAGAAAGACGTCACAAATATGACGTCTTTTAGATATGGGTTTCTAACAACAGTACGACTTATTGGCGTCAGTTTGAGACGTCATAATAGCGTCTGTTTTCTTTGCTTATTTACCGCAAACAAACGACAGTTATTACGCCTTTCTAAAGTCTCGATAATGACGTTTCTCTATGTCTTCCATTTGAGCAAAAAAAAAATCTTATTTTTGACAGTTGACTGACGTGAAATTGTCGTCGTTCTGACGACAGTATATAATGTCGCAAACTGATATAACTCTATAAAATTATAATTCCTAGGCCTTATCATATGAAGTCACAAAGACGTCGCAAAACTGACGTAAATTTAACGTCACGTCATTAGTATGACGTGGTAAATAGGTTGCAAAGCAAAGTAAATTTTATTTCACTAATACGTCGTAAATATGAAGTGAATAATGCGTCTCAAAACTGACTTGAATTTTACGTCTTTACCCAGCTAACACAAAGACGTTTTCTAAACGTTCTTGAAACATTCCAAGTTCGTTATTTGAACGTTTTGTCAAAACTTTCTCAGAACGTCTTCTTGTGGAAGGTTTTCGACGTATTTAAACGTTTCGATTGGACGTTATAAAAACGTTGTTTTAAACGGTAAGATAACACTAAAAAAACTTTCTAAAGTTTTAAGGACCGACAGAAAAACGTTTGGACGTTATAGACATCCAGATAACTTTTGAAAACCCTCTAGAACGTTTAAAAACGTTTAAGAACGTTCAAAAAAAGTCTTATGACCCGTTCCAGAACCTTGTTTGATTTTGGGATTAACGAATCTCGGAATAACGAACCCTATTTCATTTTCGAATAAACAACCTTTTGGAATAGCGAACCCTATTTTATTTTCGGACTAACGAACCTTCGGAATAACGTCACAAATGTTCGGATTAACGAACCTTTCGTTAGGGTTAACAAACCTCTAAGTATATAGGGAATTTGTGCATTTCGGATATTCGTTATTCCGAAGGTTCGTTAATCCGAAAATCAAAAAGGGTATATTATTCCGAACATTTGTGGCGATATTCCGCAGGTTAGTTATTCCGAAGGTTCGTTTATCCGAAAAAATAGGGTTCGCTTTCTGAAGGCTCGTTTATTCGAAAATGAAATAGGGTTCGTTATTCCGAAGTGGTCTAGTGGAGATGATGCCTGTGCGGTGATCGGGATAGGAGGTCGTAGGTTTGAATCCTGCTCAAGTATGTACAAGCTTGTACGTCCATGATTTTCTATAGTGGCTACTAGGGTCATTCCATGGGGTTGGGTTTTCTCTAGGTTTTCATGTTGTGTAGGGAATAAAAGTCATATTCTGAAAAATTTATCAAATAAATGTCTGTGGTTTGCAGTTATTCTTGGAGAGAAATGTGTGAAGAATTATTTGATGAAAAAAAAAACAAGCCTGTGTACAAATGTATTTTGTCTATGACTGTTTCACTAATGATGTCCCATGGTTTTTTGTGGTTTATGTTGTGACATAAATATATGCCATTTTCATGGCAATGTAAAACAGGAATATACAACCTTTCAGCATTATGCCTATCATAATTAAGAGAGGCAAGGTGACTTCTACAAAGACTATAAGGCACATAAACATTTGTAACAAAATAAGAACACCAGAGCATCTTCAAGCAACCTCATACCTATGTTACAAACGATGTCCATGGCAATTTTTGTTGTAACATAGGTATAGCATGGTGTTACACACACTTCCAATCATAATATGATTAGAAACTTTATTTCTATGGTGAGATTTATATTTCAGGAGTATTCTTATCCAAAAATTAGCATCAAAATCCTCCAAATAAACGAGAAAATACGGGACATATCGCTGTACTTCAGTGCGATGTCCGGCCTCTTCGTGTAACGTAGGTAAGGAAAGAGGCGTCTCGCGAATAAAAGAAGAGCTACTAACTTCAGCAATCGTATTCATGTCACTGGCAGTCCTCCCCAAATGGCAGAAAAACTACTCACAGCCAATATACACCTACCTGGACAGCGCAAGATCTGTTTTTCTGCCGTTGTCCATGTAACGTAGGTACAGGAGTTTTAATGTTTCTGATGTCAATTGGTAAGCTCTTACGCTATTTTACGAAAATAATAACATTTGTCATATTCTGTAACTCTATTAGAGGAAAAAAAACGACATCTAAACCTCTGAACTGGCCAAAAATATGGTGGACGATGATACTGTAGTCCCACATACTGAGATATTTGTTACAGGTTCATGTTCATAATTTTGATTGCCAAATTTTCCGTCCATGCCGGTCTCTGCAAAAGGAGCATATATTCCTCTCTTAGAAAACCATACAAAAGTATATCAGTGTATCTTCACTGCAATATAAAATTGTTTTACCTCCCGATTATTGTGAATTTTTGGACCCTTTTGTCATTAGGTATCTACCAAGGTAGACGTGCTAGAGTTAGTATAATCACTATATAATAGTTGGAAAACGTAGATGTCCAGACTGCATCTGAACTAGAGAAATAGAGTTTGCCTTATTTTGCTGGTGATATTGAGGGAACTAGGAGCTGTGAAATTCTTTCTCTTTAACAGATTTACTTCGAAAATGTCAATGTTTTCCTTCCAAGATTTCACTGACCTGTTAGATGCTCTGATGAAGTTGTTAACATTTCACAAGGATTCACCATTTCCATTCCATGTTCACCCACTGTGAAGTCTCAAAGCTAAAATGCCAGTGTCCTTTTCAGCTGGGGTGGGTAGTGGGTAGGAAAGGCTTCAATAAAATTATAAACCCCAATCAAAATTGGACTATTATTGCTCTACACTATCATTCAAAAAGAGGGCGACAATTTTGATGGGGGATGAATATAAAATAGGGCCTAGTATTATTTTGGGAGTCTATTAAGGACCATAACCGTAACCGTAACCCTGACCCTAGCCCTAACCTTAGCTAGGACACTGGGGGCAGCGACCTGCCCTTCCTAGCTTACATCTGAAAACAAGTTTTTAGCATAGAGTATGAAAATGATATTTTCCTATGTTTTACATGCTATATTATTATTATTAATATTTACATCATTTTAAGCATAACCATTTTTTTTTCAATTTTGGTGGGAAGTACACATGGAACTCTAGCTAATGGGTATGCCAAGAGGTAGAAATGTAAGCAAAATTGTTAAAATTATTTAATTCCATTCATAAACACACAGATACATCAACAGGAATATATGGTCAACCCCGACAAAAACTTTCTTTTAATTTTTTTATTCTATTTCTCTTTACACCTTTTGTTCAGTTTGTTGATGAATCTGCCATGGCTCCTCCTCTGCCACCGCTACATTGTACGTGTTAAACTACATGAAAGAGTGAAAAGGACACATCCACAGCACTCCCCAAACAGAGAGGAAGCCGACAAAGCAACACCCAAGAAGAGCATATGTAACAAACTAGACAAGAAGAAAACTGCACAGAGGGAAAATGGACAGAAGAAAAACAAAAATCTAGGGCTAAATGGACATTGGACAAAAGAGCAGAAATTAATTTCAAACAAAGAACATGGAGAAGACAAGAAGACTTGTCTGATTTCTCTTTATTAGTTTTCTTAATTAGTTGACAACTAGTTGATGATGTTGTTAGTGTATATTAGGTCAAATTGTGTAAAGCTTCACTTTCTTCTTCTTCTTCTGATTAAGTCTGCCTTCTTTCATACCAGAGTTACAAAGAATTGAAGTCTGTGTAACATAGGTATTGTTCCACAGGTGTGCAGTAGATATGATTCCAAAGAACTGTTACAATAGTGTTATTTGTGGGAACATACATAAAGTCTATGTGTAGGTTTTAACATCTCACACCACAATAAAGGAAATCAGTTGATATGTCGTAGTGTACCTATGTTACAAAGACATACTGTCCGTGTAACATAGGTAGTACACCGTGGGCGAGGTTGTTGTCTGAAAACCCCTGATTAGAACAATAAAATCATGTTTTCACTTGAATACCCATGCGAATCACTTGCTTCAATTGTGGTGCTTTTAAGAATATTGTCATTGTGTCACTCTTGATGAAAAAGTTAAACCTTTGATTGAAATTGTTAATGGTTTGTAGAAAAAAACATGTTAATAAAAGTGGCTTGCAGTTGACATCAGAACATACAATCTTACTAATAATGATCTCATGCGCCTGTTAAATAACATGTTGATGTGCTATGGATGAAAAAAACGTGGATGTGTTCATTGTTATCATTTCAGAACACAAAATTATGAAGGATGTCAACAAATGAAGTCCGTGTAACATAGGTATTTTGCCATACCTGTTTACCCATGCTGACTGAAAGTGTGCGAAGTAATAAACAGATTTCTAGTGGAATAAGTTGAAGAATGGGAGTAACAAATCAGGGGGAAAAAGGAAATTTCAATTTACCCAACTTGAATTTTCAACTTGTATGTCACAATTTCAGTCCCAACCCCATGGAATTACCCACTACTAAAACACTGATCAATTCAGAGCTTATTTACATCGATGTAGGGCAATTTGTCAATCAGTTGCAATGAAAACATCTTGACGGAAGAATTTCATGAATTTAAATGTCAATGTTACAATGTCTGTAGTATTGTTGAACATACAAAATGTAAACAATAGTTCTAATAAAAAGGATTCTAGACTAAACTGATTACGATATACAGTAATGGTTTAGTCAGAAAAATTGTGATATCTCCTTTGTTTTACGCTTGATTAGGAAATTTTTACATGTTGGGATGTTTTGTGATATACAACTGACCTACACATATATGCATCAAATGTGATATATCTCGGAACATTTTTTTTAAATCACTGCTCCCGATGGTAAACAGTACCTTCAATCGCCTCACCCGTACACATTGGTCTCAATAGATTAGAGACATGTAGAGACCGTAGGACAGGATCAAGATACTGCCCTCAGATTTATAAAGAGGAAAAACAAAATAACTCATTAAATTGCAAAGACAGGATTAGGCCAAGTAAAAAAAGAAACCAGTTTCTCGTCCTCGCGCGCATCGATTTTGGCCGCCGCATCGATGTTTTTACTATTTACTATTTTCAAAATGGCGCTGAAAATACCAAGAAATTCATAATTCTCGTCCCAGCCCGCTCCCCGCCCGCATCGATTTTCAGTTGCCGCATCGACTTTTTTGATATTTACTATTTTTTCGGCCGCCGAAAAAAAAAAATCAACAATTCACCTACCAATCGTGATGTCTCATTTCTAATTACACCTTGCGTCCTCTACTTAGCTGTAGTATAGCTGTACAGACTGTAGCTTCCGTAGTGCGTATGTAATAACGCATGCATTTCACACTGCGAGCTCGGCAAGAAGGAATTACCGATAAAAGCAGTCGAACTGTAGTTGGTTGGGCGCGGGCGGGCCTGGGCTGTGATGTACAGCGCACTCGGTACGTTGTGAACGCGATAGTGGCAACTTAACTGCGAACAATCGCTGATATTCCACGCATATTTCGCGCATTGTTCGTATTTTTCCCCGTTTCTCATATTTTAAGCGGATGAATTGTACTGTACAAATGCTTGTGAGGATTGTATCGAGTTTGTATACATTTTCATGTCATTGTGACTATGTGCATGTGTGTGCAGTGTCGGAAGGTACGGTGCCAGTGCAGTGGCCGTGCCGGCCGCGTATGCGTGTCTGTAGCTGTCAGGGTCCCCATCCCCTGGTCTGTCAGCTGTCTGCACGCACGTATGAACACATTCGAATGTGTAGAGGCCCGTACACTCTGCTCTGTAACGTTGCATCTGCCGGCGATGTATTGTTCTATTTTGAAGAGAAAATGAATGCGCTTTTCCAGCAAATGTAGAATTATTAAATGGGTGTATCTACAAAATAAATAACTTTTCCGCGGATTCTGGTTTGTCTCGTATTTCTGCGGGATACTTTTCTTTACGATGTAAATTCACGGACACGGCCGTGATTCGTATCACCTGTAGTGTGGTATACAATCATTCATCATCCAAATGATGAGTGATTATCAAATGTCTTTTTAGAACATGAAGAAACATCTTTAAATGTTTAATGCTATAATGCCATATCAGTATCATTTTGACATCCATCTGCAATTGTACAAGCCAGTTTCCAGTGGAATGTGCTACAATTGTACTGTGAAGAGATGCAGATACACGTACATTACCAGCTGTGTGGACACAAAAAGTCACAAACACCAATGATAAATAACGCAGTGTTTTGAATATCATGGAATTTATTTCAGTCGTACATTTGTTGAAAAATATGTTTTATACCTGTTTCAATTAATAGCACAATACATCAGAATTGCAAGTACACTGGTATCAGAAATGCCATTACAACACTAAATACCAGTATTAAGATGGTCATTTTCCCTTGACATCTGCAGTGGAAAGTAAAAGCAAATGTATATCTGCATGCATGAAGTTTCATTTCAAGTATGGAACATATATCTATTTGTTTGAAAATGCACAGAGTGCAGGCAAGACGTACACTTGGGACCTGGTCTTTCATAACACAGCTACCAGAGTGATATTTCATTTCATAAATTGGATATAGAAAATAGTAAAGCCCTCTCTCATTACCTTTCTCAGAATTACCGGACGAGAAACACATATTACTTTCATTTTGACAATCCTCGAAAAAATAGTAAGATATCAAATAGTAAGGACCTCCCTCATCGCCTTGCTCAAAAAACCCGGACGAGAAACTGCTTTCTTTTTTTACTTGGCCTTATGTCTACCTACAGTGTACATAGTTTTATAAAAAGTATTTTCCTGCTGTAGATAAAGGCAAATATTTGTAGGCATTGACTATCGCTTGAATTAAAGTACATTTTTCCCCAGAAGCACTGTTGGACCAAAGGCATAGTAATGCCAAACCCTCAATCATTATTTCAACCTTGCCATGATTTAGGTCCTAATAGGGAAATGATTTGATCTGTGTATCACAGTACAATATTATCCTACATGCTTGTAGTGTCTCCTCTGTGGCAGTTGCTTGACACTACAATGTAGCATTGTTATCAAGTGTACACCATAAATGAAAGGCTGGTATAGAAAAAGACCCCCCAAAAAGCCCCATGTGAGATCGAAATTTGGAGTGAGATGTCATGGTATTCAAATTCACTTATTGTATCCCCCGAACAGAGTTCGGAGGATACTATGGATTTGGCCTCGTTGCGCCACATCAGCCCGCTGCAGAGATTTTCTTGTGAGCGCTCTACTGGCTGCAGTTCTTCTTCGATCATCTTCAAATTTGGCATGAAGGTGTATAAATGGTAAAGCAAAGACGCCTATCATTTTTGGTGATGGCACCTTTGCTTGTTCCGTCTGTATTTGATAAATACAACATTGTATGAAAAAGGTAAATTTAAAAGGGTCTGCCTGTGTGTGGCGACTGTGCGACGCTGGCCTTGTTTCTCTACTGATTTTTTTTCAAATTTGGTATGTACATGTATCATAGGGTGCGTTCAAGCGCTCTCCTAAAGTGAACTGTACCGTACCGTACCGCGCTACAGGAGCGTTCGAACGCTCCTAAAGTGTACCGTACCGTACTGTACCGAGCCAAAAGTGGACCACTTCCCGATGTGCTCCAAAAGCGTACCAAAACGTACCAAAAGTTCGTTGTAAACCATGCGCGTATCATGCGCATACGTCACAATGCAAAAACATCATTCTCTTTGTTCGGGACAGCTGTAAGTAGGTCAAGCGCAAGGTGAATGACCTTCTTGCTACAAACAAGCGTGAACTTTTCTAAAAATAACTCGAGAGGTACGCTTTCTCCACAGAGCATTTGAACGCTCCCAAACTGGCACAGTACGGTACGGTACGCTTTAGTTCAGTTCGCTTTGGTTCGCTTTAGAGCGCTCGAACGCACCCATAGTCAAATCTATACACCTATACCCATTGATAATGCTGCCCTCACTGTCCCACCTTTTACAGGGTCAAAGGTCACCCTGATCATGTCAAAATTTGCAAAAGTGCTTATTTATGCAATAACTTGATTGTTACTCAACGGATTTTATTCAGACTTCCTAAGGAGGTGTATGGGTGGTCATTTAGACATGAAGGACACAACAGTTTGTGGTGACGGCGCCCTCAGTGTTCCGACTTGAATGTCAATGCACATTTCTTGTGTGTGCTCTATCAGCCACATTTCTTGTCAGATTTTCTTCAAATTTGTCAAAAAGGTGCATGATAGTGAAATGAAAATGGCTATATTGTTTTTGGTGGTGGCGCCCTCGCTTGTTCCGTCTTAATACATGAAAAGGTAAATGTAACAGGGTCTGCGTGTGTTTTCGACGCTGGCCTTGTTTCTTGACCATTTTTTTTTCCCAGTTTGGTATGTAAATGTATCATAGTCAAATCTATACACCTACAATAGATTGATAATACTGCCCTCACTGTTCCACCTTTTACAGGGTCAAAGGTCACCCTGATCATGTCAAAATTTGCAAAAATGCATGCTTATTTAGGCAATAACTTGATTGTTACTGGATTTTACTCAGGCTTGCTAAAGAGGTGTATGGCTGGTCATTCTACGTGAAGGACACAACAGTTTGTGGTGACGGCACCCTCAGTGTTTCGACTTGGAGGCCATGTCACATTTCTTGTATGCTCTATAAGCCACAGTTCTTGTCGGATTTTATTCAGACTTGCTATGGAGATTTATGGGGAGTTATTCTAGGCAACAAAGTTTTCATTGCAAGCCCTCTCATTGTTCAAACTTTTATAGGATGATATGTCATATTCCTTGTATGTGCTGTTATACTAGCCTCATTTCTTGTCGGATTTTATTGTATCCTGCGACAGTTGCCATATTATACAACATTCTCGCCTAGAAAGTAATCCAGATGGGGTATAGAAGACGGGTTCAGGGGATACATGTGCTCGAGTGCGAGTGCTCTAGTTTTAAGATACATTGTAGATGTGTCAGTAAAGTCAAGTAAACGAAAAATAGAAGAAATTTCATCAAATTCATATGTAGAACAAGCTTTGTGCCTTTGATATGCCAAATACAAAGCAAGCAACATACATTGTAGTATCATGCTCTTTAGTTATAGGTTGAACTACGTTTGTAAGGTATGATATAAATTACCATTAAGTGATATTTCTGAAGACCAGCATTTTAAGGGAAAAAAGTTCCAACTGGGAAAGAAAAGTGACCCTGATTGTATGATTGTTTCAGTAGCTTTCTGGCTTGAGCAAGGCCCGAGCAAAGTCGTAAAATTTTGAGTTTATGAATGGAATCTAGCCAAAGTGGCCTGCCCCAGGCTTTGACTATTTTAGCACTGCTGTAAGCTAGTGCCAGGCATGGGCCAGGCTCAGGCCTGGCGCTGATCAAATAGTTTGTGAACGATAGCAGTGCCAGGCTCGGGCCAAAATTCCTTGCACGGTCAAAGGTCACAATTACCTGGCCGTGCCTCCACCAGAGCACGCGTTCGATTACCAAGGTACATGTACTGTAAAAGTGGAAATTTTAGTGGTGTTGAAATTTTCACGCATTTCACGCAACCAGAAATTAGCACAAAAATAAAAGGATGCATATAATTTTGCTTGCCATATATATGTTCCAGTAATTATGCTTTCATTCTGCGGAATTAAAAACATGAAACACCCTTCTTACCCGTCTGAGAGTGAAAAATTAGTAGCACGAAAATATCCACTTTTACAGTAGTTATCCCTTACATGGCCGAGTTCGTGTATGCGGGTCATTGTAGCGCAGCTCTGCTGTAGTTACCGAACTCTTTTTCAGTACATTCATGAAGAGGTATTGGGTTTTATAACAAGATAACATTGGTGGTCCCATAATATGATTATGTTGGGTTGTTGTTGTTGTTGTTTTCCCAGAATTTGTAATTGTATACTTGTAATTTGTTAAGATGTTGTTAGGAGCTGTCTTTGCCTTTGTAGCATCTATTCAGAGCGACATTACTGAAGCCTACATGTAGGTCTAGTCAAGTTAGTGGTAAGACAGCTTTTCATGGTGAAGATCTGCATTTGGCAATTATGTCTGTGTGATTATGGCTGAGCTAAGACTCCGTAGAATTCATGCAATGAACGTAAAAGCCAACACATTAATGGCTGAATTAACAGTTCATTTTACATTTTTATGGCAGCTATATGATACTGTATGCAGACTTTAATAGAATTCACCTTGGGACTCAAAATGAGTGGCCACTGGCCTTATTAGGTAGGTGACCACTATATAAAGGGTCTATGATACAGCAATTTTGTGTGGGGTTTTTTTCAGTGGCCATTATAGACAGGTGGCCGCTAGGGCAGATTTGACAATATTTGAGTTGATGCATGGAGCACACCATAACACACAGACAGACACATGCACACACATCTCCCCCGCCGAACTCCCCACACACACGCACTCGTCTCCGTACACGTGTACACATTATTTTACAAGAAGTGCACTGCTATCCTAGAGAAGTGAGTCTATTATTTTATATCAACGTACTATAGTACTATAGTACTTGTCGTTTTTACATTTGTGGGCGATGTTTGAAATCATTTCTACATTAGTGGGCATTTTCTACACTTGTGGGCGATGTTAAATTTTACATTTGTGGTCGATTTTCTACATTTGTGGGCGATGTATTTTTACATTTGTGGGCGTTTTTACATTTGTGGGCGTTTTTACATTTGTGGGTTTAACAGACAGTCTAGGTCTTAAGATGCTATTTAAAGTTCATTTAATCTTTCAGGCCATGATCCTATTTTGAAAGAATGGATGCAATGACAAGAAACCCTTCTTCAAGGGGGCTGTCTATCCTTTGACCAATGCCATTTGTCAAACACAATTTGCTGATTTGTAATTTTGTGATTGTAATTTTGTATGTTCTTGAATTTAAATTTGCATTACTGTAGACATGCAGTTTTATAATGAACAACCTATTTTTTCTTGTTTTCTTTTCAGTATGGTTACCGGGAGCCACACCATGCCTTAACCTACTATGCCAAGAGCTTCATGGAGGTGCATAATGAGAGTCTGAATGTCTGGACGCATGCAGCAGCCTTCTCCATCCTATTCTACCAGTCACTCAAGTTGTGTGCTCCTCTAGATCTTCATAATGATCCCTACGCACTGCTCTTCATTGTCTTCTGTGCCAGCTGCTGTACCTATCCTCTCATGAGTGCTGTGGCTCACCTCTTCCACTCTCACAGTGAACTGACGCATTACACCTGTTGGTTCATTGACTACCTCGGTATGAGTATATATGGCTTTGGTGGCTCACTGGCTCACATCCACTTCTCAGCGCTTCCCTCTTTCTATAACTGGGCAGAGCCATTCTTCATGCCCACGCTGCTGTTCCTCTGCTACATGGTATGCTTCTGCTGCAGTTACGCCAAGTACCGCTACAAGCGCCCATACCCGTTTGCACGGAAGCTGTGGCAGTTGGGCTCAGTTGGGGCGGGTTACGTGCTCATCATCATGCCCATCTACCACCGCCTGATTGGGAGCCTCTTCACAGATGAACCCCTGGACCGTGCCCTTTACTTTCACTTCCTACAGGTGGTTCTTATCGCCCCCAGTGTCTTCTTCTTTGCAGCACCCTACCCACAGAAACTTGAGCCAGGCAAGTTTGATATTCTGGGACATGGCCACCAGATGTTTCATGTGGCCATGGCACTGGTCACTTATTTCCAAATGCAAGCTGTACATCTTGACTTTCTGCATCGGCGAGAAGACTACTCCAATCTTTATTCCCCGTCCGTTGTTAGCACTGTGAAACACATAGCTATCTTAGTGGTTGCTGATGTTATCACACTGTTCGCCTTTAGGTATAAAGTGTGGCAAAAAATATCTTTCCGAAGAGATTAATGCAAGCTTTTATAACTCATTGCATGTTAAGAATGAAGGTGAAATTGTCTCACCTTGCATATTTTGGGCTTATGCCTCATGCATTTTAAAATAATCAAATGCTGATGAGAAAAGTTCTCATGCACTAGGTCATGTATTAAGGGAATGTAATACTGCTCTTATTGCCTTGATATACACTAGATAACATAGTAGATGACAGTTTGCAGGTTTATGAATAGATAGTTTGCAGTGTAGTGAACTCCACATACATTTATCCCTTACATTCTTCTATTGTAGTAGAGATATCATTGCTAGTCATGAAACTCATGTATCAAGTAATTCAAGTAAGATAGCCTATAGTTACGGTGCAGAGAGGCATATTCAAAGTGCCATAGGTTTTATTGAGTTTTCGGATGTAATCTGTATGTCATTAGTGGGAACAGTGTCTGTGGCATTGCACATCATTTCTCAAATAGTTAAAATATCTAGTATATATTTCAATTAGATTACGGTGTAGATCTGAAATGCTGTTGCTACAGTCCACAAAGTTCATGAATTTTATGGTAGTCACTTTAATCTGATAGATTGGTGTGAAGGTTAGGAATAGGGATGAGTGTCAGCCATTCCTAGCCCTATTTACTTAATACAGCAGTCTTATTTCACAGTTTATAGATGGTTGGCATGGCTGTAACTTTCTCAGAGCATATGGGCAGTATTCAGTTCTCACAGCACTTCCTGAGTATCATTGGGACCAAAAAGTTGTATTGAGCTTCTTGCACTTCCTCCTGTCATGCCTGGAGAACCCTACCAACACTCCATCACCAGAAGACCAAACTTTATTTACTGAAAACCGAGTGTATATTGAGCTATATCATTGATCATGTCATGAATTTCCTCTGCAGAATGCATAAAATTAGGGGTAGATGTGATCCCAGGGTATCCAGGTTTAGGCAAAACTTGCATCCAAAGTGGGAAGAGATTTCAGTTTTTTTTCTTCTTCTTCTTCTTCTTCTTTTTGTAGCGTGGGTCGGTTGGGAATATGCTGAGTTTTGTGAGGAGAGAATATACCATGATTTGTTTGGGGAAATTCATTTATCTTGTCCAGGTGGGTTAGGAATGTACCGGGGTTTAAGGACAGATATTTAGTTGTGGATTTTTTTTTTTTTTTTTTTTTTTTTTGAGTGCCTCAAATATGGTCCGTCAGGGAGTTGGCCAGGGATTTCCACTCAACTATTGCCCAGCCTGTCGGGTACTTGACTGTAACCAGGTTGGTTACTGTACCATCCTAAAAAGGCGACTCGATGCGAGACCTGGCCATCCCCCAGGTACCCAGGGGTCGGGAATACGATTAACAAGTGCATAACCCTTTGTAAAATCACACCGCACAAATTATCGCCCACATATTTCTGGGCCATTGAACATAGTAATAGGGTGGAGTCAATGAGGAAATATGAAATACTTGTTCAGTTACCATGACAGGAAAGTTTTGATTAGATCCATTGATCCATTTGCACTAGATTTCAAGTATATCAAAACAAGGCTCAAGTGAAAAGTGAAAAGTATGCACAATTTGTAGTTTTGCTTTTCCTTCATCAGTATTATTGGTATTAATAGCAGGTTTGTGGTCACATATTAATTTTAATCAAGCAATATGTTCATGTAGCCTGTTGGAAAAAAAAAAAATCTGAGCATTATATGAACAAGAAAAATGATCTCAAGACAGGCACTTTTGGGCATGACATTCAAATGTTAGGGATTTTGGTTTGAAACAATACAAACATTCACACTATTTGGACAATAACAATAACCAGTGTGATTATATGATATAGCTGTACAAGTCATTTGTATCCATAGGTCGATGTGCACTACAGGATGTACTTTGGGACACTTCGACTCCCAACAGTCATAAGATAAAACTAGAGCCATTTACATACGATGTAAACAAAACAACTTAACTGGCATGTCAAGAAATATTGTTTGACAAAATTTGCTCTAGTTTTATCTTATGACTGTTGGGAGTCGAAGTGTCCCAAAGTACATCCTGTAGTGCACATCAACCTATGGATACAAATGACTTGTACAGCTATATCATATAATCACACTGGTTATTGTTATTGTCCAAATAGTGTGAATGTTTGTATTGTGTAATATTAACTCCCTAAATGTGAAAGTGGTGACTGTGACATTCAAACGCAATTGAGTGTCAACCCTGATTGGCCTGTAGAGCATGGTTTATTATGCAAATTCTGCATTTGATAAAATGATTTACCTTCAAGCATGTCCATTAATAGGGAATGGAGCAGATTAGCATCAAGGTACATGTAGAAGAAGGATAGCATGCAAGAGAGGTTCCAGTTGGTGTTGGGGGAAGTAATGTAGGTCTACGCATATTGATGGACATACCCTGTGTATGTGTATTGACTATCATCTCAGTACATGTGCATTTATGTAGGTCATCATGGAAATGTGGGATGATAACTCCATAGATGTCCCTTTTACTGGTCCATTCTGTGTACATTTCAAAGTAACTGTAGGAAAGAAGATGGAAGTCTTGAAAATTTGTAGCACTGTTGATGGCAGTTGAGGTACATCTTTGTGCAGATGATGCTGCCTTCATCAAGTGTGTCTTCAGAGCCTCAAGCATCCATGTCCAATTGGTAGTCTGGAGGAAATATGCTCTGGGCATCATTCTCTGCTACTTATGTAACCGTGGTAGCCTTGTCTGCAGCATCATGGCTGTGATGCCTGCAGAAATAGGATTATAAAAAAGATTGCAAAGATACATGTTCCCAAAGATGAAAAGGTCAATGCTTAAAGCTAAAATAGTATCACTGATACACTGTAGGCAGTACTGAAGCTAAAATACTCATTCAGCAGTCATCAGAACAGGGAAAATGCATGTGCTCATGATCATTGATATAGTGTAAGGGCAGATATAGTGAAAACAATCGAGTGACACGTGTGTAGCAAGTTCTAGAGCTAGAGCTCCATCCACAGCCCATTGTTAATTGTCCTAGTAAGCAACATCTCTTTGTGTCATATATAGACCTTGTCTGCCAAATTTATGAGTCCTTGGCAAAGTCCTAGCAGTACTTTGGTACATTTTATATGGTGTACAGTCATCTATTTAAAGTCATGATGCATGTACATACACATGATAGAGATAGTCCAAAGGCTTATTACTAATAGAAACTATATAATTGGAAAAGGGATTTTTGTGTATTCAAATATCTTCTGCTGTACCTATAGGGTAATAGTTTTATGCAGCACCTGTTATGTGTAGCGCTTTATATTCAGATACCGTACTATAACTTTCTTTGCTTTGAGAGAATATCTCTATGATATGGCAGAGAAGTTCACTACTTGGTGTGGTTGTCTAAAAAGTTTGATACATGCCATATGCATTACGTAGGGAATTGATAGAGGAATAGCTGGTTTTGTTTCATATAGAAATCTTCTTTTATTATTGTATGGAGCATCTCAATGTATTATGAAAACAGAAAAAGACATCGGGAAACATTTCTTCATTGCTTTATAGGCTCAACTCAGATAACTGTGTTGCTGTTTGCTCAGAGGAAGATGCACAATCTGTATTCATGTAACTCCCATACCAACACATTTTTGGTCAAGAGAAGTCCCATTTTGGTAAAAGGGCAAAATAAGTGTGCATTAAATTATGAAACAAAGTCACCTGAACTGCCAGTTGCATGTTAATGTAGAAAGTAACCTTCCTCACTCTGTGATTTAAGTATGATAGGGATGGTAAGTCTATGTTTAATATACTATACAGCACACATCTTCAAAGCAGTGATTGGAGCTTATTCATTAGAAAGTGAGTTAATTCATGGGACTAAAATGCAACTGTTCCATGTATGTATTGAAGTTACTGATTATGGAAAACCCCATTATGAGCGCAATTTGTCAAAATCACAATTGTCATGTGATGAAAAGAGCTATCCTAAAACTTTTGTCAATCTTTTTTAGTGTTGTACTTTTTGTTCTGTGGATGTTTGTGTAATATATGCTTTGTTTAAAAAGAATGTATATGATACAGAAAGTGATATTTGATATTGGCTAAAATAATTTTCAATGATTTTTACATACAATACATTATGCAGTTTTCTAAATTCTTTAATTTATGTTTTTGTTTGCAAATATTTGCTGTGTTCTTGTACCAATATCGAAGTTTATTTGTTTGTTTGTTTTATTTTAAGTGTGCATATGTTTTCCTCAAAAAGTTTAGTACTGTATATATTTGCAGGATCAGGGTTGTTGACATGATTCAGTGCAGCTGCATATTACCATACAGTTGCAATTTTCCTCTCTTTCATATTTGCAGAATGTATACCTGATGCAGCATTCAGAAAGAAGTGACTATCAAGATGAAAATGTTTCTATAGTATGAACAGAAAAGCTCATATTTGAGTATGATATTTCACTTATCTGAGATAAACTTGTGTCATGCTGAGAATCAGCGAATCAGTTCTTCTCCACATGATAACTGTTGACAGCAGGAGATGCTGTCTGTGTGTGATGGCTAGTACTCCCTGCATCCAGCAGTCAAACTTCCATGCTTGTGATGCTTGTCTATCTACTCCAAAGTTGGCTAGCTGTAACCGGTGGGGTATGTTGCCTCCTTCCTGGAGCGCATAGTCAAAGGTCAAATTCTGTTTTATATTAAAGTCATTCAAACCTTGTTTTGAATTTGCTTGATAACACACTATACTGCATAATTTCCCTATGAGCTAAAAAATGGAACCTTTGTGATTTTTTTTTTTAAAACGAATTCAACTTAAAGCACCAATTGTGCGGGGTTTTTTTATTTGTTATTGTCTACATGTATGGATGTTGTGACCATTCAAGGCAGCTATTTCCTTTGTCTCTGTGTATGTAGAATATGATGTTTTATATGCTTGAGTGTGTTATAGAAAGCACAAATGAAGGCAACCACATCATCACATGGATTCTTTTATATTAACATCTGACACTGCTGTCACAAGTGGCACTGATCCCAATGATCCATTGCATACAAAATATGTGAGAAAAGAGGATTTTGCTACAAACCCACAAGATATGCTTTATCATCATACTCATACAATGTATCTTGGGGATTTTTAATGGTACATTATAATTTTTGCTGGTAAAACAGCGTACTTGTGTCAATTGTCAGTATACTTCCTACATGTTTCATTGGTTGAGACGAATCGGTTTGAGCCATGACAGAACCTTTGTCAAAATACAGTTTAGGATGAGAAAGTGCAATGCAAATCAGGGTGCCACAAACTCAGTGATCTGCAGAGCAATTTGCCATCATTTCTATTTAATTGCTCTTCATTGTGTTTGGCTCATGTGCATTCATAACAAACAGGACAGCATGTACCACCAATACTAGACTTGTGAAAATGCACTGTCATCAATACACCCTCCATGGAATTTTAAATTTCCTACATATTATGTTGATATTGTGAAATAATGTATACAATCAAAATTGAATTACTGATTGGCATGATGGTGTCATTGACTAATTTGTCTTTGTTCTTCAAAATGGCATAAGTACAGTGTAATCTATTCTATGAAGTCAGAAGGCAACAAAACATTTTGTTTGCTGGAGACTGATGAAAAGATGTATTTGATTAATTGTTGTATAATTCATATAATTTGTTTTGTCATAACATGGAGTGACACTTATGACACTGTAAAGATGTCTATGTAATTTCAATAGGACGGAATGGAGTATGTTATACCTGTAAGATTGTGCAAAAATTACTTTACAGTAATAAACCCAGACAGGAATAACATTTCCTGTACTATCCTCCAATTTTGAGAATTCAGAGCTTGGTGTAAATCATAGTATGCTCAATAAAGGTTGAGCAGTAAAATTGCATGATACAACATCATAATGTATGTGGTGAATTGGGTTGCAAGTACATCACTGTAACACATTTTGTGTCTCTGTCTGGTGGTGTGTTTCATTTTTCCACTTTGAAATGGAATAATTGTGTGTCAGTTTTTGAGTGCTTTCTTGTTCCATTTGTTTACCAACATGGCCTGTTTCTATGTGTGTCCTTTAATTATTTCATTCAAATATTAATACTCAAAAGAAACATAAGTGTCTCAATGATGCTTTTCATAACTCTGGCTGTAAGGAAGAGTGATATATATATATATATATATAGAAGTATTGCAACAAGTTCACTCGGTTGACATCAGGTACATCAGAATCACCAAGTGTATATATATATATATATATATATTGGAAGTCATAAGATAGCCAGTTTAACAGCTCATATTTTGGTGTTTATGTTGTAATTAGCGGTAAAAGGATAGCTGAGGAAATTCAGTAACATTTAGGTGCCAGAATAAAGTGACAACAATTCCAAGTTGTTTCAGCTGTGAATTGTGTAGTGTGAGTGTCAGATCCATAATGGAACTTCTTCCATCGTCATGTGATTTATTTCATTTCTGTTGAAAATCAAATGTGTGTGCACATTTACGTGTAATTCATACAGCTGAATGCGCTGTGTGAAGACATGAATGCCCAAAGTACTTGTTGCACTTCCTCCAGTAGTGTTGTATGTAAGCATATATCCTGTGTGAAAACTTGCAATCATATATATCTATATGGAAAGACTGAAGAGAAAGGGATGTGTGTGTGTAATGATGATAAGATAGAAAGGTGGATCACAAGCTTCAATCACAGGCAATTAGAATCTATTTGGCTGCTTTATGTCCAGAGGCTGCTTGCACTTCTGCGTTTTGCAGCTCAGTTTTACATTACCAAACGTGCATTTGCTGTTCTGTGATATTTGCATTTCTGTCTTGTTAGATGCATACACATGTACCTGTGTCACATTTTTTCTTGATTTGTATCAAGGCAGACCATACCGGGGGAAAATTTTACCATTTACATTAAATCAAGTGACATACATGTAAAGGGACACTAGATGTTACTTTTGCAATAATTTGATATGAGAAAGCGAATGCTAGCAGATTTGAAATACAGAAGAGATGTCATTTTTACCTTTCGCTCTCCAAATTTTTGCGTTAATTCCAGGCTTACATCTTTAGAAAGATAATAGTAGGACAGTTTCAAGGAGATCTTTGTAAATGTAAGTTCATTTGATAATATACTCTCCTAGTGTTGTATCTGACTTTGTGTGTATCTGTGAAGAAAACAAATTTGGATTTGTGTAAAGTATATAAAGATTATTAGATGGCATTAAAAGGACCATCACAAAGTGAATCAGGTTCATCAAATTCCATTAAACAGAGCAGAGGAACACTGGCATTATGTACCTTTGCAGAAATATATGTTCTTTGCAATGTCAAAACAGAATAGTATTACAATACAAGTAATTTGTATTGTTACAAGTTCAGTATGTGCTTATCATATAGTGCATGTAATCACAGCTATAATATCTGCAGCAATGAAAAAAAAAGTAAGTCTGTACAATGGATAACACAAATCTATCTCACTAAATAAGTATTACTTTTGTCCTATGATAAGATACAAGCATTTCTTCCCAGTAGAGATTTGGCACTATAATGTGTTTTGGGACATGTGATAGTTTATGCATTATGCAATATGTACAATATTTCAATGGAATCCAACGTTGGTGAGGAGCATGTGACTTCACAATTTTGTAGGGCATAGATTTTTTTTCTCTCTATTGTTATCCTTTCTTTGTCTTTAACTTGCAAAATGTCTTCTTTAAAGACAATAACAGAGAAGACTTATTTGTAGGTCTTGTGATTGGTTTTCCAAATTTACATAATAGGCTTAAAGTCACATCCATAATAGTTCCTGTATTTGGATATTCAAATATGCAAAGATTATTGAGCTGTTTACTGATAAACAAGCTACACAGTACTCAGTTGATGCCATACAGTTTATATATGTAGAGTCTACCTTTAACAAATACTCTGGAGCAGACTGGTAAAGACTTGGTTTGAATTAAATGTTGAGTCAAATGAACAGATAAAGGGTTATGATATGTACGCGGCATATAGAGTGTCCTGATATCCCTTATTGCTATTAAATGAGAGTAATCTTTATTCCATGTACAACTACTACTGTATAACTTTTATAACAAAGTGACTGGATGATGTGAAGATAGTTGACATTATGGAATCATGAAGAGAAAGGGACTTCCTACCAAGTGCGTGTAATTCTGCCTTGATATTTAATTTACTTCTCAGAACATTAGTGTTGATTTGTTCTACTTATTTTGGAATAAAAGGGTACTTTATTAGAGATTATATCAATTATTTTGTATGGAAAAATATGGCAAATCCTAATTTGGATTCATTTATCCCCAGCTGTATGTGCAATGTACAGTCATGTACAATGCAATGGAACAATGTAGAATAAAGTTTTATCAGTAAATACAAGTGTCATGTATGTGGACTTTGTCTTATTTTCTTCCATGTTGCATTTGAGTTGCAGTACTAGTATAACATTTTAGGAGTGCGTTGTGTGTTAGAGAAATGGGCTGATGATGAGTATGTATAGTGAATCAATGTTTATACAGTGTATTGTACTATAGAGACAGATGATTGATGTGATAATAATTATGTATTGCTGAAACATGTTAAAGTGAACATTCTTTAGCACCCACTCACTGCTAACCTGTTCCCTACCGGAACCTGGTGGCTTATGTAATAAGTCAACTGGGAGAACAGAATTCAGGTCGGAGAGGCTTAAGAGGAGGGAAAAAAGAGACATGTATGAAGTTGACTGAGTGAATGAGAGAGTGGCGGAGAAGAGACCAGGGCCCTGTTACATGAATGTTTTTATGTCAAAATCAAACATAAGTTCAAATCAATCGTAAGAAACAAACATAATTCGGGATCAAGCATAAATCATGTTACATAAAACTCTATAAAAATCAAACTTGAGTTGCTTGATTTTTTTTTTTTTAACACTTACGTTTGATTATTAATTTGAACTTACGTTTGATCTGGAAGTTTCATTCAACAGGGCCCTGAATGAATGAGATGGGAATTAACTGCAATTTTAAGCCATCATAGTATGCACACAGATAACAAACAACTTTGATTCAGAATACTAGTTAGGGTACACTTGAAGATATAAGACACCAAAGAGTCCAAATTGTTTAAGTTTGCAATGAAATAATCAAAGCACATTTAATTGGTATTTCCATATTACAAATACCTGGTGTTCATCACTGACATCACAGTCAAACACACACACACATACAGTTTGAATCTCTCAAGACAGTCTTGGTGTAGAAAATAATGTTTATACTGATTATACAGCCACTAGAGGTCACCAGTGTTAACAGTATACTACCTATATGCAAATCATAGAAAACATTCTAGATCAGGTTTCCATAGCTGGGATATTTGTGTTTCATTCAATGTCCCTGCTGACTTGGTTTGAACATCTGTCTCTTGCCCGTTTTCAAAATGCGCAGAGTGCAAGGGAGGCAGTCTGCCTAATCCCGTCGCAGGTGGCGCACTATCCCTAGTGCTGTAATTACAAATTCATTCACAGACGGCTAGCTGCAGCGTTCATAGCTGGGTAGGGGAATTGAGGAAGTACTAATATTATTACCAGTTGAGACGAAAGCGAGATCATTGTATCGTTTCATCGCTGGTTTAATGAAAATGATGACATGACATTATTTTGTTCCTGCTTAGGATTTAGGGTTATAGGGTTACTGTTGTGATAGGGTTTTAGGTTTGATGTGAGGATTAAGATTAGGGTTATAGGGTTATGTTTGTCCACGGGTAGAATTTATGTTTGGCTTCATAGCATGCAGATATTTCATGGGAGCAATCGTCGAAGGAGTAATGTCATGGAACCGGTTTAAGTATAGTTCGTTTGCTTTTTTGTGTCATCAAATAAAAGAGAAAAGTGTGCAAGTTTGTTTTTTTTTTTTCGTTGTTTTGTTTCTTGATAGATCAAAATGCCAGACCAAGTTCACAATGACATTTATAAACTGAGTAAGTCCTTATGGTAGAGATTTCATCAAATCTGACCTCAAATTAGACATTTGTGGAAATCAAGGAGTTAGTGATAGTAAGCAAATAATCAACGTTTGTGAAGGTGATGGGACAAACTATCACTTCCGAGGCGATCTGGATGTAGCTATCTTTCCGAAGCGCAGCTGAGGAAAGATAGCGTACACATTCAGATCGCCGAGGAAGTGATAGTTTGTCTCATTGCCTGAAACTAAAAGTTGATTATTTGCTTTATATTTCACATCTAGGGTCCTAAAATTCCTAATTTATTCCACATCTGAAACCGCTTTAGCTGTCTTTAAATGGTATCCTTAGGTCTTACGCTACGTGTGCGCGTAGATGACAAAACAATAAATTTGCTGCGCGCACCGCGTGGCACCGAAGTGAAAGTGCGTTGCACTGTGTACTATCAAGTGACCTAGGTCACATGATAGTCCACAGTGCAACGCACTTTTATTTCGCGCGTACTCATCTTGCGTTAGGACTGTGTGAACTGTGTGGAGATCAGCGAAACAAAAGGGACTATCAACATAGAGTGTAACGAACTTTTCTTATCAGGTGATGTGATGGGCAAAACTACGTTTCATCACGTGGTCAGCTCTGGACCAATCCTATTGCAACATTCTTAGTATGTGGAATATAATAAAGTTTAAACCACATATTGCTAATTTCGATAGTCTAAGTGGAGTGTTGTTGTTTTTTTCTATGCGCGGTAAAAATATCCCTAAATTCTTAATTAATTTGTTTTGTCTTTCAAAAACCTTTGAAAAACTCAGCGATCAGCCGTTACTCCTAATAATGCATATGACCCCGATTTTTATTTGTTTGTAAACTATATACTATGAAGTGTAGCCTACATCCGATGTCATGCATCAGTCATGCATCAGACATTTGCGCGATATCATCATGCGATGCACGCCCATTCAAAGTAGATTCATCAATATGATTTGCATGACATTTGACAAGGCTTCCTTGACCTTTGGTAATTATGAAAGAGTTATCTCATTTTTACTCTTCCTAACATTTTTCTAATATTGTAGAATGAAAAAGTAAGAATCTTCTTTTATAGCAGTGAACGTGCTTTTGTCTTTAATTTCGCCGCAGAGGCATGTGGTGATATTTTCATGAAAGCAACAATACGAAGTCGGTCTTTGTGTGATTTTGCAAAGTATAACCCCTTGAAAGAGATAAATAGAGAAAGGCCTTATTCAGGTTGATCGTGAGTACAAACTCTGTTGCTCACGCTATCGACTTTTTTTCATTGATGTTTTGAAATGAAAGATTTCCATTCTAATTTGACACCATCTGGAATTACGAATCTTCTCTTTCGTTGAGAATCGTTGATTCGTGAAGCTCCCTGTAGGCCTATATCGGCACCCTGTTGGGAAAACCACGTAACGAATAGGCTAAACTATATTCAAATCCAGTCTTTATTTTTTCCCCGAATTCCGTCAAAATAAAACTTAAAGATCCGGTAGAGTAGGGATACTATAATGGAGTGGGAAGGCTGGCCCGGCTCGGATATAATTCGAGGATTCTCTGATCAACCGACATAAACTTCCTCACCTTACTCATTAATTTATAACTCCTGGGTGGAGAGCAGCAATATAGACAAAGTGCCTTGCTGAAGGGCAAAACGTTTCGGGCTTTTTTTAATTATTTCCTACATATTTCCCATTACGCAGTATCGAATGTCTCTAAAGTGACTAATTTTATATAGACTTAAAGTTACCCGTTCAAAATGTAATCGAAGTCTTGAAGTATATGACTGTTGTTGTTGTTGTTGCATTAAACAGAAAAATCTGTTTCCATAAAATTATATTTCTATAACAAACCCAGGCAATATTTACCCTTAAATATACAAACAGCTTTATCTTAAACACATAGTAAGAGTGAAAAACACACACACACACACCCCCACACAAAAAGGATTGATATCCCCTCCTATACAAACTCACGCCTGTGTTACTCTATACAAACCATAGTTATGATTATCAAATTGATAGTCACCACTTATGATAAAACTCTTGCAAAGAAAATATCTAAAAAATCATGAATTATTTACTTTTCTTCAATTTCCCATTACTTTGTATATACAGAGTTTTTACGTCTAGCAACCTATTAACAAAAATGATATACACGCTGTCAAACCAAAAATTGTCTTCACACTTCTTAAGCAACTTCCGCTACAGTGAATAAAAATCACCATTCTGCAGCTCCAAGCATGTTACAATAAACAAAAATAGACAATCTTTGACGAGATATCACAAACCAATATACCTATAACAATCGTTACGCAGCTGGAGAAAACTTCACCTACCTTAATGGATCACCGGCCGTTCTGTCACTTTTTTTTGCACCTTCACTGCAGTGAAACCCTATTAAAAACAATAACACCTTAACAATTCCTTCCTCCTGTCTAATCAACAGAGGAAAACCCTTCATAAAAGAAATAACTCAATATTAGTATTGATACATCCAGAAATAATTACGAAAGTCAATCGTGGGCTTGTTATAAACTTATATATCTTATCTTTCTGAAACCCTTTAAATACAATAAAACAAAATAAATCAAAATAACCTTGTGGGGTTTACTTTTCGGAAAAAAAATATTACGTGCAAAACCATAGTGTATAAAAAAGCCCCACCCCCCAAAAAAAACCAAAACAAAAACAAAACAAAAAACAAAAACAAAAAACAAAAGAAACAAAAAAAGGCAAAAAGAAAAATGATGATAACAGAAAATAGATAAATAAATAAAAAATGAATAAATAAACAAATAAATAAATAAATAAATAAATAAGAAAAAATGAGAATTCCACATATAATACATCTGCAATCAATCGTCTCCCATCGTTTTTTTCCCCATTTTCATGTAACTATGTAGATCTACGTCCTGTGCCTTAACAATACATATGCATGTCTATGATACTTGTGCATATACTTATCTATACTAGTATACATGCACAACATTTTTATCAGCAGCCACAGATATACACATACATAGTAACCTGTATTGCCAGCAATCAGAAGACTCGGTTTTTTAGTGCTCATCTTTGGTTTCATCGAACTATACACCTATACTGTATGTATACCACCTATCTGCCCTTTTCTTTTTTCATCTTTTTTTAAGTCCGTAAAAATTAACTTTAGGAAAAATCCATTCGCATGCACATATACATGCACACACACACACACACACGCACACACGCACATACGCGCGTGCGCGCACACACACACATCCACACACACACACACACACACACACACACACACATACACATACACACACACACACACACAGTTTATTGTTTCCAACGAGTAACCTACTTCGGTTTTCGGCGCCACTAGAAACTGAAACCTTGGAAACGAATACACCGAGCTAATTTAATGCACGATCTCAGTCGAGTATGACAGCCCTACATATTGGTTTATCGATTATTGAAATAAAAAACCTTGGATGAAAATAATAATTGTAGTGCACATCTGGGCTGGTAAACAAAGCATCGTTAAAAATTTCCCATGAAATATTTTTACCTTGTAATTCTTCGTCTGGCAGATATTACAAGGTATTATATTTTTAAAGGGCAAGGTTTTTGCTGCGAAGAAAGGGCAAGGAAAATCTTCTCCATAATCATTATTTGGATCAAATTTTCCCTCATTTTTTTTCCTTTTTATGATGACTGTCATGACTGCGACATTTCGTCATTGAGCTACCGGGGATTTTATCAACAGAGTACTTATGGAACTATAAGAACCTAAAGTAAAACACCAGTACATTTTATTTTATGTCACTCGGTAGTTTGTTAGAATTGGATTATTAGTCATAATGTCCATACAATTTGGAATCTAAGTACCATAAAACAGTGACAGTACAAAAAAGGTTTTGCGGGTGTTAAGCAGGAAACTACAGGAAAAAAAAAGAAAACACTCAAAAATACACAATATCATTGTGACTCTATTACGGATATAAAAACCAAAACAATACAAAACTGACAATTCAATATGAAGAGAGCATGGAAGTTTGTTGAATATAGGCAGGCTTAGGATTTGTATTTGTTTTGTTTTTTCTTTGTTTTTGTTTTGAGAGTATCGGGTGCATACTAGTACAAAGAAATGAACCAAGACGAAAGGGTACAGTATCAAACAACTTTAATGGTCAGTATGAAGTAAACACAAGTTTACAGCCATTATGACAGCATTGGTCTAAAGAAGGAACATGGATATTTTATATGGTGGGGAAGAACAAGAAAAAAAATAATAATATGATACTCTTCTCATTTGATACTTCACAAATACATTCCTGTTGAGGGATGACATGGCGTATAATTCTCAATTTAAACTTAACTGTCATCATGACGTCATAAAGTTACAGGGGATACATAGAGATCAACAACACTGAAAGTTAGATACCATGACGGACTTTCGATATAAAAAATGTATTTGAATTTGGATTATTATATTCACAAGGCCTTATTAGGAATGTATAACATTCATAGTATAATACTGATTGAGAATATTATATTCATGACATATTCTTGAATGAAGGTTAAGATATATGAAAAGCCATGATTTTTCTTTCCATTCCAGACACATTCCTCGTACGTAATTACTTTTCACGGTAGATATACACATTATGTTTTAAATCAGATCACCTACTCCATGTTCACTTGTCTCATTAGGTTAGTGCATCAATTTCTCTCTTATACATGATTATTATGACAATGATACTTTCACACACTCTCCTATCTAGAGTGACTGGGAACAACGAAATATGAAACATCTCAGTGACAAATGGCTAGTCTCGTGTGTATTCAGGCACTATTCAAAATTGTCTGACACAATCCTGGACCAAAAAAAAACCCAACAAAATCATTTAATTTTTTATGTCAAATTATGATAACTACGAGAGAAAACACGTGTTATGATTTTCTGTAACAGTCTCCTGGCATGAGAAGCATAATCTATCTATCAAAATTGATTGTGATGTCCGTCTCTTCCGTCGCCGAAAGCCGAAAGAAAATTCAAGTATTTGTTTTCGACTTCATGTAATTATCTAAGTGATTCTGTTTGTGTAAAATGGGGTTTCTGTTCCTTTTTTAGGAGTGGAGAGGTTTATTAAGAAGGTTACAAATTGACGTTGACTCAAGATGTCACGACTGTTCATTGCACTGATCGTTTTCTCCCCCCCCCATCTCTCTCTCTCTCTCTCTTTTCTCTCTCTCTCTCTCCCCTCTATATTTCTTTAGACCTGTGGGTGTCATTGTTCGACTAAGAGTGTCCAAATTGTCCTTTCTCAGAGATTAATTAGGCCTGTTTGTTGTAAAAGAATCGTACCATTTGCAGGTCCTCTATTATATTTTCTTACATTATTTTTGCATCACGATATTTTTCTTAACAGATATTCATTAAATATTAATATCCTGTTCCATACACTCACAAAGCAATTAGTCTCCCTCTCTTTCCTTTTCCTTGTTCATATCATCGCCCCTCAGGATCTCGACAATGCCCCTAAAAAGCAGTAAATTCATACCATTCTGTATAAGTCTCGAGAAGAAGTCGAAGGACTTATCACCTCCTCGAGATAGCATTCCAAGCCCTGAGCTTAGAAACGTACTACATTATTACCGATAACATCATCATCTGTTTCTCTTAAATGGGTCATTTTAGAATGTTCAATTGAGTTTTTCCACCATACAGTCACGGTTTTTCACAGCAAACACATCCAACGAGTCCACGCTGTTGTCTCTGAGGATAGAAGGAGCCCGGAGAAAATGTTTCCATTAAAAATGATCCCATTAAATCACGTATCTTTAGAAGAGTTGGTATAGATGTATTGAGATTTTACATAGTATTCATACAGAAAACGAGTTTTCCCAGCCGATCGCAAATTGCAAAAACATTTATACAGGATTCTATACAAAATTACTGCCTGTCAAACCAAAACACACAACTCTCTTTGCGCTTATATTCAAGAGCATGCCTGTTATGGACGCAGCATGACTGAAAGTATAAATACATAGTAAGATAATCTCATCATCATTCGTGATTTAGAGTTCTAAACCGCTCTCGTTGCTACCACGCACCAAGAATGAAGTGAAACATGATGGGATTATACATTTTGGGGCTGGGCTGGATGCTATGAATCAGATCTTGAACCTCTCTTAATTTCTTGTCAATAATGCGGACAGAATCATAATAGTTACCTCAAAGTGTACTTACAGAAATCCCCGATTTTTATTCAATTTGCGAAAATAGTTCACCAAAGAGATATGCGCTGCTACTTCGTTAATGGGATTAGTTAAGAAGCACCACGAAGGGAAAGGGGATATTTCATAATAATTTCAACAAATATAAATTCTACCCAAAAGTGTCGGCTCGTGACAGTAAAACATTCTCCTGAATAACGTTTTGTATCCTGTCATCCTCGTGTTAATGACCGGTTTTTGAGCTGCCTGAGTTGACATGAATGCGGTATAGGCGATGGGTTTGGATGGTCCTCGACGGTGTATTGCGGTCTTCCAGGAAGAGAGAATGATGTCCGAAATTTTTAGGGTCTTGCCCAATTCTTTCTGCCTTTGTAGACTGAATTAGAGAAAGAATCTGCATCCGATTTGAAACAAAATTACAGCTGTCATAGACAGGGCCTGATTGACCAATGAATGACCTGGGCCCCCATTTCATAAAAAGTTGATATGATAACAATTCTTGCTGGAATGGCAGTTGTTATGGTAATGACAAGAATCCAGCTTCCTGATTGGCTGTTACTATTGGAAATTGTCATTCCAGCAAGAGTTGACATCCTAGCATCTTTTATGAAATGGGGCCTAGGGCCCGGTTTCATAAAGCTGTTCGTAAAGTTACGAACAACTTACGAGAGACTGGTGATCAGTTCTGATGTGCTATACTTATCAGAATTTCCATAATTTAGCACAAGAACCAATCACCAGTCGCTCCTAAGTCGTTCGTAACTTTACGAACAGCTTTATGAAACACCCCCTGGACTACATTCAGTTAGATAAACAATCTAAATACATACATATATATATATATATATATATATATATCACAAAATCAACTGAAAAGAATAATTGTGTTGCGCGCTTGATGCTGTGACCACTTTGTGCTCTTACGAGAGAAGAAGACAGGATAGAACAGTGACACATCAGCAGCTAGCTGTCGAATGCTATACTAACATGCAGGCTATTTACAGGATTGCCCAGAAACACACAAACCTTGTAACACCGTGCTGGTGTTCAGTCTTTCTGACGTGAGCGTTCTGTCCGTGGAAGCAATGTGACTTGTGAAGAGCACCTGATGCGTTGAGCTTTCATCGGAGTCTGAGTATGATCTCGTTGGACCAAGGGATAGCGGGCTGGTGGTGGTACTAATGCCTGCTGATGGTCCAGTTTTCATAATTGGGATTGTTTTATTGGACTGTAGCGTTGCTTTCATGGCCAAAGTAGGCTCTAAAGGGGACACTGCAGTACCTGTGTCAGAAAAAAGAGCAATTTCTCGATGTCTGACTCAGACGTAGATGGCATTGAAACGGAGCCCCTATACATTGTTCACATAAAATTTAAGATGGTTTCATGCATGTTCATGATGAATAAGATTTTCCTAAATCTAAGCCGGTTATCATTTCTCGTAAGGTATCTTTACGTTTGAATATCAATACGTATATTGTCCGAGACGCATTAATCTTTTTTTTTTCTAATAGGCCGTATTGAAAATATGTTATCATAACAGTACTACCCTTCCTTCGAAAATATTGTTTGTTTGTTTGTTTGTTTTTATTTGTCTGTTTGTTTTTCCTAACATGGTACTTGAGAAAATCACCATGATACTGTAGTTTCCAATCCCTTATTTACTCACGCCTATCTGCATTATTTATTGATTCTTAATTAAGGACTTGTTGATTATAATCATATGTTATTGCTGTATGATTCTTTGAAGTATAAAATTCGAGCTCTTTGGTTATTGGAGTCTACTAATGAGGACATTAATATCTCAGTTGCTTTTGAATGGATGATTACATTACAAATCGTCTGGACTAAAAACCTGTACAGCAGGTGTACGTGTAACCTCCTTGCAACTCTGTCTAACAGACCGAGCGTGTCTACTTATCGTCCTTTTATTATTTTGTATGAAAAAAAAAGCTGCCCAAGGTTTCCATTTCTAAATGAAAAAAAAAAGAAATCGGTGAATTTTCGAGGAACACTCATTGGTCCGAATTCACGAAGGTGGTACAAATGAAACTATGGTTTAAACCATGGACAAAAACCATGGAGCGCCAAGTGTCGCATGGAATATTTCATTACGAAATTAGTAATTTCGTCGACAAAATGACCGTTTCGTTAACGAAATTATCATTTCGTGGACGAAATGTTCATTTAGTTACATAACGTTGTTATTTCGTTACAAAATAATCATTTCATCGACGAAAAGACTGATTTCGTAACGAAATATTCCATGCGACACTTGGCGCTCCATGGTTTTTGTCCATGGTTTAAACCATGATTCCCATCTTCGTGAATTCGGGCCATTGAATCTTATTATGTCATAATAATACCTATTAATGATCATCATGGCAATAGTTAAACAATTTTTATGGTCAGATTGATATTGTCAAAGTGATATTTTGGAATATGAATCAATAAGAATATATATAGATGACAAAGAAAGTATGTCCTTTAAATTTTATTGTCTTATGACAGGTCCAATGAGACGAGTTCACACTCAAAGCCAAAATCAAGAGTGAGCTATCGTTGGATCCGTACTCCCAGAGACATACAAAACATAGCAGTCTATTATTTCTAGAATGATTGCTTTATAAAACTCTATCTCTGCTCACGCTGCTCGGATTGCTCTCCTGGCGAAATCAGAGAGAGGGAGAGGGAGAGAGAGAGGGGGGGGGGGGGGGGGGGGAGACGTTGCTAGTAGAATTAGTGATTCTATTTTTTTTATATAGATTTCATCCTAACTTATAACCAACATTCATGTGGGGATCTTCCAATAAATGACTTTCCTTCACATAGAGAAGTAGATTTCTGATACCAAACATATTACATCTATGATTTGCATCAAATGAACTGGAATTTACGGTTCTTTTGGCGACAAATATAATAGTTGATCTCGTCTTCACAAGGTAGTTGGATCCACTGTCCGTTAATACTGGTGTCCATAGCAACGCAGACAGGGTTATCCGTCCCTATGAATGGTGAGAAGAAATCGGTGTAGGGCACGGCTACGAGGGAATCAAACTCCACCGAAACGTACTCAATGACGTCCCCTGTAGGATCGGCAACCAGCTGCACGCCGAACCATGCTCTCGTCACGCTAACAAAACATAACAAAACAAAAAAATCACAAACAGTTCAACATACAGAAAAATTATGACATGTGTCTTACAATAAGGCAAATGTCAGTGACAGCACTGAATGTATATGAAACATGATTACGAAGAATCTATTTTTATCGCGATACTAATGTATCATGGTTTACAAAACCTAAGTTTCTTGTAATGCACTATAATCCGTATGGTGAATCTGAAAAAAAAAAAAGATGAAATACTTTCAGAAAGCGGATGTTGTCAATAACTGATACGAAAAATGAACGTGCTAACTATAGGGACTCTTACTTTAGAGTGGCGGATCTGGGCGGGGGGGGGGGGGCTAGGGGGCTTAAACCCCTTGGACTCCTTTGTGTGTGTGTGTGTGTGTGTGTGTGTGTGTGTGTGTGTGTGTGTTTCTAGGCTGCTGTGTTTGTTTGTTTGTTTGTTTGTTTTGCTTGTCAGCGGATTATCATAATGTATAATGTTACTATCATACCCTAAAGTCGGCAGATATGAAGCAAAGAAGTCATTGTGGTCCAAGTCTGTGATCACTGCTAACTCAGCCGACTTAGAGGCGCAGTCCTCGTTCGCTGCTACTGCCGATTTTTTGACGCGTGAAACCCAGGAGCACTCTACCCCAGACGCCGTGGTATATGGAAGCATGTAAGCCGGACATCCTAGCAAAGTAGCCAGAGTAGGACGAGGTCAGAGCACACGATAAAAAGCGTACTAATTCAAATTTCAAGGAAACGTCAATCTATGATTATCTTTTTTTTTTTTCTAGTATTATTCAGGAGTCAACAAGATGCCTCGGGATATGCCGGCCCTATAAAATAATGGGTGGTAGTATTGCTGGTATGATACGTAATTGGTATGAGACGTTATTTCTCTGTCTTATCAAGTATGACATCTAACAGGTTGTATGTGTTATTCTATCCCCCATGTTGACAATGGTCATACATGTATATACAGTTGAAGATGTTGTTGATGGTTTGTTTCCTGGAACCAATTACCTCGCTGAATCAATCCATCCAACAGACTCAATACACCCTGCACGCAGAGGTTCATGTGACTCGTTCGGTCGGTAGTTGAATCCTTTCAATTACTCAGGATCTGATCACATTGAGAATTTGACTTTACAAACTGCTTTAAAATACCTATAGTGATTTAATTCTAAGAGAAATCAGATTCATGAACAAACGGATGACTTGTGATTCGTATGAAATGTGGCGTTTTGTAAAATTGACAGCGTTGAACCAAGGAGGTTTTATACATGGAGTTCCAACTTGCTGTAATTATTCAAACAGTTGTCAGATTTCCATTGATGTACAAAAGAATTCCACAGGTACACTTGTGCCTTTGATGATCGATGTTCGACACCGCCGTCTTTCTGAGCAATCTGAAGATTCATTTTGAACGTTATCATAATGTTGGCCATATTTTGCTTATTTATTTATTAAATGAAACGGAATTTCACTTAATGATAAAGCCTGTAAAACAAAAGTCAATCCCGTGCAGAAATTTGTGCAAAAGTGTAAATCAGAGCTTTATCGTGTGATAATGCTTAAAACTGTACCATCCTGGTTTATCACTTTTCCGCTTAATTTCCACAAATGAAACTAATATGGAATAATCTTCAAGTATAATTCTTTATGGATAGATATATCAAATTATTGCCCGGGTATGCCCAGTCGAATAATTTTCATCTTTATTTCAGCGTTTTATTTTGTATTTTGCTCAATTTCTATTCGCGCATCCTCATGTCTGTACCACCTACCTTTTATAAGATGGAATAGCGAAAAGTAATTACCATCACAAAGACATATCTTCCTTTGAAAGTGGCTGGTGATTATGCAATGAGACACGAGTCAATTGTCTTCGTATCTGAGCGGCAGATCCTGTTTGTCACATGCTTCATATATTTTTGAGCGGCTGCATCGAATATCTAGTGAAGGAAATAAGACGGTTGTGACTCCATTCACTTGAACCTCCTTGGCTGAATTTTCCATTCCACATTTCTGACCATTGCTGAAACAGGTAACAATAGAAAATCACTTTCGGATAATATCTGAACCCAATATTACCTGAATAGTTGAGTCAGGGAGGTGGAAGAAAGATTTGTACCTCGCTCTCTAGAATAAACTTCAAACATTTACCCGATGTATAGCATTAATAAAATTGATAACAAAATTGATATTAACAATTCAAGCAATTAAAGCACATAGTTATGTTGATACCAATGGACTCTCTTTTCTGAGTTAAGGGCCTATACTTTATTCCTCGTCTGACTATGATAGTCATCTGACCGATTTTATAACGTGATTCATCCTCTTTCCAACCTGTGTGTTGATCAATGCCAGAAGGTAGCACCTGGCACACAAGACCAATATCTGTAATAGACACCAAACATGGGTAGTCGCTCCAGCCACCGTCGCTCCTGTGAATTCGACCACAATCCTCCTCTCCGTAGTAAAGATTATTTGGTTCTTTAAATCTCCAATTCTCGTAGGTGATGATATGATTTCCTATAAGCGTACGAAACTCATCTTCAACCGCCAAGTCGGTGACACCTAGCCAGTACGTGCTGTAGACGAAATGATGTTTAATTCTGCGCATTCAAGCTCTTCATTTTTCTTCAACATTAAGTAATCATACAAATCAAAACAAAGGGGAACTCTACACCGTTCGCCTTCGTATTTAATGTTGTCAATGTAATGATTGCGAGGGTTATTCTAGTACCTCCTTGGTTATTAACCTGCACTATACATTAGAAATCATGGATTGGCTTTCACAGGTCGTTGATCAATCAAGGTAGATTTCGAAAACGCAGTGAAATTGGTCGTCTCAAATTTCTTTACACTATGGACCCAATTTGTGGAATGGGCCCTACCTTATACATTTGTACGTCGTTTGCCTCATTTAATATCCAACATTATACCCCCGTCAGGTCGTTACAAATAAAAGTCAAGATTTCTCAACTTGAGCATGTACCTCTTCCCATAATCTACGTGTTACAGGTTTGCTCAGTACATGACAATGATGCTGTCAGTAAGTAAACACTTAACCTAATTAGTTGATTATCATACCACCATCAAGACACTGTCATCGTTATCATTTCCATTTTATGGAGTTCTTGTTGTTTCTTCTAGTAATTTGTCCAATTCTTGGAAATTTGTTTCTGTGATTATGCAGTATATTCGCATTTTCTTTTGAGGTATCAATAAAGGGAACCTGACAGTAGTTATACTAGTCTGTATAGGCAGGGAGAATCAATCAACACCTACTAATTAGCGTTAATTAGGAGTTCTGGTGATGAGTAAAAGTGACTTCCGTTATGAATTCTTAATTTTCCTGTTTATGACGATGTGACTCAAACCCGTTTCCGGAGGGGGAAGCGTGTTGTTTATGAAATGAAATCATGATTATGCATCGGTATCAACTTTGTCGGTGAATATTGCTGCACTAATGTGTAGTGCAGTTTTGCTTGATGAGGAATGCAGTATAATGGTCATTGTTAACTTACACGATGCGTCCAGTCACGATAAATGGTAATGCACGGCGGTCAAGTATATCCAGGCACAAGCTTGCAATTCCAATGTATATTCCTCACAGAGGAAAAAAGTTCTTATCCATGTATTTTCTCCTTGATCAAAATGGTTGGCTCAGACAATTCCAGGTAGGATGATGAGGAATCAATATAATGCAGTATAACGGTCAATGGTCACTGATGTGTCCAGCCACGATAAATGGTAATGCACGGTGGGTATCCGAACAGTGATCAAAAGTGTATCCATGCACAAGCTTGCAATTCCGATGTATATTCCACACCTGGACAGAATGCAAGTGAACATCATTCAGGATGGTATAAAGAGAGATCAAGTTCATATAGCGATAGCCTACAAGAGAATGTCGAGGCGATCAGAGTTTCACTTTACCTCGCTGTGCACATTTTATAGGAAGAACAAGCCCGGTTCAGGACAGGAGACCAAGAAAAATTTCCAAGTAGCCACGATGAAGAAAATCTTTGTGAGAGTTTAAAACAAGAGTCCAAGACAGGAAGGTCTTGTCAGAGAGAGGGAAAGAGAGATGATGAAGGTGTGGGTGAAGGGGACCAAAGGCTATGCCTAATTTCAATGACCAGTTGTGGTGGAAATGACGATGATGTCTTGTTGGTCGGAAGCATCACCAAGAGCTGGCTAATTGGAACGAAGAAAAGGTCTACTACTCAACATACCCGTTACAAGATGCCACTATGTTATCGGTCAAAGGAGGTGACAGTGGTCAGCCCTCTGGGGATCTCGGTGAGTTGTGATTCAATTCAATTCAATTCAAATGAGTTCATTGGGAATTTCTTGCATAGAACATAGTACAAATGAAATACAGTCATTTCTTTTAGTTTTCAGGACAATAAAACATACAGTGTGTACATCCAAATATAACTGAGATATACGTGTACAAATCAAAGTTTAAAAAAAAAGAATAAGAGAACACGTCAATTGGGAACCACTCGGGATAAAACGGATCAAATGATCTGACTGAATTATGGCGCATGCATTGGGAGTGTGAAAGCAGAAGACTGTCGTCAAAAAAGCATATAGTTTGAAGATACGACAGCCTTGATAGGGAAGGGGAAAAAAACAGAAAATGGGCAAAAGAAAACGGAAAAATGTGAGTGAATATATGGAGGGCAATACAAACTTGTGGAGAAGATTGGTATTGTTAAGGAACCTACAGAGCGTATATACATGTGACAAGAGGAAAATAAAAACATCTTCAGGATTATTTTATATGATCGCTTAAGTGTTGGCTCTGAGATACGAACTCTACGAAGAGTTGGAACCACAACTCCGCTGATTGATCTTCACGAGGACAATGTCAAGAAGATTCCTGGCAGAATTTCCACAATCACCCGAGTGCAGGTATACACGTTTACATTGTTTATTCTATCTTTTTGTAGGGTCGTTATTTTAGGGTCGTTTGCGACTTTTCTCTTCGAAGTGAGTAAGTCATAGTGTTGATGCTAACACTGGCTGTAGCATATTCCATTTCATAGATAATGACAGTTGGGGGAATATCGAAACTGGTCCGAGAATACGAGTCATGTCGGGGGAGCGCGGAGCAACGAATGCCGGCTTAACACTGGTAGCAGCCGCTTCGAAACCTCAAACATCGGGAAATGGAGAGAGTGCATCATCCACCGTAGGCAGGAAGCGGCAAGCTGAGGAACTACAAAGTCTAATGCCAATTTGCAATGTGAGAAAGGTCAGTCAAAGACATAGTAATGGGTAAAATGCCACCATGACTGATTGTATAGTTTGTTTTTGTTTTGTTTTTGTTTTTGTTTTTGTTTGTTTTTGTTTTTGCTTTTGTTTTTTTTGTTTTTGTTTTTGGTTTTGGTTTTGTTTGTTTGTTTGTTTTTTATCAGGTCGGGAGAAACGGTCCCATGATTGCCATGCTGCCTCGTGTGAATAGGCTGTTCGACAATATTATAGATGACGTGGTTGAGTGGTGCTCGGGACAGAGATTTCGTAAGAGTTGTCTTTAATATTTCTGAACTGGATAAGCCAATCAGCATGTCTTTCGTTGGGAAGAACCATTTGAGGCGCGATGCAATCAGTACCAAATTTCAGTCATCGCTCAAATCACAAGATGAGATGTCACTCGATGAAATTTGGACGTTTAATGTCACACCAATGTCATTTTGCCCTGCCTGATGAGAGAAAGAAATCAAATCAATGGGTTCTGAACCTCAATTAAGAGTTGCTGAAAATGCGTAGCATCATCCAAATAAAATCGGGGAGTGGAGAGCGATAGTGATGTGAATCGCTCACATTATACAAAAAGAAATGACCCAAGACTGGTATTCATTAAGGCAAAGTTATGAACAACTAGCGGACTTCGCGAGAGATTTGCATAGAGAAGTAAATGTCCCGTGTGGGAAATGCGGTCCAAAAGAGGTCCAATCTTATGAAAACACTCCCAAAACGAGAAACTACAGAGTAATTGTCATTTCGGAAGCCGATTTGAGCATGATTGTATATTTTAAAGACCTATATCATGCCATATACCTCTATTGGCATAACGAACACTTCGACTTGGTTACCCCCCTCAACGCATTTTATCGCAGATCTTACTTCTATTAGAAGTGTCTGAAGTGGTACGATGCAAAGTTTGAGCACAAGCGTGAGAATGTTTGCAACTTTTACCACGGTAAACACTGTTCGGCACGCAAGAAGTAACATTGCGACATTGCAATAAGAGCAGCTGAAATGTAGAGAACGATCATTGTTTTCGCACCCCAAAAGAAACGAGAGTCTGTTGGAAATATGACGAATTTCCACATTTATAACAATATTATTACGTAATTTCAATCTGCTGAGAAAATACTAAACGGTTCACGAGTGTGGTCGGATTCTGTGTATGGTTTGTAAAATTTTAAAAAGATATAAAAAATATAAAAATATATGCAGCCCTTTGACGCTACGTGGAAGTTAGATAATATCAAGTCCGAGGAGATAGTGTATTTGGGGAGGGGAGAGAACCGCACGTACACAGATGAAGTCAATGATGTTGGAGTTGTGAGCGATGAAATGGACCAGCCTCATATACAGCACAGGAAGGAAAAGAAAAATGAAAAGCATAAAGAAGAACAGAAAGAAAAGCTGCACCAAAACGAAAGGTGCTTCCAAGTTTGTATAATTTGACTTTGAATGCACGCAAGAATGCGGAATGCACATCCTAAATTACTATGTTGCAGAGAAAGCGAGCTCCGAATTGTTGCTCCGGAGTCCTTACCCCTTGGAACCACAGAGGAAGAAGAAAAAAATAAGAAGTAGAAGAAAAAGAGGTATTCGAGGTAGAAGACACTGGCAACGAATTTTGCCAGTCGGTAGTGGCTGTTCGGTAATGAAGAAAATAGAGGCAGTACAGTCATCGCGCACAACTTCAAGGGTGTGATGGAGTTTGCATACAACGATATTATTGTACAACTGTACTGAAAGGAAGTTCGCCAAACCATGTCTCGTACCTCCAAACCCCTGTGAAGCATACCATTGGGATGTACAAGCACAAAATCTATTAGTTTATATAACGAGTCTAAACTTAAAAAGGTGAGAAGATCCGGTACATTGACTTTACATCTTTTTACCGGAGCATGGATGGTAATAGATGTGTAAGACGGATGATGATATAGCCTGCTACGTCAGGGATTATCACATTAATAAGGGCATTCTCCGATTTCGAAGCGTCGCGTCGTTGCTGCTACCAGTGTTAAGCCGGCATTCATTGCTCCGCGCTCCTCCGACATGACTCGTATACTCGTACCAGGTTCGATATTCCCCCAACTGTCGTTATAATATGCTACAGACAGTGTTAGCATCAACACTATGACTGATACTCACTTGGAAGAGAAAAGTCGCGTCGAGCATATACACGCCATTTGCGTGTTGCAACCTTGTACTCTCGTTTTGACAGTCTTACACACGTAATACACGTGAAATAAAAACTAAAATAACGACCCTACAAAAAGATAGAATAAACAATGTAAACGTACCTGCGCTCGGGTGATTGTGGAAATTCTGCCAGGAATCTTCCTGACATTGTCCTCGTGAAGATCAATCAGCGGAGTTGTCGTTCCAACTCTTCGAAGAGTTCGTCTCTCAGAGCCAACACTTCAGCGATCGTATAAAATAATCCTGAAGATGTTTTTATCTTCCTCTTGTCACATGTATATACGCTCTGTATATCAGGTTCCTTAACCATAGCAATCTCCTCCACAAGTTTGTATTGCCCGCCATATTATATTCACTCACATTTTTTTCGGTTTTCTTTTGCCCATTTTCCCTCTTCCCTTTCAAGGCTGTCGTATCTTCAAACTATATATTTTTTTCCTTGATGTATTTCTTTTTTTATTTCAAAAACATGTGGATAACAATAATTATCATACAGGCATACATGAGAGATATGAAAAAAATAGAAGAGAAAAGAGATAAAGCATAATTAGTTATGAATGACTCTCTTTTTCTTTTCTTTTTTGCAAGTATGACCTTATCATCATGTCAATTTAGAAAAAAAAAACAGTAACAAGTAAACATTACAGTATTTTCACCAGGCATGTCATACCCATGACGTTTTATTGCATTTTTAAAATCCTAAGATGTAAATAATTTCATGAGCTTGGAAGCTTTGATGCGCTAATGATGAGCATTTGGTCGGGTACGTGGTGTCATGATTATACGTTCAAAGTTAATGACGAACTGGAGAACGAAAAAAATGAAATAAAATTGAAATTGGAGACAGCCGTGCTAAGTCCATTCTCAAGAATCCCGAACACATCAAGCTATCCATGCAAAGTATAAGCCTAAACATACAATTGGCACGTATAATCATCTATGAGAAATGCTCCACTCACTTCTTTACACACACACATAATTATGTAAGAGAGTCTTCGGTAGTTACGGTTACAAAATCTGCAGTCTTCCTTGGAGCCTATGATACAAAACATATACTAGACTCTGCCAAAGAATATGGTGATTGATATCAAAACCAATAGAAGCCAATGCAAACCGTCTATCCCGCATGACCCATGCTGTCAACATTGCCGAAAATATCTACATTCAAGATACAAGTCGTGGTGGTATGCACGGTTTAATACTAGTAGTATCGGGGGGGGGGGGGGGGGTAAGGGCCCCTGTGTGCAGAGATTCATATTTGAATGTTCACAAGGTGTCTCATAAACATATTTCATCTGATAACAGGCACATCATGACATGCTCATATGAGTACAAGTCCTGGTCGGGCTTTGGATCCCTTTGTACTAATATATATTCAACAGGTATCATTGTATAGTATGTTATTTTTACTATACATGCACATCATGTGTCCATTCTTTCACATGTGAAACGTTGCTACCACCTGTTAACGTCTTCAATTACCATGAAACAAAACAAAACAAAAAATTACCTTTTTTCCCCTTTCCTGCCAAATTTCCAATTTTTAAAAAAAAAAATGTTGTCCTGTCTGATTAATGGAAAGACCAATACACAATATTTGTTCGTGCAAATTCATGTATAATCATTACTCACAGCCACGATATCTTATTTACAGCCCTATTTCACCTCAATCCAGTCCCATACTTTTCCCTTTTTAAATGAATAACATGTCTCACACTCACCAAATCTTGAGAAGTGCGCCCTTCGCGCACCCCCTTTATACACATTCTGTTCGTAGAATTGCCTTGGAGTCGATTCGACAACACGAATATAAAACTTTGAAGACAGTCTTCTGCTTTCACACTCCCAATGCATGCGCCATAATTCAGTCAGATCATTTGATCCGCTTTATCCCGAGTGGTTCCCAATTGACGTGTTCTCTTATTCTTTTTTTTTACTTTAATTTGTACATGTATATCTCAGTTATAATCATTTGGATGTACACACTGTATGTTTTATTGTCCTGAAAACTAACTAAAAACTAAAAGAAATGACTGTATTTCATTTGCACTATGTTCTATGCAAGAAATTCCCAATGAACTCATTTGAATTGAATTGAATTGAATCACAACTCACCGAGATCCCCAGAGGGCTGACCACTGTCACCTCCTTTGACCAATAACATAGTGGCATCTTGTAACGGGTATGTTGAAGTAGACCTTTTCTTCGTTCCAATTGGTCAGCTCTTGGTGATACTTCCGACCAACCAGACATCATCGTCATTTCCACAACAACTGGTCATTGAAATTAGGCATAGCCTTTGGTCCCCTTCACCCACACCTTCATCATCTCTCTTTCTCTCTCTCTGACAAGACCTTCCTGTCTTGGACTCTTGTTTTAAACTCTCACAAAGAACTTCTTCATCGTGGCTACTTGGAAATTTATTTCACGTATTACCACAATCAAACATAATAATTTGACTATTAATGACGCCACATCTATTTCAAACATTTTCAATCAGTATTTCTCACAAATTGGCAATAATCTTGCTCACAATATTCCGGATAGTCAAAAGAATTTTTCTGATTTTTTACAAACTCGAAATCCCAACTCATTGTTTTTTGTTCCTTTAGAGAGAAATGAATTGTTAGATATTGCTCAGAATTTGAAAAACAAGAAAAGTGCCGGGCACGACAGTATTGACAATGTTCTTTTGAAAAATATTATCAATTTTATTGTTGATCCATTGGTACACGTTTTTAATTTGTCTTTGTGTAATGGAGTTGTCCCTGAGGATATGAAAATTTCTAAAGTAATTCCCATTTATAAAAATGGGGATAGGGAAGATGTTCGTAACTATCGACCTATATCTTTGTTGACTTCTATATCGAAATTACTTGAAAAAGTTGTTCATTCTAGATTATTAAAGTTTTTGGATATTCATAAAATAATTTCTGATTATCAGTTTGGTTTTCGACAAAACCACAATACATCCCATGCAATACTTACCTTTCTAGATAAAGTTTCAAAAGCTATTGATCAGTTTCATCATACAATCGGCGTTTTCCTGGACTACTCCAAGGCCTTTGATACCATTGACCATAATATACTCCTTTATAAGTTATCACATTATGGTATCCGAGGAAAGGCCTTGGAGTGGTTCAGGAGTTACCTTTCTAGCCGAAAGCAATTTGTGTATGTTAACGGACATACATCAGTCATGCAAAATGTCAATTGTGGAGTGCCTCAAGGAAGTTTGCTTGGCCCTCTTTTATTTATCCTTTACATTAACGACATGCCGAATTCATCAAGTATTCTTTCTTTTCTATTATTTGCTGATGATTCTAATGTTTTTTTATTACATTCTGATCCTAACATGTTAATTGATGTTTTAAATGTTGAATTGGATAAATTACTTCAATGGATAAGAGCAAATAAATTGTCAATAAATATTAAAAAAACTAAATGTATGATTTTTAGTAACTCTTTGGAAAATGTGCCAAGGAATGTTTATCTGAATGACACAGTTATTGAAGAAGTTTTTTCAATCAAATTTTTAGGTTTGACTATTGACCGTAAACTCACTTGGAATTTACATATTGATTCCATAAGCCGTATTATTTCAAGAAATATAGGTGTTATAAATAAAGTTAAATTTTATTTACCCAAAAACGTTCTTTTAATGTTATATTCATCTTTGATTTTACCTTATTTGAATTATGGTATACTCGCCTGGGGAAACACACATTCTTCTCATTTGGAAAGACTACTTTTGTTACAGAAGAAAGCTCTTCGTATTATTTGCAATGAATCGTGGAGAAGTCACACTGATGTGTTATTTCAAGAAAACAAAATCTTAAAGGTAAAGGATTTGTATTTTCTACACCTCGGACAATTCATGTACAAATTTATCAATAATTCTCTCCCAATTGTGTTTGAGTCCATGTTCACTAAAAATAGAACTGTTCATCTGTATCCTACCCGGCAATCCAACTCATTTCATTTGCCATTAACTAGGACTATGTTTGCTAAATCTATATTTTCTTTTACTGGCCCCAAATTCTGGAACTCTCTCGATGATAGTATGAAACAAGTTCTAAGTTTAAATACATTTACATTTAAATTGAAGAAGTTGTTCATAAATTCCTATATAGTTGAATGAGTTATATCTTAGTTACCCTTAATTTTGAGCTTCCTTTTTTATTCGTTATACTCATTCTTTTCTTTAATCTATTCCTTCCTACATTATGTACATATACCTCGGTGATCCATCGCACCATGTACCTCGTGTGTGCTGGTATAGACCCTTCATCATCTTCATCTCTTCTCCTTTCTCGCCTTTTCCTGTCTTATTGTCTCCTTCTGTTTCTTCCTTCAAAATAATTTCCTCTTCTCCTCCTTTTCCCTCACTGTGTTTTGTTTTTCTCTCTCTATCTTTCTCTTTACAAGAGAGGTTGCTTGTGTTTGTTTGTCCGTCTGTTTGTTTGTTTGTTTGTTGTTTGTTTATTTGTATAGGATTGTATGTGTTGCGCACCGTTTATGTCCAGCTAATTGCCTTTCGATGTTATTTAGTCTTTTTGTCCACGAGGAGACTGCAAAATACAAGCTTAGCTTTTTAGCATGTCTCCTCCATTTCCTGCAACTTTAGTTTTGATTCAATATTCTCTTGCTTTTTTTCATGCGTATTATTGTTAACTTCATGTATTTTTCTTTGTTACGACATTGTATTGATGTTGTGTTATTTTGTGTATGAAAATGTTGTTGGAAATGAAATAAATGAAATGAAAATGAATGAATGAATTTTTCTTGGTCTCCTGTCCTGAACCAGGCTTGTTCTTCCTATACAATGTGCACAGCGAGGTAAAGTGAAACTCTGATCGCCTCGACATTCTCTTGTAGGCTATCGCTATATGAACTTGATCTCTCTTTATACCATCCTGAATGATGTTCACTTGCATTCTGTCCATGCGTAGAATATACATCGGAATTGCAAGCTTGTGCCTGGATACACTTTTGATCACTGTTCGGATACCCACCGTGCATTACCATTTATCGTGGCTGGACACATCAGTGACCATTGACCGTTATACTTCATTATACTGATTCCTCATCATCCTACCTGGAATTGTCTTAGCCAACCATTTTTTGATCAAGGAGAAAATACATGGATAAGAACTATTTCCCTCTCTTTCTGGCATCATCACCGTGCATCATCATCTAGGCATACTTTGTATAAACTATGCTATTTTACAGTCTTGCACTATAAAGGGATAGTCACTCACTGCTGATATCTTCATCATGTGGTTTCTTCATTCCTTACATAGCTTTTTGGTTGAGGCTATCTCTATATGAACTTGATCTCTCTTTATACCATCCTGAATGATGTACACTTCCATTCTGCTCATGTGTGGAATATACACTGGTATTGCAAGCTTGTGCCTGGATACACTTGACCGCCGTGCATTACCATTTATCGTGGCTGGACACATCGTGTAAGTTAACAATGACCATTATACCGCATTCCTCATCAAGCTAAACTGCACTATACAATTAGTGCAGCAATATTCACCAACAAAGTACCGACGCATATTCATGATTTCATTTCATAAACATAACGCTTCCCCCTCCGGAAACGGGTTTGAGTCACATCGTCATAAACAGGAAAATGACTAATTCATAACGGAAGTCACTTTTACTCATCACCGGAACTCCTAATTAACGCTAATTAGTAGGTGTTAATTAATTCTCCCTACCTATAGAGACTAGTATAACTACTCCTGACTTTGAAAGTAAGAGAGATTAGAAAGACCACAAAACAAATGTTGAATGAAGCCATACATCAGTCTGTAACTCCAAAAATCACGATTGGTATCAACATTGAACAAAATCCGAATATAGGCTTGGTCATTACAATCCTTTCCATTTGAATACGCATAGAGTGGTTGTATTTTGCAGAAGATATAATATGATTCATTCAACTACAAAATTTCAACAAATGATTAACATGATCCAAGCTACGTTCTCACTTAGTCGAGTTTTATAGTCTCAAGTGATGGCGATCTAGCGCGAGCTTCAACTCGCTTAAACTAACGTGAAAATTGCTTCTCACTAGCCGAATTGTAGTGGCGAGTCATGGCGAGTTGCCTAAAGGGGAGGCACTCGTGATAATTCGCTTAAAGCTCTTCATGTAATTCAGGAAAACTCGCGACAACTCAACGCGGCTCGGTGTAACTCGGCGCAACTCTGCTTGAAGTCGCGAGCAAGTCCTAAATTTCTAGACACGTTCAAAAGTTTACCAACCCGTGCTAAACTCGTAAGACAATCGCATATACTCGTAGCAAGCTGAAGATGAACTTTATATAACTCGTGATAACTCACCTCCTTCAAGTATACCCGAGTGCTATACGAGTTTCCAAGACTGGATTACGAGCACTATAGACTGTGCTGCGAGTCAGGCTCAGTTGACCATGAGATTCGTGCGAGTTTAGAACGAGTTCGGCGACTTACAGCGAATTCGTGTGAGCCTATATGCAGAGCGAGAGTATCCTGACATGTCAGCTGGCCTGTGAAATGTATGATGACTTTCATTTTCTAAACTCGCACTAATCTCATAGAACACTAAGCCCCTACTGGCATTAACACACTCGTAGTGCTCGTACTCCACTCTTTGAAACTCGCGTAGCACTCGGATACTTGAAGGAGGCGAGTTATACAGAGTTCATATCGAGCTTGTTACGAGCAATGCGAGTGTAGTACGAGTTTAGCACGAGTTGCAACGAGTTGGTAACATTTTTAAACATGTTCAAAAATTGAGGGATTGCCCACGACTTTATGCACAATAAAAGTTGCGCCGAGTAACGCCGAGCCGTGTCGAGTTGTCGCAAGTTACCCCGAGTTCCTATAACATGAAGAGCTCTACGCGACTTACTATAAGTGCAACTCGCCACAACTCGCCACAACTCGCCACAACTCGCCATAACTCGCCACTCCATCTCGGCCAAATGGGAACCCTGCTTAATTTAGTTGCAGTTATATGAACTATACTGACTATGCAGTCAACTCACTCATAGGTACCACGGGAAGCTATCAAGTTTTGAAGAAACTCATTCTCATCGGCCGTAAATATGGAGGGAATATCGCCGCCGTAGTGCGACCAACACGTTGCACGTCCCGCCACAAAGTTGCTCTCTATCTCTGAATGCATGTAGTAGCAATAGCCTGTGTGAGGACTTCTCGACCCGCCGGCACAAAATGCGGCATCTCAATGACGGAGAAGAATGATGCAGGTACAAGATAATGATAAAGAAACATACAAAAAATTACTGGTCACATACAGACTCGTTACTTAATGTAGTCATCCCTTATCTAGCTAGCCATAGAGCTACAACACGTTGTTCCATGATCTACAGCGAAGCGTTAACAGCGTAGAAGTCCGTCGTTCGGCAGAGCATAAACAACGTGGAAGAAGTCGGTCGTTCTGGTTCTATCGTTTTTGCTATATGGTAGGATTATATAACACAGTATATCGTAAATTTCATGTAGAGATCTTTTTCGATGCAAATACATGTATTTTCCTCTCTCCACAAAATAACGAAGATATTGTGACAAGGTCTGTTGCGAATTTGGAGATCTTCTACGGAATGTCCAATTGTCATTATTGCTCGAACTTCTTGTTGACAATGGTTTAACTGCAGGATTGTCATTTCCAAAGGGAAAATGATAATCAATACGTTGCCGAATATTGACCACGCTGATTCAGATAGTTGTTGTTGTTGTTTTAAAGAAGGAAAGAAGAGAGAGAGAAAAAAATGAGGCCCTATACAAATATTTTGCCCCACACAAATATTATAAATCTTAGGGAGATATAAACAAGAATATTAGATATACCAAGTCTCCACGAGGGAGCTCATATCGTCTCCATCACGAGGGAGCTCATATTGTCTCCACAAAGGAGCTCATTAAGTCTCCACGAGGGAGCTCATAATTGTCTCCACAAAGGAGTTCATCAATTCATCATTCTGATAGGTGTTATGGATATTTTTGAAGACTGTACATTCCACAATGTTCTTCCTATCATTCTAAATTTTAGATAGCTCTTCTTTCAGAAATTGCTGCACATGACACTCTTGGTGCCGGAAGATGAGAGTCAGTAATAGGAAATGACAGCAACAATAAATAATAAGGAGAATCACTGGAAATCACGGTTAGAGTACTGAAGGAATATTTTGAAGAAGTTAGAAGTGTGATAACAGATGGTTTAGCTAAAGACAACATTTGTGACACAAGTTGTAATTGCTAAACACAAGAGAGAGGGGGGAGGGGGAGGGTGAGATTAGTCTACATATTTTTGCAGTAGGGGACTATACATTTCAAAAATGTTTTTCTAACAACTTGATTTTCATAATATCTGCAGAATGTTAATGTTGATCACGATCAGAAACAAAATGCGTGGCTCTCAAGATTATTCGCTGCTTTGATTACGTCACTATATTAAAGTCAGGCAGCAGAAGTTAACAGAGAACTTACCAGTTATGCAATGTACAGCCACTGACACGACGACGACGTTCAAATAAAAGGATGTCCTTACCATCATGTCTAATCGTCAACACCATTCTATATCGAGGCTCTGTAAAAAGGTGCAATATCTGTCCAGATTCCTTTGCTGAACTGGCTTGTGATTAGCTGATGCTGTACCTTTATAGACAAACTGCCGCACTTTCCCATTATTTCTCCTGTGTATAGACAAGTCATTCATATTTATGAAGACGGGCATATTGACTGATCGATGAATATATAATGTAGGCCTATACAGGGTTCGGTATTTTGCGTTTAACAATGAACACGTACGGATGTTGTTGCTATGATATCCAAAGACTCCGTGAAAATAGTCTTTATTTGTGTGAAAAGATGGATGAAATAGCCATTTGTTTCTTCTTCTTTTTTTTGTTCGCGAATGCAAACACCTCGATAAGTTGAAGCATGCACGTGACCTGCGATAAAGCACACTTGCTGCAGGGTGACAAGTCACACGAATGGACCTGTTCTCTTCACCTTTCCATTGATTGGGCTACTACTTCTGTTTTCGGCTTTCCTCCTTCGTTTCAAGTGGGAAATTTAATTGAAGGGTTCGTACCCACAGCTGTTCGTTTCCCAGTCGCCATGGACACAAAGAAACAAAGCTGCATAATCAATACTGTGTCTCAATTATATACAGACTATAATGTACACTTATTCATCTTAGTAATAAATTTTAATCAGATATGTAAAAATGTGTGAATCTGTCTGTCCTTATTATCCTGTAAAGGCAATATCAGGACAGGTTAAAACAAGTACATTCTGCTTTTGGTCTTTCTTTTTTTAGCTGTGGAAAATGCCGTTGAAAATGTTGAAAATGTCATATAAAAACTGTGATTTGTTATTTTGTCTGCAGTAGTTGAAATAAACACATAAGACACGCACGATCATACACACAAACATACATTCACACCAACAACACCCACACACGTAGATGCACTTGATTATTCAGACAAAATAGTCCTATAAGAGTAACTTATAATGAGATGATGAGGCATTCAACCGGTATCAGGCAGTATCACATTGTTCGCTGTTCCGAGAGAACTCTCCTTATCGAATCTTTTCGTTGATTAGCGAATAGATGCGTCATTCCTGAAGTACACACAAACTTATTTCATTACCAACAACAACCCTTGTTTTAAAGTTGTTTTAATAGTTCTTAGAACCGTAGAGATTGCGAAAGTTTCTATTGTCCTGACATTGTTAGATCAACTTCTAGTCATCCGTAGTCATGCGCTTAATTGAAACTGCTCAACCGATGTGCAGTCCTTGCCCTTCCGTCTACTCACTGGAATCTAAAGTTTTGTATTACCAAAGACTCCTGCAATCGATGAAACACGGATGACTGATTATTGTCCTAGAGACAATGAGGTCGCACGCATGTCTCCTCTGCCACTTTATCTTAACGCTAGATGATAGATGTAAATATGAAAGTATTTATCTGTGTTGTGAAGGGGCTTCCGTTGTCACCGCAATATGCTTCCTCATCAATACTGTTGATTGATAAAGGCCCCTGCTGCATGGCAGATGGCTATAAAGAGATCGTTATCAAAGAGGAGGGCAGAAAGATACCGCTCGCTGTTAGAAGACTAGTGGTCTATTAGGCCTTTTTCGTTGAAGAAGGACTACGCTGCTATACTTGGGATATGGCTACAGCTTCAGCTACTGTTGTTTTATGGCAACTGACAGTCATTTTGTTTCCTATAGTGGGTAAGTACGGAAAGACATCAGGGCATGATAACCATTTATACTCAAAAGCAATTTGGATTTCAATATCACAGGTGCTGATGGCCATCCATGTGACTTAGTGTGTGTGTGTGTGTGTGTGTGTGTGTGTGTGCTCATCAACGTTTGTTGATTGTGTTGGATGTGGGTAAAAAGACTTTTGTATGGAGAACGAAATATGAGTTGGAAAGTATACTTTGATCACAGTTTTAAAGCTGTAGGAGGTAGAATTTTATTTCTTTGCAATTATGAGACTAAAAAACTTTCACTTAAGGCACCATCGTTTTATTTAGAAATGTTAGCTGCCTGGGAAGACGTATATAACTGCAGAAGTTTTGAAGAAGGGAAAATTAATCCAATTATATTTAATAATAAAGATTTTTTATTGAGAGGGAAAATGATATTTAATGCAGATTTATATGAGCGGAAGGTTTATCACTTAGAACAATTATTTGATAAACAATCCATAAGACCAATTAGTTATTTTCAAAGTTTAGGTTTACAAAGTGAAAATATTGCTTATGTATGGAGTTTTTGTGAGTCCATAATATTGAAAAGTGGGAAATATGATGGAATTTTATGCAATTGGTATGAAGTAGATGTCAGTGATTTTAATATACAGTACCTTTAAAGTTTTTTGGCCAAATTACAGATTTAAAAAAGATACAATCCAGGAAGATTTATTCACATTTCGTGTCTCTTTTAAAGCAGTCTTACTGTTTAGAAATTAGAGATGGACACCAAAAATTTGTTTTCGCTGATGTATGTATGAGAGATATTTTTATAAGGCCCAGAAGTTCAACTCTAATTGGAGATTTAAGAGAATTTCAATATAAGTTATTACACGGGGCGATTTATACTAAGGAACAGCTCCTAAAATTTGGTTTTGTGGCTGATAATTTATGTTCCTTTTGTGGAAAAGCTCTGAAACTTACTCGCATTTATTTTGGAACTGTGAAAAAGTTAAATCTTTATGGCATGATTTCATTGAGTACTTTCAGTTAGAAGAGTTACGTAATTTAGCTTGGCGGGATATACATATTGGTTTAGAAGGAACTTCTCACAGAATCAAACTGTACAACACTCTTATTCTTATAGTTAAACATATGTTATATAAAGCGAGGTCACAGTTAATAACACCGACATTGGTAGAATTAAAAAAGGCATTAATGACATGTCGAAAGGAAGAGAATGATATTGCCATAAGAAGAAATAAACCGGGTTTGCATTTGCTGAAATGGGAATGTGTAAAAAATTTGTAAAGGATTAGTTTATTTATGCACCCGTACTTCTCCCCTTTTGTGTGTGTTTGATTACTGACTTCTTTTCTTTAGATATTTTTGAGTTCAGAGATAAGTATTGTGTATATAAAATATATATGCAGGTATGTGGATATGTATATTGTGTGTATGATATGTGTATGTGCATGCATGTATTGTGTGTATGCAGCATATATCCTAAGCATAATTAGCATAATTATTATGTTCTGAATGCGAGCAGAAATAACTGTGTGTTGTGGTGAGTGAATGTGTGTGCAGGGGGTGTGGAAGTGTGTTTAAGTGGATGTGTGTGTGTGTGTGTGTGTGTGTGTGTGTGTGTGTGTGTGTGTGTGTGTTTAAGCGGATGTGTGTGTAGGGTAGGTGTGTAAATGGGTGGGTGGATGGAAGGTGGATGAGATGAGAGGTGGATGAGGTGGAAGGTGGATGAGATGAGAGGTGGATGAGAGGGAGTGTCTGTCTCGGGTAAGGAGGTGGATGTGGTGTAGAGGGTGGGGAGGTGGTTTAGAGATGAGAAGGACGTTTTTTTTTTTTTTTTTGGGGGGGGGAGGGTTTAAAGTTAAAAGTTATGAGTAGTTGAGGGTTGGGTATGGTGGTAAGGTGGGAATGAGGGTGGTTTATGTTGTTGTTGTTGTCATCGTTCTTTTGATATAATAGAAATTTCATTTCCTGTTTTTTTAGTGTTTGGCTAAATTGCTCACAATTGCATATATGAATTCTGCTTGTTTGTTTTGTAGTTAAAAAGGAATGATCGGATAATTCATTCTATTTCCTCTCTTCTGTTTGATATCTGCCTTAAAATGAATTGAATGATTATTCTTGTTTTATGGATTATGGATTATGTCTCATAACTGTAGGAATATCTACATGATTTATGACAGATGTTATGTAGATTGTGTGTAATTTTTTTTTTGAATTGTTATATTCTCAAAGGAAATGGAATTAATAAAAAGATCACTGAAAACAAAAAGTGTTAGACTGGTAATCCCGAGAGACCTTGACCATCCTTTCACGCATTTAAAGAAAATAAAGAACAAACGCTCAATGCAACTTTTTTAGGACACATAACAAAATATTGCATGTAGATGTGACAATGCTGCTGATTTTCGCAGCATTTGTATAGAGTGTATGAATATTTTGTTTTATTATTCTGTGCATCAGTCCTAAGTCAACTTGATTCGGTGCTTGTTCACCGCGTGTCCGTCTTCAATTACTTTTAATGATCTGATAATGATAGTTTGTTCGACAATATTCATCAGTTGTGAGCGGTTTTTTTTTCTCTCACTTAGAATACAGAAAATGCCATCCAAAATTGTTGCTTTCGAGGTACAGCAAACCTTTCACATAAAGTAGTGTGTGTTCATAATCAATACTTTGAATCATGATAAAACCACGTCCATTAATTCACATATCATTACATAAATTCTTTATGTAATGTTCCTTCTCAATTGGTGTGTACTCATGACTTACTTTCTATCCATCACATGCCCATTTCCCCCTTTATCTGCATCAGAGTCCCAATTCTGCTCTAACGGCTTACTAAGTCCCTATACTGGATACTGCTATCATCTCCACGGCGAAAAGGAGGGAAAGTTTGTGGACGCCAGGCGGATATGCCGATCACAGTATGATGGAGACGTCCCATCCATTTTCGACACCGATGAAAATGCCTTTGTACAAAGTGTTATATCATCCTCCAGCTACGAGTATGTTTAGTTTCATCATATATATCAAAAGAGATATAGCTCCTCTTAATTTGTAATTCAATGCAACAACTACCATATTAAAACTATTTAATCAATTTTAGTTTAGGAGATTATAACAGACAAAGTTCCACGCACCCATTAATCATGGAATGCCAGCACAGACGTTTTGTCTTTCTTTCATGAGTTTATCTGATGTGATATAATTCATATCACCATATTGTTTAAGAGTTACATAGTCAGAAAGAAAATATGTAGATAAGAATAACTCTCCGCTCTAGAAAAAACCCTCCAGGAGCATCAAATTTAAACGTGGATATCGACCATGTACTGGTACATTATCGTGAGCATTTATCACACCGACAATAATCGTATGTTTTTATTCATTCTTAGTTACGTAGCAGGAGGATAAATGTGTAATTGGAAATTAATAGATGAAGTATGGTATCTGATCTTCAGGAAATACCACAAAATTTCGAGAATTGATAGGCAAACAAGAAGAGGTGTGTACCAAAAATTCTGATGCCAAATGCAATATTTTTAGTTCTTCATATATTTCTTAATTTATTCACGTATACTATTTGTGTATGTAGGTCTATGTGTGCCTGTGTGTATGCATTGTCATGTACTTACGTATATAATCTATTAATCAATTGGTCATAGCGTCTTCTGGCTCGGTGTAAGTGACTCTGCAGTGGAAGACGACCACCGGACCATAATGAACAACCAACCGATCTCATTTTCAGCTTGGGGAGGGTCCGATCCCGATGAGCGCTACGGAAATGAAGACTGTGTGAGGATGACCACATCGACTGGAGAGTGGAGTGATAACTGGTGTTCGACCTTTCTCCCCGTCGGCGTGGTTTGCCAGGAACCTCCACAAGGATTCAATACCTTCACTGGTGAGGAAGTAGGGAATAAAGAAAGTAACAAATAGATTAATTACCACCACATGATATCGTCAAACCTGTAATAATCGGACTATTTAGAGCTTTAAAGTTAATGATGGGAAGACACGCATTTACAATATCTCTTGAAACTCACTCTGCCATGTTTACAAAATGTTACAATGCGTTTTGTAATATTTGTGTTTCAATTCTGAATCAATGTAGAATGGAGCTAATCCACTTCTTAGCGCATTAATTGCTGCTGATGTGGAAAATTCTGAAATGACAACTCATCAAAGGGGTGACGCTTGCTCATTCAATCTACCAGATTGTTGCAGACGGTGGGATTGGTCTTCTTTCTTTTCACGCTCAGCACTTACGATCAGGGGCAAACACGCCTTTCCTAAGAAATCCCTGTACACACTCACTTGGCGTGCAAGGGGTATATAATGTTGTACAGTGCCCTCGATTTAGATGCAGGGCAGAGGGGGAGCAATGCAAGAAACAGGCTGGAACATCACCTTCTCTTTTCGCACGCTGATGGTCAGTCTGAAAGCTTTGGTAGCTGAAGAGATTATCGTAATATGTCTGGTACATTAAAAGTTGCGAGTTAGCAGCCATCTGGGGGCATTTCATGAAGCGTTTTGTCAGACAAATTTGTCGAACAGATTTGCTCTCAACCAATCAGACGCAAGGATTTCAGTAGCTTGTCACAATTTACTAGAAAAAAAATCTGACAAAATGCTTCATGAAATGTCCCCCTGAAAAGTAGAGACACTGCATCACTTCAAGGACTTCGTTTCTCGTCTTCAGACATCACAAACGCAAGAAGCAACCTTCACATTAACGGACAGTGATCCCGCTACGAAATGGTTGGAAGTCTAAACACCACTGGTATAATGCAAACTTAGATAGTGTGAATAGGCACCACAGGTGTCACAGGATGCTCTGTCTATCGCATTGTTAGCACCCTTGTGATCCTGATGAGCTGGTCCATCCTTAGTCTTATGCCATATTACAATATGTTGCCATCCCTGCTTGAAAATCTCAGGGGTATCCCCTCGATGTCCGGGTCTTCCTTTCCTGGAGTAGTAATAGTTTCCAGCGTTTCTTTGGATCCAGGGCTGGAGATAAATAGCTAGCTGAGGCATAATATCGTCAGTATCCTACTTTCAATATTGGACGGTCAGTTTAATAACAGACTAAAGTGATTCCACGGCCAATAGTAATCTATTCTTCATAGTGAACAGGTGTCATGGCATTGAGGCATATATTCCCCCAGTCAGATATCTGTATTTTTCGATTGTCTTCGTCTTCATTTTGTTGCAGTCCTCCTCTCAGGACCAAAATACAGACAGAGTGTCATTAGATGAAAGACTAATTGTTGAAAGAGACCGTCAAGTCTGGCAGTCTAGTGGAGCTGGAATTCCTGTTTCTCTTTCAGTTGGCTTACAATGTCATTGTTGTAACGGCAAATTATACCACTGTCCAGCCCCATAAGGTCCGATAACGTAAGTGGCCACGAAAGTACAGCCCCTTTAAACGAGGGCAATAAGACTGCGAGCAACACATATTATTTTGTCGTCTTTTGGAACTGAGCGTATCATGTGTATGAGACTCTTGCGAGTCATTTTTCGTTTTTGCTCATGGCTGCAGATTATGGAGTGGGGGTATTGTATGTGCTGATGAGCTATGCTGTGTCTTCATTTTCATGGTCAGCGTCATTCAACCAAAAGGCGATCATTGATTCCCCTGAGGAGGGACACAATTAGGTTCTTCAGGGAGGCGCATATAGGGTATGGTCAGTTCCACCTCCCTTGGCTCATTTGCTGACTTCCCTGACTATATAGGATATGTGTAGGGCCTTTACCCACCGTCAGCCTCGATGATTTCCGTTTTCTTTTGCAGTCTGTTCAGCGTAGGGCAGTCATGCTGTTGTTAGCGACCGGGGATTTGTGTTTTACATGTTCAGCTCGGCGTTCAGTTATTTCACTGCCTTTCTTGCCATTAAACCGTTAATACTCCAACACGTCAATGCTCTATGTAGGATCTTCAATATTCTAGTGTTTGTTGTTACTTTTTTAAAGGAGATTCGACCGCAAAGGCAGACGACAGGATGATAATGAGTTAATCAAATCTCATTTTTAGAGTCTTTCCTAAAGCTAGTATCTCACCAACGGAGACTTCTCCGCGACGTCTCCAACTTATCAGTCGCAGCAGTCGCGGAGACGTCTCCAACATAAGAATGTCTTGCGGTCTCACCAAGGAGACGTCTCTGACACGAGTTATGGCAGGTGCCAAAAAATTTCAAATATGAGGGAGCCGTTGCAGGATCACCTGACTTGATCTAGGCAGGATGTCAGCACGCAGATAGGTCACGTGGTTTTTAAGTGGGTCAAACAGCGTCTAGACCCCGTTTACAGCCCGGCCTCAATTGCGCGGCCGAGCCTCGCAATTTTGTCCTTTTACACTGCTAGGCTCGGCCGCGCTTTTGATTCAAACCTTTCAATATTTTGTCGTAGTGGCGCTCTGCTTGTAAACAAACGCAATTTTGTATTGTCTGGTTTTCAGACCCTTTGCCAACTGAATTCCGTGGCGACGAAGTCGCCGTTCTGGCAAAGGCCTTTGCCGAAGGAAAAAATCCTTTCCAGGACAAAACCACCGTAAACTATACTAGTTTTCGACGTTGAGGGGGTTAATATCCTGAACAGCGAAATAGTACAGGCAGAGGGTTTGGAAGGCAGACTAAAATTGGCCGCGCATTTGGCCCAGTTTACGTTTACACAAAAAAAAAAAAGGCCGGGCTCGGCCGCGGCCGAGACCACCTCCAGAGCGAGGCCAAATGCGAGGCCAATTTTGGCCTCGCATTTGGCCTTTTGCGCGTTTACACTGAAGCGGGGCTGGCCCGAGCCGCGGCCGAGCCGCGGCCGAGCTTCGCACTGTAAACGGGGTCTTTGAGTCGCGGAGACGTCGCGGAGACGTCTCTCTCTCACCAGTTTTTCTGGTCTCCGGCAGGTCTCGGCGACGTCTCTGAGACGTCTCTGAGACATCGCGGAGACGTCGCGGAGACGTCTCAGCAGTCGCGGATATGATTAGTCTCTGCGACTTCTCCGCGACTGATGGAGACGTTGCGGAGACTTTGCGAAAAATCGAACATGTTCAAATTTCTTGCGACTAACTGGCGACTAATCGGAGACTCTGTAATTTTCAGGAGACGTCTCTGCAACTAGCAAAATCTAGAGTCGCGAACTAGTCGCGAACTAGTTTCAAGCCCGGTGAGATTTGAGCATATTGCTTCTGCAAGAGCATCCTCCGTAGCCCATCACCTACCAAGCTCTATTACTCTTGGCCCAGGTTACGCTAGAGAGCAACCTTCGACCTTGGCCGTCTGAAGGCAGTTTCATAACTAGCATCCAGCTTTCAAAATCGTTTAATCCCAACGCCGTAATCACCTAAACATTAATTTTGTTGTCACTGTTGGTTTTTTTTTCTTTATTACAGAATGTCCAGCCAACATGGTTCCCTACCAGACATCAACTACAACGGAGTGCTTCTGGTTTTCGTTCGACAGAGAGACTGCGCTGTCAGCGAGTTCTGACTGCATCGCCATGGGAGCTGAATTGGCCGTGGTCATTGACGAGAATCACAACGATTTTTTAAATTCATATCTGCCGACCATAGGGTATGTGATAATTAAACCTTTTATGTCATCGTCTGGAAAGTGGTGACAAGGATGAAGACAATAACGATTATTTCAGTGAAAGGAAAGAACACAAATTTTCACATCATTCAATCTCATTCTATTCTTCGACATAACGGCCCGAATTCATGAAGGTGGTACAATCTTGTCCATGGTTTAAATATTCGCAAGGCTCATGGTACTAACTTGTACCAAACGGCTATATCCATGTACAAACGTGTTCATCATTACTTTACTCCCTTTTCCAAATATCTTGTTTCCTAATGAACATATTCCTTCACAGCCAGCAAGTTGTTCTCATGATTATCATCTATAAGAAATTCACCTAAGCTTAAAGATGTGCTAAAAGGGCGATTCGACATTATGATATAGATAATACCCTCTTTGAGCACGTAAAATCTTGTGCCTCTTTATTGTCGTTTAAACCAGTCTTAACTAAATATATTTTGTCGCAGTATAATTTGATTGATTGATTTATTATGACTAGGGCGGTGAGTTAGCTCAGTTTGTCACAGATTGTATCCTCACTATAGCACGTGCACACACTATAGCAACACATGCACTTTACTAAACCTTAAACAGCGTGTATGAATCATATACGCCCTCTTGTCTAGCACTGGCAACTATCTGCACTTTCTAGCTGTTAAACTATACCGATGTCTATGTTCCCCCATGATATTCATGTAGGCCTATTTGTAATTTGAGTCATAGTTTGTCATTTCTCTCTGTAACCTTATATCATTTTTTTTCCTCCTTCTGCAGTTAATGAACTTTATGTTGTAAAATGTTGTGAAATTTTGATTAATGTATTAATTACTGAAAGCGCTTGAATAAAATCCCTCCTCAAATAAGGAGGCAAATCAACCAAATAAATCAATCAAACATAAGTTATATGCTTTGGAGCAAAACACCTAAAAATACTCAAGTGAGATAATCTCCTTGTACCTTTTATTTATTGTGATAAACGAACGTCATCGTATCGTAATGATGCACGACGTGCAGTCATGGCCTCAATTTTAGAGAGTTCTCTCCGGAAGGAACAAACATCAATAATGATAACTGAGTGTTAAGTTTGGGAAAAAGACGCCGTGACTCTTTGGACTATAATGAAAAAGTCATTTGAGTATTATAAGAAAGGTAGTTTATGTTATGTGTGTAAATGCATATAGGGCTACACTGTTTGGGAGGTAGTTAAAGTGTATCTTTGCCCTAACATTTTATGGTGATATCTAATGGAAGGGGGTTTATATAAACCTATATGAAATATAAAAATGTTCTTGCAAAGTGTAGGGCTGAGTCAAGATGACAGTGTTTTTGTTAGAAATGCGAATAGGTTTTCAATCTACAAAACAAAAGAAAAGCAATACCCAAGATGTAGCCGTTTGTTTGTGTGTACATTTGTTGACGTGTGACATCAGCTTCTAGAATTATGTTACCAATCATCTATGTTTTGTTTTGTTTTGTTTGTTTATTCGTTTGTTTGTTTGTTTTAACTTTCCATATAACTGCACTCATTAGAGCAGAGAAGGCTTGGATCGGGGTCCAGCAGATTCTCGATGGAACTGGCACAGCCTACACTTCGGTGAAATTTGGCGGTGTAAGCAGCGTGTACTATACCAATTTTATGGACACCTACAGTGGTACTGAAAATCCCGTGTGCGTTTACATGGACAGGGATGATTCTGGCCAGTGGCATCATGATGAATGCGACAGCTCCACACGCTACTATATATGTCACTACAACGCAAGTAAGTAACGGTTTGGGACTTGTATGCCTACTCGTCAATGTTCTTGTGACTTTGTAATCAAAATACATGTAATTGTAACACTTCACTACATAGAAGAAAGAAGTGCAAAGGACATCATCACTTTGTAGCTTTTCAGAATTATCCCTCACAGGTGTTGATGGCAAGATTTGCACTGATTTTGGCTCGCTCATCTTGATATCAGAGTTGTTGCGAAGAATATAAAGTTTCAAACGCGAGTCTTCTGTGTAATAACGTGAAGTAAAATATAGTTACCCACGATATGCAATTATAGCTGTCGTGCGTTCCTTTACATGACCACATACGAGAATTTGCATAATAAAATGAACACACATACACATACATACGTATACAGCGAGAGAAAAAATACAGTACAATTGTATAATTAATAATCAGTGCTGAAGATTGAGATTATGACAGCATAGACCTACATCACACGTGGGTATTTATCTATTAATGCACCTGCTTCTGTCAAAACTTTCGAAAGTTCAACGAACAAACAAACCAACAAAAAACATTTTAGACATGCTTCCTCGCTTTGATCTCGTCATCACCACCGACGGCCAGGTTGGATGGAGTTGGCGCTTAAAGAAATCTAAAAACTACTTGCGCAGAAGATAGTACCTCTCTTAAATCAAAAAACAAAAATCATGTGCACTTGTAGTGTATTTGGAGAATCATCGTTCAAGCAATATATTTGCGACATGCACATAGACTTTATAGAAGAAAGCACATGTTTTGGCAGGTTGATTGTGATTTGTAATCTAATTTTTCCCTTTTCGAACATTTTTTTCCCCCGGAGTAAACATGGACAGTAAGCGAAGATAACATGCATGTATCAAGATTCAGCAATGTTAGTTAAGTGTCCACAATTGTCCATTTCAGTAGTTAGCAAACTTGAGACAAGAAAAAAGTTTTCAGGTTTGCTGCTCCCCATCATTGGTGTTTATTCAGGGCAGTTGAGTCTGAAAGGGCACCTCAGCCAAATAGGCCAAAATAAGACCAAAGACTGCGGAAATTTTACTGGTCTCATAAAATGATTTTAGTTATAGCGAACATTAGAATTACTAAAGTGTTTGAAAGCTATCATTATGTGCTAATTAGATACCGAGAACTTTGAGCAAAGACTACAAATGAAGTGACACCCGATACTGTATACACTGGCTTAAAATTAATACTATTATCTTTTAAGCGAGCACGTCAGCAACCACTCCGACCACAGGATATAGTCCATTAACCACCACATCTACTACAATAATGGCTTCCACCACCACAACTCCGTTTCTGACAACCTCCATTGACGGCACTTCCAACGTTTTCACTGTGGTTTCAACGAGTACACCACCCGTTACCTCAAATATGCCTGCATCAACAGAGGAAAGAGGCCTAGAAACGACTTTAACAAAAAGCACAACCAGCATCTCGACGACGATAGCCGGTGAGATGACTATCACGAATGATCTGACGTCACAAAGCAGTCCCACGGAAGAGATGTCCATGCAACCAGTTACTACACAGACAACTAATCATCTAGCTTCTACTATCAGCATGGAATCTGAAACCACAGACTACTCGCCTGCCGGCATAACAACAACACAAGTTACGACTGCCCAGCATACAGAGAGCTACACCACGGCAACAACGAGCATGCCGATCACCACGACGGATTCTCGAACGACACTTCCTGCAGAGGTTATTACGTTCGCGTCAGGTCGGTATTTGTGATGATTTAGATGTTGTCAGGTGTCTTTATATAATAATATGTCGTGACTATGTTTTGTCTGTTCTATTTTCCCTATTTCACGTGGTCGTGCATAGCGGCATGCTAGCTGCACTCGAAATTGGTCACCATTGCTCAAAGAAGCGCGCAGAGCTGCTTGATGCGCGTTAACATTTGAAGTTCCTCCTGCCAAAAGGAGAGAAATCGCTTTTTGCTTGTTTTTTTTTCTTTGTGTCTACCATTTTGAAGTTGTTCTAGTTTGTAGTGAATCAGGAGACACAATCTACAGCAGCGGCAGTCAAGCCGAGGATATCAAGAAGTGACGTAGGAGACTCCTCATGCTTCCAGTATATTTCGTGCCACTCGCGTTCAAGTGTGGACATCTTTATCAGGAAGACAGCTGGATCAAGCAACCAACGAGAGGCTGTGACCACTCCCAAGAAGGACAGAAGAGAAAGAGGTGTTTTCAGTTATCATGAGAATACGCTGTAAAATTTTGCTTCTCAAAATTTGTCAACAATGCATATGGATCTTATGCATCCTCAATTTGTTGGAGATGAAATAAAACAACTTGAACTTGAACTATTATCAATACTAATATGCGGTTAGTGTGCTGTTATAAATTGAACTCTGTAGCGTTGTCCAAAATGAATGTTCAAATCTTCACCAACTTGGCTAGAGAGAACAATTTGGTGAGCCTATCATACATTACTATACACTATGCTTTGGTTCGGACGTTTCTCCAACGAAATTATTTTGGTAACTCACAAGATATCACAAAGCATATTAAAGCACACTAGATTCGTCTATTTTGTTAGGGACAACATTTGTAACGTCATTGAATTGTCAATTTTGCTTACCTTGTACATCTCCTGTCAATGTGTAACGTGTTTGTTCATATTCATCTTTAAGAAAAGTTCGACAAAATGCTGGCAGTGGCAGAAGTATCAGAAGAAATACTATAGGAAGTACATGATTATTTCGAAGCGGTAAATTATTTAGCTGGTCTAATTGTCAAACTCTTCAGCACCAACCAACCGCCGCTTCAATGAATTCTATATTTAAGCACAAAACTGTTTGTTCGATGAATTTTCACTTTGAAAGGAAAAAAAAAATACAGTTACACTGTACATATTGTAGGGCAAGTAATAATGATACCTTCATCTGTAATGCTGGCACATAGTCTTGATGCGGCTTTTACTGCTTCTAATGATGATTGTAATACATCTGGTATTATTTTTACCCAGATCACCTCAAGAAGTCAGATGAAAGAAAAGATTGCAGTCGATGGTACCAAAGAGTCGCCGATACCCTGAAGAACGCCTGGTCTGGATTACTAAGTTGATCACTGACGCGATCTTCCCACAGATCCATTTTCTGTGCGCATTCACAAATAATTTTTAATTGCCGATGTTATAAATGATCCGCAAAATAGTTCTGTGATTGCAGATTATTTACGTTATTTGATATTTCTCATTCCCGTCGTGTCATTGTTTGCGTCCATCACGAACGAGATTCGTAAAAAAAAGTCCTGATGGTCACGTAATTATTAATACAGTGATCATTTATTTTAGCGATTATTTCGTATGTGGTCACGCAATCATCAATACAGGAGGGGGCAAATAATGGTAATTAATTATGTAGGTGATTACTTCGTTACAAGTAACCGCTATTTTCTTCTGTAAAATAGGAACTACATAATCATGTAACAAAATGTCTTGTCCGATTCCGAAATCGTAATCAGCAAACATGAATCTTGGCTCATTGTTCATAATGGCTGTATTGTCAATCGATTTGATTGTGACAAGAGGTATATTTATAGTTCATAATTTTCATCTGTCACATGGATATAATTCATATATGCAACATATTCGTATTCTCCTTGAAATTACAAGTTTTTGAAAACATTCATAAAATTAAAGTGAAATTTCGACAGGAAATTATTGTAAAAGTATACCGTTTTGACTCTTTTTGCATCTTCTCGTATAAATCGTTGGCCCCTTATAGCAACCCGCGTGAATAACCACCAACCGTATTTGTCCAACCGTATATATTTGATGTGCCCATGCAAAAGATTATACATGTATTACGTTTTCTTCTTGCATGATCCAATATAACCAATTTCTAGACATTCATGACATTCTTTGTTATCATGTTATGTCGCCCTTGTGTCTAAGAGGTAACAAACGGACGTTTCTGTATTACAGAGACATAAGTCGCCTCCATCCACCTAATTAATATACATTGTGTATGTATGAGAGAAACTGCCGGCAACCGTACTGTACTAGTAATCCTTAATTATATTGGAAAGAATTTATAGTTTCAAACACACACACACACACACACACACACACACACACACACACACACACAAATGTATTTCATAAATCTATCAGGCGATGTTACTTCGACAAAAATGTTTCCCTCGATGTCTTGTAGCATGACACACTAGCGTAAAATCCGTGTCGTCATGACTTTATCACGTGTCCAAAATGATGATTTATTTTGTCAGAATTTTGCTTGTTAAATATTGCTGCAATGGGACAAAAACGAGAAATAAATACCATAATTTCCATTTATTAAGATTAGAATCTATAAAATTCTGATAGTTTAAAGAGTAGGCGCTCTGAATAAAATCTACGGTGTTTATAGCTGACTCTGTTTTACACATAGGCGATAGTTATTCTGACTCTGTTTTACACATAGGCGATAGTTATTCTATCCAGGTATGTGAACTTCACCTAGGAGAGATCCAGACATACACTTGCAACAAATGCGAAATAATTAAAAGATAAGAGTGGGTTTGAACGTATGGATATTGCCGGAGTGTAGTTCTGCAGTTCTTAAAATTTTCTTTCTTATTTGCTGATTAAATAAAGACGCACAAACACACAAGCAAGATCACAATGATTATTAGAAATCCATTCAGTCCCGGCCACGTATAAGTATCGTAAGTACTAGTAATGTTGTATATACATTAGTGTGTTGTGGTGCAAAGTAGTTAATGTATATATATATATATATATATATATATATATATATATATATATATATATATATAGTTGAGACAATGTAGATAACAGAAGATGTCGCATGAAACCGGCAGAGTTGTGAAGCTTTCGACCGTGGTCTTCCTCAGCTTTAATGTCTGTTTGTGAAACGAAATATATGTTTTTGAGCATAACAAATCTGAAATCATAAACACAATATATTAAATATAAGTTGAGCATAAGTTAATAGTTACATGACATACTTGGCAATATTTTTTGGCACTTTGCAACACATTCAACAATGTATAACTGTAAATGAGTGTATAGTGAGTATATATAGCATACAAACATATCATACAATAAAAATTATCAAACATATATCATAAATAAACTAAATAATATAATTACCTGCTAAGCAAACGTTTGCGTTGCCTGGATGTCTTGTGGCTGTCTTATGGCAGGATGTGAGTGATCATGTGATGTTGGGGGAAGGTTTGTGTGCGGTGGTGCATGTCATGCAGGAGTGGGGTAGTATAAAGAATTAGGTTCAGTGTTACAAGTGTGTCAGTCGTGTCAGTGCAGATAAAGAATTGTTAACAATTACGATACAATGAACATTCTCGTGGTCATTAACCCCTACAGCTGATTTACCAACAAACAAAATAGCAGGCATGGAACCCGGGTACAGATAGAGTGTGGATAGAGAGTGGATAGTGTGTTGCCACTTGTCCCTAGGTACATAACACAGAAATATACAATATGCACATTATTTTATGTACCAAAATTATTGCTAAAACAATCTTCATACTCTTGCCACATAATATAACGAAATTGTGTCGCACAGTATAATTTTTCTGTGTACACCTCTATCAATCTATCAATTAATCTATTCATAATTCATATTTATATATATATTCATATTAAGATCGTATATATATATATATACATATATATCCATATACATATGCATGCATACATACACATAAATATCATATACATACATACATATACATATATGATTATATAATTCCTTCTATCCACATTATATAATAACTGAGTATATAACAATACCTATCAGTTAACCAATACAACATCAAAAAATCGCAATCCTTTACAAACATTCTATCTTTTCCGTAAATACAGTCTCATTTTACATAAAACCCGGGTACAGATAAGGAGGGGATGATGTTTCAATTCAATTCAATAGTTTATTTATTTCCATCATCACAAAGAAAAGAAAAGAAAAAGTTGACATAATCCAAAGTGATACAATTTTTTTTTCATTTCTCTTACACTCGTCCAATAAAGGATTTTTTTTTCAATACAATATAAATTATACACGAATGATGTCGTAAAAAAGAAACAATGCACTTTGTCATGGCAACAAAAATAGTAAATAATCACAATGATGGAAAACAGTGTTCCACTAAAAAAGCCACGCTTGTAAAACGTGGAACACTGGAACAAAACAACAACAGCACCAATTTGTTATACCAATAAGACATATTCATTTTAAATTCTTCTATATACTATTGTACATTTTACTCATTGATATAATGATGTTGATACTATGAACAATACTTACTAGGATTTTAGGATGCAAACGTATAAACTATATAACATATCACATTTGTGGCACAGACACTATGGGGCCAGGTGTGCCAGGAAAATTGAACGGAAAGGAAGATATGCAATCGGCCACAAAAAATATAACGACGACAACAACAACAACAATAACACAATACACAGAAACAACAGAATTTGAGGAAATGCACTCAGACAGATACTGGACAACGAAGAACGAGGAAAAAGGAGCAGGGAAGAATAGAGAAGGAAAAGGAGAGGGATGGAAAAGGTCTGTGGACACACTACAAAATCTCAAGGAAAAGTGAAACATGACGGGTTTTTTCATTGAACAGAATTAACTGGTATATCTAGAAAACAAATATTTTTTGAGTTTATACTTAAATGTAATTAACTTCACAGATTCTTTTAGATCATTATCTAAGCTATTCCAAAATCTGGGTCCGGTATAAACAAATGTATTTTGAGTGTGTACAGTTCTAACTAAGGGAAGATGAAATTCTTTAGATTGTCTAGTGGGATAGTTATGTACGTGGCTGTTACGGTGAAATAAAGAATAAAATATTTTGGGTAGATGATTGCAGTTGTAATTAAACATAAATTGACCAAGTTGAAACAAATACAACTCTTTTATTTTCAGAATTTTGTGCTCAAGGAAAAGCTTGTCAGTATGTGCTCGGATATGAAGGTTAAAAACGATTCTGAGCGCCATCTTTTGCAGAAGAAAAAGTTTATCTAACAATGTCGAATATGTATTCCCCCAAGCAAGAATTCCGTAATTCAAGTACGGCAATACCAAACTTGAATAAAGCGTAATCAAAGCCGAAGAAGGAAGATAATATTTCAGTCTATTCATTATGCCTATGTTACGTGCAATTACTTTACAAATATTGTTTATGTGACACTTCCATGATAACTTATTATCAACACAAACACCTAAGAATTTAATAGACGAAACCTCTTCTAGGGGAGTAGTGTCAAATATAACATTACCTGGTAATCTATCTAAAGAATTACTGAAAAACATATACTTTGTCTTCTCAATATTCAGTGACAATTTATTTGCATATATCCATTGTGAGACATTCTTCAATTCATCATTCACTGTACTAATCAAAGTATTAGGGTCAGGGTGGGAATAAAAAAGATTGGAATCATCCGCGAATAATATGAAAGAGAGTTTATCTGAAGATCTATAAAAATCATTAATGTAAACTATAAATAACAGTGGGCCTAACAAACTTCCTTGCGGAACACCACATTCTATTTTCTTCATAGAAGAATCAAAACTGTTCACATGTACATATTGAAATCTGTCAGATAAATAACTCGTAAACCATTGCAAGGCTTTTCCGCGAATACCATAATGGGATAACTTAGAAAGAAGTATACCGTGATTAATCGTATCAAAAGCCTTTGAGAAGTCCAGGAAGATGCCTATTGTATGCGAAAATGTATCAAGTGCATGTGTAATCTTTTCCACAAAGGTAAGTAAAGCGTGGGTGGTGTTGTGATTTTCTCTGAATCCAAATTGAAAATTCGTAAATATATTACTCATATTGAAAAATTTTACAGTTCGGATATATACTATTCTTTCCAAAATTTTAGAAATTGAAGTTAATAACGATATTGGTCTGTAATTATTGACATCATTTTTCTCCCCTTTCTTATATATAGGTATAACTTTGGCAGTCTTCATTTGACTTGGTACAAGCCCAGTACTAAGTGATAGATTAATATGTTTTGCCACTTATCCCTAGGTACACGACATTGAAATAAAATATATGCCAAAATTATTGCTGACAAAATCTTCATGCTATTCCCACGTGATATAACAAAGCTGTATCGCACAGTATTATATATCATATATAATACTGTGCGATACAGCGATACAGCTTTGTTATATCACGTGGGAATAGCATGAAGATTTTGTCAGCAATAATTTTGGCATATATTTTATTTCTATGTCGTGTACCTAGGGATAAGTGGCAAAACATCCTCCCCTCCTTATCTGTACCCGGGTTTTATGTAAAATGAGACTGTATTTACGGAAAAGATAGAATGTTTGTAAAGGATTGCGATTTTTTGATGTTGTATTGGTTAACTGATAGGTATTGTTATATACTCAGTTATTATATAATGTGGATAGAAGGAATTATATAATCATATATGTATATGTATGTGTGTATATGATATTTATGTGTATGTATGCATGCATATGTATATGGATATATATGTATATATATATATATATATATATATATATATACGATCTTAATATGAATGTATATATATAAATATGAATTATGAATAGATTAATTGATAGATTGATAGAGGTGTACACAGAAAAATTATACTGTGCGACACAATTTCGTTATATTATGTGGCAAGAGTATGAAGATTGTTTTAGCAATAATTTTGGTACATAAAATAATGTGCATATTGTATATTTCTGTGTTATGTACCTAGGGACAAGTGGCAACACACTATCCACTCTCTATCCACACTCTATCTGTACCCGGGTTCCATGCCTGCTATTTTGATTGTTGGTAAATCAGCTGTAGGGGTTAATGACCACGAGAATGTTCATTGTATCGTAATTGTTAACAATTCTTTATCTGCACTGACACGACTGACACACTAAGTTGTAACACTGAACCTAATTCTTTATACTACCCCACTCCTGCATGACATGCACCACCGCACACAAACCTTCCCCCAATATCACATGATCACTCACATCCCGCCATAAGACAGCCACAAGACATCCAGGCAACGCAAACGTCTGCTTAGCAGGTAATTATATTATTTAGTTTATTTATGATATATGTTTGATAATTTTTATTGTATGATATGTTTGTATGCTATATACTCACTATACACTCATTTACAGTTATACATTGTTGAATGTGTTGCAAAGTGCCAAAAAATATTGCCAAGTATGTCATGTAACTATTAACCCATTCTCAACTTATATTTAATATATTGTGTTTATGATTTCAGATTTGTTATGCTCAAAAACATATATTTCGTTTCACAAACAGACATTAAAGCTGAGGAAGACCACGGTCGAAAGCTTCACAACTCTGCCGGTTTCATGCGACATCTTCTGTTATCTACATTGTCTCAACTATATTGATTTCACTTAAGATGACAGAGGCGTGCGGTAGGAATATCAGCATCATCACACTATATATATATATATATATATATATATATATATATATATATATATATATATATATATATATATATATATATTATATATATATATACATATATATAATAGATAGATACATTAACTACTTTGCACCACAACACACTAATGTATACAACATTGTAGTACTTACGATATTTTATATGTATATGATTATATATTTATATCGAGAGAGAGAGAGCATTATTCTTGAAGTTGTTACAGAGTCATTTAAACGCTTAACATGGTTTACGACACTTTCCTCGTGTAGTAACCCCATGGCAATAAGAAAAGTTTATAAAAGAACAATGAATTTTAGGGCCACTAACTTTCAAATCATCATCTCCAATATTGTAACATATTAACGCCAAGGCGATGGAAACGGCACTGGGAAGAAGACATTGTTTAGCCTGTGACGTACAGAGTATGTAACATATTTTAGAATATCGTAAACTATCCAAAATTTGCTAGATGACTACAACTGTGCCAGGATAGCAATCTCACAAGGAAATTTCTGAAATCTCACACGAAATTTCAGAACAGTCGAAGAAAATGCATGCGTATTATAAAAGACATTAGATATAGTTCAGTCTATTACAAAGGTCATTTATTTCACGGCGCATTTCGTATATAAAATTCATTGCAAAGAACTAACAAACACGTCATTTACACTTACAATTATTCATTCAATCTATTACAACACAAACTTATTGACGGAAAACGTTTTAGATAAATCACATACATACTTCGATACAAAAAACGTCAAGTATTTCTATTTCTGAACCATACAATTCCAAACACAAAATACCTGGTGAACAACATAAACAAGAGAGTATGTGAGGAAAACGAACAATCTGTTTACCATTCTGCTTTGTTCATTATCAATTATTAATTATTTGTCTGAAATATTGTTGAATTATGCATGAAACAACTACAACAACAAACAAAACAGAAAGTGCGATGAAATATCATGATAACAGAACATCAGGTTTGAGCACGGAAAAATAACCTTATTCGATATCGATCACACAGTGTGAATTTTGTCACAAACAATCATGAACTTGGGTGCACTATAGTTGACGCAATCCCAGAAAACTAACGACGGAACGACAAAGCAAAAACACGACATGCTGATCAAAGCATGTAACTCTGAAAATAGCTATGTAAAAATATATATCCTATGTCCCCATATTGAAATATATTAATTTTGAAACTATAAAGTCACATTTGAATTCATGTCACATGACAGGCATCTTTGTAATTTGTTCCTGAGCCATATACTATCCGAGACTCGGCAGAAAACGAATTACAAACGAGAAGATGAAAATTAAATGTGGATTGCAAATCGAGGTGACGGTGTGTGCTATATTTGCTCCCGCGTCTGTAGTGCTATACAGTAAAAGTGGCAAACAGTGCAAATGGGCAGTATGTGTTGTATGTTTGTATATGTGTGCACTTATGAGTGTGTTGACACTACTTAACAGAACACTACCTCATTTTCATCTTCTTCAAGTATAGGTTTGGGAAATAAAAGACTCCCAAGAGTATTGTCTGCTGTGTTTTCCCAAAGGTTTGTGATATACCTCATGTGCCAATTTCTCAATAATCCTTCCTTCTTGCTCCTGCACTAGCGTAATTGACTTTTATACATCATACATCATAAGTATCTTTTAAGATATAGAGAGGACATTATGAAAGCTTTGAATATCATTAAGCCTATTGCTTTAATTGCTAATACATTGTATCTTATTCATCATTACCAATTGCATGTAATATGAACGTCACGATTATCGTATCTTATTTTTACGCATCCGTACACGGAAACCAAAAAGAACAGTGAACGTAGATTTTTTTTTTTTTTTTGAGAGAGAGAGAGAAGTATAATGCGGGCAACCCTTTAGAACTTATTAGTGCATGAGTGCGCAAACTTACAAAGCACTTCATGCTATGATGTAAACTGCCATGTCGCAGTTACCAGGTGCCAGGCAGACGTCCGAAAAAGATGAGGCACTGCAAAGAATGCTCGTATGGAATAGTCCAGAAGATGTGTAGAAGTTATGAGAAATATTACCCCTTTACCACCTTCCTTATGAGACTCAGACTGACACCAGATCCAGCCATTTATCGGCGGCTTGCATTTCACGCAGAACCTGATAGCCGAGTCCGTTCCTGAGAACAAGCCGTATCGAATAATACCAGGAGAAGTTTGGACGACTTCTCGAACAACCAATTATAGTACACACTGCACAGTTTGATCTTTTCGCCGGGTAAGCGTTTTGTATATAGACAAGCTCAGTCACCTTAAAAAATCCAGGTCCATTGAAGGACATTTAAAGCATTTCATAGTAATTTAGACAAGGAAGCAGACTTACATTGTCAGTGATTTCGTGTACATACAATTATTCACATCAGTTGGTTTAGACTTTACAACAAAAAGACATGATTTTTTGCCGATCTAGAAGTATCGAAATGAATAAGGTGATTACCCCACATGAACAATATTGACGAAGCAGATACACAGGGCAGTGCTCGATTTCATAGTCATATATGCAAGGAGACATGACACATCACCGATATCAACGAGGTAAAACTGTAGGACGAGTACAATTATTAATTTGGTCTGGGATTTTGTGACGAGCCTATAGAGAGAGATCGATTCTGTATACCGAAGCCTTGAGTTTGTGTTATGAGATGGACAACCATTGTAAAGGAAACGCACTTCAAATAATATTATGCCCTTGAGATCAAAATAATGAAAGAGATTAAACGAGAAGAATGGAAGGAATTCAAGAATAATGAACTCAATATCCCCCTTGATCTAGAGCTTTTCACATAAAGACAATGCATAATCTAAATATGCTTTGGTCGTGTAAGCACTCTTTGACTCGAATTCTATACCAAATACAAGGCTCGTGTAAGCTTAATCAAGCTCGGGAAAAATCATTAAAATTTCCAAGTATTCTGTGTTTGCGGGAAGGGTCGCATTATTTCCTAAGGACCGAAAACAAACAAAAGTTTACCAATCAAGTAAATGTTTCATAACACCGGGTGTTTCTTCTCAAAATTTCAAGTATGTTTCTCAGCACAAGACTATCTAATCGGCCGAAATGAAACTAAAACACTTTAATGTGATGATAAGGGGTAACGGACATTCATGCAGCATAGTGACATTATCAACAAAGGCACTGTGAAAAGTGGTATGCCCACCTCAGGGATCAACCAAATTTATTAAGTATCATCCATAACCTTCCTCGGGACACAGGTCATGTAAGACGTTACATTATAATGAGAAAAAAAATGTACGGATAATTTCCAATATCTGCAATTCGTATGAATAACATTTAGTGTGTACTGTATAGTAATGTGTATGGCGTGTATGGCGTGGGTGTGCATGCTCAGAATGCGAGGACAAAGTGGGTCTATATACGCGTTTAACAATTAGACCTTGTTCACATCTCCATGTAGAAACAGATATGTTTCGTGTATTATCTGCTGGAGGTAATCAGGGGGAATATCGACTTGTGTGTGGGCGTGCACACATGTGTACGTAACAGATGGAGCGTGGACATAGCCTGTGTTGACAAGAGCTCGGATTCGTCATGAGAAATAACATGGTGTGTCACAGAAATGCGTTTACTTTGAAATTAACTTGGTTTGATACTATTTCATCTATGCAAAAATTTAGAGTGTTGTTATTACCAGAAATTGTATTCATTCACATTTGAACTCGCATCAAATGTGTAAAGGAAGACGATATAAAGTAAAATGTATTGGAAACATCAAATAACAAAATGGGGGAATAACGAAAACAAAATCACTCTTACACACCAAATTGTTCTATGAAAAAAGATGTTGAATGAAAATATGATAGTTGATACATACAGATGGTAACATTTTGTACTCCTATGCTACTGCGCATTTGCATATTTAGTATTTATTTTCGAACAGTATAAGTCCTCAAATGTTGGCAACGTCCTTCAAACCAGTAAAATTTAGAACTTAGTAAGAGTAAGGGAACCTATTTGGACGTATGGAATCAATATTAGTACCATTTTTCAAAGTCTTCCAACTGAGTGTATTTGGCATATCTTTACGTCCGTATACCCAGATGTCATTTCCGAACGCTAGAGACACGTCGGCTTTCCATCAAAGTGACACAGATGGTGATACCTGGTCGCGCAAAACGAGATCAGATCGTCACTGCACGCCATTTCTCATCCCAAACAGAAAGGGATTTCGTCTCAACAGCCGAATTTCTACCACCGACTTTCCAGCCTGCGGGAATCTGGCCTCATCCTCAAGCATTGTCGTCACAGCCGAGTCGTGTCTCGAGCTGTTTCAAGATGTCTCGTGCGGTGGGTCGCTCCTCCGGTTGCTTGGCCCATGACTCGACGATGAGTCGCCGGTACCAGTCGTTCTCATTGTGGTTGTCAGGAAATTTAGGGCGCATGTCATTTGCCACGACACCGAAGATGACGACATGATGGTTTTCACCAGCGTAAGGTGTCTCTCGTGTTAGCATCTGCCATAGGCTGATTCCGTAGGAGTAAATATCGGCTTTTGTTGTAGGAGCGCCGCCACACAAAAGTTCCGGTGCGCGATAACCACAGGTGCCTGTGAGGTAAGACCTATTTGTTGGACTTCTCAGCCCCTTCTCTTCAGATCCAAACACCTGTTGTGAACAACCATAGTCTCCAAGACGACAAATATCCTCCTCGTCCACGATAACGTTGGCTGGCTTGATGTCCAAATGAGCTATGCCGTGGGCATGGGTGTGTTGCAAGGCGCGAATGATATAGAGAGCAAATTTGGCGCGACGTGGTAGTGGCAGTTGTTCGGATTGATCATTAATTAGCTGTTGTAAATTTCGTTTCCCAGCGTACTCCATGATTATGAACGCACCTGCCTCGAAGTCTTCCACTGCGCTGGTCGCTAGAACGTTAACAATGTTTTCGTGCTTTAAGTAAAGGGCGTTCACTTCCGCTCGAAAGCTCTGCAACATAGCTGCCGCGTTCGTCCTCCGAGGACGCAGAGCCTTTACCGCCACTCTCTGACCACAGTATTTTCCAACAAATACTGAACCAAATCCACCACTTCCTATAAGTCCCTCAACGTGGAAGTCCGCGTTGACTAGGTCCTGATGCTGCACTGCTACATTATCGTTATCGTCCGTCACACAATGGTATGTCGTTCGAGAGGCGTGCTGATGTGTGATAATCCGAAAGTTAGCATTCATGACCCACTCCCCCATCACTAAATCCGTATTACCTCCTGTAATTCCTGCACTACGCAATCCAACTGATAATTTCCTTTTACGGTAACAGCGACAGTAGCGTTCATCTTCTGCAGAATGGTATTCTCTGTTCCTTATCACACACTCAGAATGTTTTCGTTTGATATCCAAAGTTTTCGAATCGCTTATACGAGGGCACAGCAAGTTCTCTGTGGACGTTGTCCGACGAGTCCGCTGCAAGTATGCTCTGTAGATTCGCAAGAAGGCGAAGTGCCGCGAAAGGAGACGCAAAATTACCTCAAATATTTTGGTCATTGTGCAAGTCAGGTGTCACGTCATTGTCAAGTAAATCAGGTCAACTACATCTTTGCATCGTATCCCACGAACGGTGAAGAGTGATGATAAGAATCCCATCAATGCTATTGTTGTGTAAAGGCTGAATGGCAGTACATCATGAGAACTGGTAGCAGGTGATTTTTTCATTCCAGGTCTAGACATAATCGATCAATTGAGGCTGCCCTGGAATATCAGCTGTTGCTTGAGAAAACAAAACACTAGGAAAACAAGCTCAAGTCTGGTATCGCACGAGGCCTAGAGACGAGTAGTGCCAGTGTTTGGGTTTCCAAATTATTTTTATGCGTTGATCTCATCTGAGTAAAGGTGGCACTTTAGGTACTCCAAGCCATCATCATGCGAGTTAGTGAATCCAACATAAACACATCTTCTTGTATTGAAGGTGGCGCGCAACAGCTTGTATATCGAAATCATATACCTTATGACTAAATTGTGATCGGTGTGATCCTTGAGCAGATACACAGATGTTCCCAAAGAGCAACGCAGAGTGTTCACAAAATACAGATTTATTTACAATTTTATACAAAAGAGTAAAACGATGAAGACTTTTCACAGCACAGTTTCAATAGTTTCTAAAGGTATTCACTCTCAGTGCTTCTTGAGGTAGATTTCACGAGGAATATTGGGCCGAGACAAATCATGCGTGTGGCATACTTCTTACTCACATTCCCGGCACACTGCTGACAACATTTTCATATTACATCCTATTTAGCGGTTATCGATCAGATGTAAACAATCGTAAGGTTGTTCGCCGAGTATCGTCAGAGTATATAGCAGGTTTCATTATTGCAGTATATCAAACTAGCACGAGTTGCCGATACGAATGCGAGGGCTTCTTTGAATCTTGAAGATAGTACGAGAACTGATTGTAGTCACCATAGCAGCTCATTGAACTTATTTTATTCCTTTGGGGACAGAGGTCAGTTCTCGAATCCTGATCACACTTGCAAACGATCACTTACCAAGATCAACCGTTCTGTTATGGCAAGTTGTAAGATGACAAAATTCACGTCAGGCCCAGTCTCCGTCGTATCTTGTCATCATTCCGATGATTTGATAGAAAAGTTAACATGATAATCTAATTGCGATTGTCCGAAGACACACCCACACTCCTTAAGCCCAATAGGCTGACACGACAACAGAGACGACTGCATAACTGAGCTACACAAAACATACCACTCAGAAATATTGACACAACGTTTGAATATTATGGGAACATGTTGCTCGCCCAGTTACCCAGTCAGCTGTGATGTGTGGTACCCGCATTTTTCTTACGTGCAAATATTGTTTTATGTATTATGGTATACTAGTACTAAGGGAAGACTGCGTTGAGCTGTCATCGTGCTGTCGATCACAGCTGCTATAACAAAGAGCAGTGTAAAACGGGTGTGCGTGTGTTTTGTCTAAGCCTGTGTGTGAGTGTGCATGCGTGTAAAAGAGCTGCAATTAATGCTTCCAAAGTGAACGCTCTGTATTGATTAAACAAAAACGTTTTTCCATTTTTTTTTTCAGTTTTATCATTTAAGCTGAAGAACACACAAAGCTGAGTATATAGTTCCAGTTTCATTGAGTAAGTTTTATTTCTCCACTTGTATGAAAGAAATCAGTATGACAAAATCAAACTAGACTGTAATAACTATGTCCATGCATATACAGATTTATTTTATTTATTTTTAATCATTTTTTTAAGGGAGGGGAGCAAGAATACCTAAAAATATCGAGGAGTTAACACGCAAACGAACGGTGCTTTTGTATTTCAGGGATTGAAGAAATAAAGATCTGGTGCAAACTGTTAATAAATTGTATCAATTTTTGCAAAAACACTCACACAAAGAAAGATCTTGAAACTTTGAAGGGGTGAGAGAGGGAAACTGACGCGGTAGCACCTTGAAGTAGCACCTCTTCTATCCCATCACTCATTTCTTCCATATGCCACTATCGGGACATCCTACACAACTGCGCACTCTTCATTGGTTTATAGATGGCGCTATTAGTGTCCCTGTATCGGTCTCGTGAACCTCTTTTGCGTTGTGTCGGTCTCGCGGGCTTTGTTTGCGTGGTGTCGTCTCGTGAGCCTGCCTTGCTTGGTGTCCGTCTCGTGAGCCTAATTAGTACGATGTCATTATGAAAACCAAAAATTGAAGCTACACATTGTTCTTGTTATTTTCCCCTTTTCCCCTTTTATGACATTAATGCAACACTCTGTAATACACACTTGTAGTTGACCTATAGATGGCATGCACTGTTCATTCTGTCGGTCCAGTGCCGTGTACGGCACTGTGTCGGTCTCGTCGGTCTTCTTCGCCTAGTGTCGGTCTCGTGAGCCTCTCTTCCACAGCGTCGGCCTCGTGGACCTCTTCTCCGTATAGTGTCGGTCTCGTGGGCTTTGTTTTGTTTTATTTTGTTTTGTTTTATTTTGTTTTTTGGTAGGTCTCGTGAGTCCTTTTTTTTTCTTTTTTTTTTTGCCTGGTGTGTAACTCAGGGTTTTGATAGCGTCGAACTCACTCACGGGGCTGTATGGCTCGTGAGCTATATAACTCGTGGGCTGTATGACTCATGGACCCATTTTCAATGTAGGTCCCTTGGGCCGTATGACTCGTGGGTGTCGGTTTCGTGGGATGACCCCGTTTTACGACACGTTTTTGTAATGACAATAATAGAGTTGGTTTTGCTAAGGCCACTAGTTTCCCACACAAAATTACTGTAGGTGATGAATGGGGTAACCGTTTGCTTGTTTGTTTACTTTCCACCTGAGAAGATGGCTCGATAGCCCATATTCATCTAAGCTAAGCTGGTCTTCCATGGGGTCCAGTTGGAAGTGAGGCGGGACCACTTCACCAGGTTAAACACCCTGCTCTAAATTGACTGCCGAACATGTTAAATTGGATGCCCAAAATGAATTCGAATGAACGAGCGCAGCATATAACACGCGATTACTTGACTATATCATTCTAAATTGAATGGACGAATAGCGGAATGGCGCTTGACTTACGAAGTTCAGTTAAAAAAAAATGTTGATTAGAATGAGGTTAGAGGTAATTCGAATGCTCCAAAATGAATTTGAATGAAGAGAATAAAATTGAAATACCGAACATGTCATCTAGGCGAAATTTTGCTAAACTGAATGCAGCAATAAGGATTTGGACTGAAAAAGACGCGAAATTGGCCGGGAAAACCTATAAAAACCTACTCCATATACACCCGTGCATGATCAATGCATTTTCGATAGGCCTGCTTGGAAATGTAGTTAGTATTAGATTTGATATAAAATTAATTAATTTTCCTCTTCCACAGAACATAACGTAATACATATGCATCGTATATCATTATATATATATATATATATATATATATATATATATATATATATACATTATATAGACGATGAAGACAAACAAGTTGACATAATGCATTAGATTCCAACTTCATTTATTTGTAAACCAAATATTCGACCCTTAATTGGTTTACAAATAAATGAAGTTGGAATCTAATGCATTATGTCAACTTGTTTGTCTTCATCGTCTTCATGCTCTTATTCCAACACGCGGATAATAATACCATTATATATATATATATATATATATATATATATATATAATATAATATATATTATATTCTTGTCGTCCTCAATACTTACGTTGACGGTGAGATTGTATGACAATCGTGCCACTTCTGCTTTTTCAATGGGATGTCGTGTTCTCATAATCATTGAAAGCACTAGTAGAGTTTTACTTGTAGTACGTACAACGAGCGCCTTCAACTGGTATTTCATGCAACATGAGAAAATGAATGACTTTCATCTACCTCTCTTAAGGACTAAAAATACATTCATGTACAACACCACTGTACATAGGCCCTAAATTTGTGGAATTCAACTCCGGACTAAAAAATAAAAACACACCCTCATTGTATTCTTTTGAGTACAAGTTTCTTCTTCTTATCTTTTTTTTTTTGATTGAGTCCTACCGAGGCAGTGTTTCTAATTAATCCATAATAAACTTATTATATCATCATCCCCAGATAATGAAATGCATGCATACTTTATTTCATCAGCGCAGCTTTAAAGCACACATATAGTCAACTGTGTGTACTCAAGATCGTTTGTAATTATCGTGTATAGATGTATCATGTTATACTCTGGAAGAAAAAATGAATAAATTGGATATCAAATTGAATATCAACTGGATTGCCAAGCAGACTAGAGGAACGCATTGAATGTGAACGGGTGTGTTACTGAAGGTTAGAGAAAATATCAAACAAACTTGCATGCTTGATCAAACGGTCTACTAGTATTCGCCCTATTCACGCTGCAGGTTAACTCATTACACCTTATGGAATCCAAATACTTTGTATACAGTAAGTACTAGTATAAGGGCCTACCAAATTGTACTGGGTAAGCAAGAATCATCACTGCAGCACTATCTTGAGCCAGCCCCAAAGAGGTTCGAACCTCTTTGGCCAGCACTCTTTGGACACCCACCCTGCGCAGACGATCCTCGAGCGCACGAGATTCAGCCGCACACAGCTTATCATGATTGGGGGAAAGTTTATGCAAACGACAGACTCGTCCAATAAAAATAGGGGGGCAAAAGAAAAATAAAACACATGCACTTGAAATTGTTCTTGATTTAAGAAGTTGAATTTTCTTATAAACAACGTAAAATAAGTGTAGGATATCTAAAAATATTGAATTATTACTTGTAAGGTAGTAATATTTGTGTATTTTTTTTTCATTAGTTACCAATCTACCCTTGCAAAATTTCACCGTTTCGCAATCGCTTTGAGGAACGATCATATCGGCCAAATAAAGCCCTGCTGCGCTGCATGCGTGATTGGTGATGTAACGTGAGTCGATTGTGTGGCATCTGTGTACGTACGTTCGTACTGCGGCTACAGCTGGACGAAGGACTGAGCTCGCCGCCGCGCCGTGCCGCCGGAGCTAGCTAGCATCAACGTCACTCATCCGCCCGGATCGGATCCGGCCTCACATACATTCACGATCGTGATCGTGACGTACCCACTGTCAACTCTTCTAACCCATACAGTTTCGAGCCGCGATCGTATCGGTCGTCGCGGCATACATTGACAGCGCAAGCCACATCGATCAACTTTACTCGGGACTCGAGAAAACAACTTGTTTGGTTAATTCCCGATGGCGATGCATCGCCAACATCGGCAATCCATCAGAATAACAAATTCAGAAGAGCGCTGATAGTACTCCATTCATCATATTCATACTCATGCTGTCTCATAATCTGTGCTTGTTAACATTTTGTAACGTTAGGCCTAACGTTACACTGCTAACGTTGAGTTAGTTTAGCTGAAGTGATGCTGTCGCCACGAACTTTGCCAAGTTCTCGTCGATGACCTCGATACCAACGGTGAGATTGTCTGCCATTTCTGCTTTCTTAATGGGATGATGCCGTGTTTTCGTAATCAGTGAACGCTGTACGATCTTGGCCGAAAGATCGGTCTGTATCTGGTCGTCGGGGAAATGTTCCGCGGAGACTGCGTCTGGCTTCACGGATCCCCTCCGGATCCGGAGCCTGCGGAGGAGAACGATAACGTAAAAAAAAAAAAGAAGAAGAAGAAGAAAAAAAAAAAGGCCGGGGGGGGGGGGGGTGCTTCACAAAGCCGTTCTCAAAGTTAAGAAGGACTTTAAGACCGACTGGTGATCAGTTCTTGTGCTGAATTACTGCGATTCTGATAAGTAACGTTAGGGTACCTGTAGCACATAAGTCATAACTGATCACCAGTCCTTCTTAAAGGACAAGTTCACCTTCATAGACAAGTGGGTTGAGTGAATGCAGCAATATATAAGAAGAGTAGAACACATCAGTGAGAGTTTGAGGAAAATCGGACAATCTGTTCAAAAGTTATGAATTTTTGAAGTTTCTGCTCACTCAAGGCTGGATGAGAAGACTAGAACCCCCTACTAATTTGTATAGCTTGTGATGTCACATGAGTACAACGATGTAAAGAAAGAATAAAAAAAATTCAACCTATTAAGGATCTATTTTCACTTTTCTCGCATAACAAAAGAACACTTGACTAGACAGATGTAACGTTGTCTTAGATGGTTCTACTCTCTTTCAGAAGGCATGGGGAATACAATTACCCTTAACATTATGTCAGTAACAAGTCAAAGAAATGTGCTCTAGTCTTTATTCAAAAAGTAAAGTTTTGTGAAATTCTGTTTTTATTTCCTTTAACTTGGTTAGTTAGAACCATGGTTGTACCGTAGTTATGGGTAAACTCGGCCTAGTGGGTAAAGTCGGCCCCCAGCGCGCACAGTACAACTGCTTCTAATGCGCGCGCTGGGGGCCGACTTTACCCGCTAACGTTAGGCCGAGTTTACCCATAACTACGGTAGGCATAATCATACACTGTACCGTAGTTATGGGTAAACTCGGCCTAGCGGGTAAAGTCAGCCCCCAGCGCGCGCAGTACAACTAGATTTATAGATAGGCCTAGAGATCTGTTCTACTTGCAATGTGCGCGCTGGAGGCCGACTTTACCCGCTAGGCCGAGTTTACCCATAACTACGGTAACTGATGAGTGTTAGTCTAGTCTTCTCATCCAGCAGTGACTACGCAGATATACTTTAAAAATTCATTACTTTTGAACGGATTGTGCGATTTTCCTCAAACTTTCACTGATGTGTTCTAACGTTAAAGCTACTAATATTGCTGCATTCACTCAATCCACATGTATATGAAGGTGGATTTGTCCTTTAAGTCCTTAACTTTAAGAATGGCTTTGTGAAACACCCCCCCCCCCCCCCCCCCCCCCCCCGACAGACTTTAGACTCTGGAGTAGGCCTACTCTGCTCTGCAGACTAACGCAGAGTTCTTAGCCTAACTGTTAGATCTAACGTTACTATTAATCTACCAAGGCAATAGTAAAATTATTATTGCCAATTGGTACTATGGTAGATTATCTAACTTTAACGTCAATTACCATGAAGTCGCCAGATCTAATCTAACGTTATACTCTATAGGCCTAATCTAATCTAGTAGTAACTAGTGTTAGGCCAGATCTAATCTAGTAGGCCAGATCTAATCTCGCCAGATCTAATCTAGTAGGCCTAGGCCTAATCTAATCTAACGTTAGTAGGCCTACTACTATTACTGAACTAGTACCATACCTGGTAACTGTTGTGTTAGATATAGGCCTAAGCCCTAACTAAAAAGATAGTAATACTTGAATAGTATCTAACGTTATACCTACAAGACTAATAGTTTAATAGGCCTAACGTTAGATGGATCTAACGTACATTAGACTTGTTCTTACAAGTATAAAGCTGCGACCTACCCGAACTGTGTGAGGGAGCGGCCTGAGGTTAGTTCTACCAAGGAGGTTCGAGAGATGGAGTTACAACGGACTATAATTATTCAATCAGCTGTCAGTTTTCTTTGGATGGACAAAAGAATTCCACAGCATACTGTGCATTTGTGCCTTTGATGTTCGATGCTTGAAGCCGCCATCTTTCTGAGCCATCTGAAGATTCATTTTTAATGCTAACATAATATCGGGTATATGCTGCTCGTTTATGTATCAAATGCTATGAAATTTCACCTAATGATAAAGCATATGAAACAGAAGTCAATTCCGTTCGAAAATATGTGCCAAAGTGTAAATCTGAGCTGTATTTTGTGAAAGTGTTTGAAATTATACCCTCATGGAAAGCCGATTTTACCACTTTTCTCCTTATCTCCGCCAAATGAAACTAATATGGTATCATCTTCAAGTATAGTTCTTTATAAATTAATGTGTCAGATTAGCGTACAGACACGTACAGTCGAGTAATTTTGATATCTATTTCAGCAATATTTGAGCAATTTCTATTCGCTCACCCCCGTGCCTTTACCATTGTCTACCGCCCATCGTTTGTAAGTAGGGATAGCGAAAAGTAATTACCATCACAAAGACATATCTTCCTTGGAAAGTGGCTGGTGATTATGCAATGAGACATGAGTCAATATTGTCTTCGCATCTGAGCGGCAGATCCAGTTTGACACATACTTGAAATATTTTTGAGTGGCGGCTTCGAGCATGGGATCAAAGCGAATAAGACTGTTGTGACTCCATTTCTCGAACCTCCTTGGTTCTACTCATAAGTAGGCCTTACATGTTGTCAGAGTTGGAGCACCAGTTTGCTGCAGGGGTCCAGTTTGCGCCACTCCTCTCACCGTATCTTCAAAACTAAAACCACCGAACTAGACCTAGGGTTTTAATATTTGAAGAGCAATTAAAGGGTCCCTGAAATCCAAATGCATGTTGATTTGTGTTGATTTATGATACCCTCAGGGCCTCAACATCACTTTCACGGTGAAACGAATATCTAATGGTTAGAAACATTCCATATATTTTTAACAATTTTTTCTTTTATTTTTCTTCAGATTACTTGGGAACGCCCACAAAAAATCCTTCCAAATCAATATTCCTCAGATGACCTCATCTGTTGATCATTGCTAAAGTATGGCTTTGCTTCGCAAACGAAGATTTAAGGAAGTCCACGTCTGCTGCAGGCTCGAAAGTGACTGATGAGTCCGATGCGGGACAGGCAGGCATGGTTGCAGCGGTTGCACGGGAAAGTCGGTTGGTTGATGTTGGGTGTTGGGTTTTTCCTCTGTTGTCTTTTTCTGTTGAGTCGGGCCCTGCGATCATCCTCGAAGGCGGCTGTTGCTCGTTGAACAGTAAGGCGCCAAGATGTGCAATCAGAGGCGATAGCAGCCCACCGTTGGTGATCGATGTTGAAGGTGCTCAAGGTTTTTTTCAAGCAGTCCTTGTATCTCTTCCTGGGTCCACCTCTGTCTCGGTGTCCAGAAGAGAGCTCACCGTACAGCATGACCTTCGGAAGGCGATGGTCTTCCATTCTCGAGACATGACCAGCCCAGCGCAGTTGAGTTTTCATCAGTGTGGCTTCGATGCTAGAGTCTCTGCCAGCTCAAGAACTTTGATGTTGGTGACAAAGTCATTCCAGTGGATGTTTAGGATGAAGCGGAGACATCGCTGGTGGAAGCGCTCAAGAAGGCGTAGGTGATGCCGGTAGAGGGCCCATGACTCGGATCCGTACAGGAGAGTTGGTAAGACAACAGCTCTGTACATGCTGATCTTTGTCTGCTTTTTCAGGTGGTTGTTTTTCCAGACTCTGTCGTGCAGAGTACTGAAGTACTGAAATGTGGAATGCACCTTCCCCTCGACTCAGCATAACTTGCATGTTTCTAGGTGATATTAATGTGACTAACAAAAGACATGGCTAGGGAACATGCAAGTTATGCTGAGTCGAGGGGAAGGCGCATTCCAATGTCTTTTGTTAATTATTTCAGTACTTTTAGCAATGATGGAGGTCCCGTATATGAGAGAGTAAAAACTCATGCACAGAAAAGATCCCGCTTCATTCATTCATCGCAAATAGCAGGGTGTTAACTTGGTGAAGTGGTCCCACCTCACTTCCAACTAGACCCCAGGGAAGACCAGCTTAACGTAGCTGAATATGGGCTATCCAGCCATCTTCTCAGATGGAAAATGAACAAACAAACAAACAGTTGTTTTGAAGAAAGAATCCTGGAAAGCTCTTCTAATAGTTAACTCTAGAACTAGAACCATGGCACCAGACACCATGGGTGGTATACTGAAATCCTTCCTAGGAAGAAATTTCTTCCTAAGTCAGGATTAAGTGGTATTCAGAAAATCTTCCTATGTTTCTTCTCAAGTTTTTTCCTAACTTTTTTCCTAAACTTGAAGAAACTTAGGAAGATATGTAAATTATGTGAATGAGATATGCAAATTTCTGACTTAGAAAGGAGTTGGTATTCTAGAATGCACTTAGGAAAGAATTTTAGAAAGATATTTAGGAAAGCTCCACCCCTGTCCTAACTACGTTGTTATCAAAGATATAGCAAGCTGCAAATCATCATGATAGGCGCTTGTCATTCACTGCTCGCAACATGTACTTTGATGCGCGAAATGGGAGTGAGAAAGAGGACACGCTGCGCACACATGTATATAGCCCTAAGTCATATACGCGATTGTCATTGGTTGGTTCCTTATGATACGGCATTTTGTATTCGCTTAACCCGTTGAGGACGAGTCCCGAGTATACTCGGGCAAGCGTCTATGGGAAATGCGTGTTGTAGCAATATCAAACCGTCCTCAACGGGTTAAGAAAGGACATGGGCAGGGATAAAGATTGCCTATTGTGCATTAAGAAGTTCCTAGGAAGAAATTTCAAAAAAACCAAAAAACAATTCTGTCTTTCCTAGGCACTTCCTAAGTTTCTGACTTAGGAAGAAACTTAGGAAGATTTTCAGAATACCACCCCATGTCAGTACCAAATGCATACAAACCAAACGCATAATGCGTAACAGTGAAATTCTATACATATGGCCATAGGACTTATACATGTATCAAGCAGATCTATCTTCTAAATTACTTGCGCGAAAATATCCACTTTACAGTACATAAAAGATTGTCGCATAATTGTACACAACTTCAGTTTTCAGGTATTGTATGCTGCAATCGCTCTTGAAGAGCCAGTTTTGAGCGATGTCATGAAAGTCAGTCAATATTGTGTGCTTACCAGGGCCCTTTTGCATGAAGAACCTGAGAAAAACTGGGGTTAGAGGTGGGTGCCTACCCGAGTTTTATGGTTAGTCAATTTCTCTAAAAAAACTAAAAAACTAAGGTTACGGTATATCGGCTTTCTTTTATTCAAATAAACTTGGACAAGGATAAAATGCGGAAGGGCTAGTGATTTTCTCAGTTTTACGTTCTGCGCGCAGCTAGCGATCACCGCTGTCTATCTAGTACAATGTACTGTAGTATCTCGTTGCTGCCACACAAACATGTTGTACGTACAAGTACCGTACGGTACCGCGGTGTGTCCGCTAGCGAGCCTGCTACAGGCGGCGCTAAATGTACTTTCGTATCCATAGACCCTATAGATATCTCGGATTCTGTGATACCCAATTGCACCAAAATCACAGGATATACTTGATAACCTATTTCAAATCACTCACGTAAATTTCATTTAAATTAGATATCGGGAAGCGCTGATATCGAAGTCGATTCGCACTGTCATCGCTCAAAAAACTCATTCTTATTGCGAGCTTCGCGGAGTAACACGATTTGAAACTGAAGTTAGCCATACAATTTTACGCAAGTAGGTGCCTATATGGGTATGTGTACAGCGACCTACATCAACTATTATGACAAGTTGAAACAAATTACCCGAGAAATCTGTTCCTAGAGAGCACAGAGACCCACAAAAGAAATGTATCATATCATTCTTTTTTTTTTGTCTCACAACATTGATTTTTATCACCTTTACGATGCACTTGGCTTGCCATAATCATGTGCAGAGATTTTCAGATACAATATACTTTTTACTTTAAAAACCACAGTCATATAGTAATACACTTTACCTGCATACTAGCGTAAAATTAGATGGCTAAGTTCACTCTCAGACTGCATTTAGTAGTAGCGAGCGAACACCGCCGTGGCGGCACTGTGATCACGAATCTTGCGTAGAGGACTAGAATCTACTGGGACGACATGCAAGTCGACGTCAATACCATAGCTGCCAAGCTTCCCGATAGCCAATTTGGTTCTAATATATGTGAGTTTTCGGAAATGAGTTCGAAGTGTAGGAATTTATCTGTGATTCTCTGTGGTGCAATATGGGATTGTGGAAGCTGAGATATCGACATGGATACAAAAGTGCATTACCACGTAATGCCCTACACATCTACAGTACAGGCACAGTAAGTATGTAGCTATCTACGGCTACATCTAACCCCGGGGCGCTCCTTCACACAGTTATATTGTAGCTTCGTTCGGGCTGGTCGCAGTAGTTAGGCTACATCATCCTACCTACATCTAGTCTACAGAGCTACTTGCAGTAGGCCTACCTCTAATAATATACTACTGAATCTACCTCTTTGGTGTTACATTCATTCACGTATCTAGGGCGCTAGGCCTTCTAGAATTTAGAACTAGAGTCTAGTTCTACTGCACGTCTAGTGTCTAGAAGTATAGAACCTGGATCTAGATCGATCTAGTCTACATTGATAAAGGTGATAGAACTTAGACTACCGGTACTAGATCTAGGCCTAGATCTAGTAGAGTCTACTAAGCTGTTCTACTGCGTTTCCGTGTACAATGTAATTTAAAGTACATTTGCTGGTCAGAAAACATGTCAAGTGGGTGTGTTCGATCTCCAAAAAGATGCCCCAGTCTGAGGGCTTCAAGCTGAATTGTTTCCAGAATGGCAACCTTGGGCTTGGCTTGGTAGCTCTAAATAAGTGGGGCTAACCAGAGAAATTTAGATTTAACCTTTGGTCAGAGAGCTAAGGTTAAATAACCTGAATTTCTTGAACATTAACCTGAGAAAAAACTATGGTTAAGCTTTATGCAATAGAAAAACTATGGTTAAAAATTCTTAACCAGAGTTTCTGGATTTAACCATGAAAAAAACTCTGGTTAAGGCTTTATGCAACAGGGCCCAGCTGTGAGCGCGAAAAATTAGGCGAAAATATCCACTTTTACGTGCTTGAAAGATCGTTGTTTAATGTTAAACAGCTAACTTCAGTTCTACATTGTGCAGGCAGTGTACACTGCGATCGATCTTGAACAGTTTTGAGCGATGTCATGAAAGTCAGTCTATTTTGTGTACGTGCTCACCAGCTGTTTTTGAATAGGTTTAATAATGAATAGATTATCAAAGCTACCAGGTCGTTGGCATGCTAATAACACGCTATTACCATGCTGACAACTGATCATCGGCGAAGGCATCTGTTTGCCAATCACATCGATTTCCATAGGTATGCATCCGTCCTACTGTTACAATATCAGGTATAAGAGTCTTCCGTCTGTTTAGGAAAGGGATTCCATGAAGCCAGGTGCATGTCTCTGCTGATCATACCCCCAACAATTATTATTTGATAGACTGATCTTTTGGTGATCTTTTGGTCTAATAGACCAGTTCGGAGTTCCACTTTGAGCATGAGCAGAAAAAAGGTCATTCGGACCAACAAGCATGTTGGTTTTTAAATTCACAGGGATAAGCATCTGTGATGTAATGATTATTCATGTAATCCTTATAAATGCTGCTTGCCAGCACATCTACCTGACAGCAAAAGTGGTATTTGGCAAATCAATAGAAAGAGGTCGTTAATACATTCAGTGCAAGGTAATGAAATTGATGCGGAATTGACGGATCATTCTGGTCACCTGGTCTATGCAAGTTCATTCTTTATTTGAGCAGGATTGATGAATACCATAAATTGTTACGTAAAGCTTATGCATTATGTCACTCTGAAAGCGAGTGAAGTACCCCTAACCGACTGAGAAAAAACAGAAAGGTCATTCGGACCAATGTGCCCATGAGCTATAAACTCCGAACTGGCTTATTAGCACCCTGATACCGTACCTAGGCTACCTGATTAAATAGTAATGTAGATCATGGTCAAATCCACTATCTTGGCACAAATCTGAAATTCTAACTAGGTCTAGGATCAGTAAATTTTAGGTCTGGATCAATAAATTTTAGATCAGTAAAAAATTGAAAATTTTGGTATCAAGTGGTCTGACAGGGACAGGTAGTACCAGTAGAAAAAAAAAAAAGATTAATGTGTAGCCCTGCAGAAAGGTAATGAATGAAAATGTGAAATACTAACCAAGAAGGTTTGCCAAATGTAGAAACTCTACTTACAGTCTCAAAGCATACCTGATTGTGGTTGCTACATATTTTTGTTGTTGCTGTCAATATAGATTATCAGTAATCAACAAATTGGGCCACAGCAGTATTCACTGATCTTTTGTGCTAGAGTAAATCACCTGCACTCTGACGTAAAATGCGATTGCTAAGGCACAGTCAATCATCATGATTCACATAACATTCTATACCATACCTACCCACTACTTAATGGGGATGGCGTTTCAGGAATGAAAGTTGCTTGCAGCCAGTCAAAATTGTTTTAAACTTTTGATCTTAAAATACTCCAAAAACAACCCATTATTCTGGCAAATCACGTTAGTCAGGCAAGTTTCTTGGTAGGTATGCCCTTTCAATGTATTGCATGCAAATTTGAAATGGTGGAAGGTGAATATTGAGCCCTTCTGAGAACTTTGTTTTGGCTTTAAATGTGCCAGAACCTATTTTAAGATGAAAACAGATTTAGACCACTGGAAATAAAGCTGAACGAATGCATTATGACTCCTGAGTGATAGACTTCTAACATGTACCATCTGCCCGATAATTTTGTTAATGGTTTTACCCTATTTGGAGAGTGCTGAATCCAAATCTGGATGATGCAACTCAATATGCATCTTTGAGGGTTTTGAGATATTCAAGATATCTGTGTCTGATTCCAATACTGAATCTTTATATCATGTGACTGATATTCATCTGAAAAAAATGCCTCTCTTTATCAACCCCCCCCCCCCGAAAAAAAAAATCATTGCTAAATAAGTTTCTGATAGTACGCTTATGTGTGTGTGTGTGTGTGTGTGTGTGTGTGTGTGTGTGTGTGTGTGTGTGTGTTTATGTTTTGAGTATCCTGAATGTTTAAGAATGCTTCATGTGAGGTTAGGTAGCTGGCCAGAAGCAAATGGAAAATAAATCTTGCTGATTTATTCTTCTCTTGTTGACTGCTATATCAAAAACTTTATTCAACAGTTCCAGCTCCCCTGATATAGCAGGAATTAGGAATATGACCAGAATGCTGGGCAAAGTGTACTTTACATTGACGCAATTTGATTACTTTTTTTTACTTTTGATATCTGATGTTGAGTCACCAAAATTCTTTATTTTATTACAGTCACATTTCTTGCTGACTGGCCTGCAAATGTAACATGAGTCTTGTCAAGGATTCCATCATGCCAGTGTGTACCAGTTCCCGCAACACTGACATTACTGTAAGTAATGACTATTAAAAGAAACTATTGTGAAGTACCAACACTGATATTATGTTGTAAAAAATGAAAAAGCAAGTGACATAAGACCTATCTGTTTTGTGTGTATCATGTATGCATACTGGAGGAGGAATAGGTTATGGAGGTTAGAGGGAATTTCTTTCTGGAATATTGCCCCAAAACAGCTTTTTCTCCTTTGCATGTTCGAATCAATCATAAAAAAACCATCAAAGACATTAAGGATGCTTTACATGCCATCCCATGTGCAATGAGAAAATTAACACGAGTATCTTAGCTTTATTTGGTCAGCGTCATGTGGTTACTGAAATTGAAAAGTCATAAAACATGCTTTTGTCGACTTGAAAGATCCTACATTAAGAAAAAGAACCTTTACCTTTAATTTTTTTTCTTTGTCATTTTGTAGCTGCAGACTGCAGTATTATCTGAACAAAAGGGTCACTTGTATTTCAAGCAAGTTGAGGATGTTGTCACAAAGTTGAAAGGGGACATCCAGGGGTTGCCTCAGAAGTGCAGCATGGAAATGATCAGACAGCTAATTACTGTCATCCAAGAGGTGAGATTTCAGAAAATTCTGTGGATACATGTACCGGTACTTGTTTTTAAGTTTGCGATTGGCTGTAATGAGTATGCTTTCTGATGTCTTTGGTTTGGCTTTGATCAGTGAATTATATTCAATGATGATTCCATCTTGAGTGCAGTTTATAGTATTGATTATAGTGTTGAGATGCTTGTTAAGATGAACTGCAGAAAGTCAGGGATATGTAGTGAAAGTGAATGGTAATCAATGACAAGTATGTAAAAGGCAAGTGAATGTATTGACTCTGCAATCGTGAATGTACACTGTACATAGGATATTGCCATCCCTCCTGACTAGCATTTATACTGAGTCATTGAATACATTGAGAGTGGGAAAATAATGTCCACTATTTCAACCCTGCATAGTTATGTGTGTACGTATCATTTGCCTGCTCTTTCAGGCAGAGTCAAATCCTGCGTTGTATGCAGTAGTCTTTCTTTTCTCTTATGAATGTTCTTTCCTTCTGCTGATATTTCAGATTTCTTGGTGTGCTAGTTGGTTTTATATTCCACATACTAAGAATCTTGCTATAGGATTGGTCAAGAGCTGATCACGTGATAAAGCGTAGTTTTGCCCATCACATCACCTGAGAAGAACTAGGTCACTTGATAGTACACAGTGCAATGCACTTTCCCTTCAGTGTCGCGCGGTGCGCGCAGCAAATTCATTGTTTTGTCATCTATAAAGACAGCTGTTTGTTTTGCTGATCTCTGGCAGTCCATACAGTCTTAACGCGAGATGAGTACACGCGAAATAAAAGTGCGTTGCACTGTGGACTATCATTTAACTAGGTCACTTGATAGTTCACAGTGCAACGCAATTTCACTTCAGTGCCGAGCGGTGCGTGTAGCAAATTCATTGTTTTGTCATCTACGCGCACACGTAGCCTAAGCCCTAAGGATACCTAAAGACAGCTAAAACGGTTTCAGATGTGGGATAAAATGGGAATTTCTAGGACCCTTGATGAGGAATATAAAGCAAATAATCAACTTTTAGTTTCAGGCAATGAGACAAACTATCACTTCCTCGGCGATCTGAATGTGTACGCTATCTTTCCTCAGCTGCGCTTCGGAAAGATAGCTACATCCTGATCGCCTCGGAAGTGATAGTTTGTCCCATCACCTTCACCAACGTTGATTATTTGCTTAACATACATGTACAATGTATTGGTTGCCATGAACATGTAGGCCTATAGGTAATACATTGACTAGGTGCCTTAGCAGGATTCATGCTTTGTACTGTTGTATCACTCTCCACACAGCAAATGTCATGCCATCAATTTCAGCAGGCAGAGACTATGATCAAGGTCATCAAATACCTGGCATCCCTAAAACAGGAGGAGGCATTACAGAATCTGTCTGTACTTGTGAAAAATGGACTTTTCGAAATATTAGGTAACTGTAACATTCTTTTACAGTACATAAAATGCAGATTGGACACTATTTAGGCCTACAGTAAGTATATTTCCTTCTTCATTTATATATTCACTGATGCTCTTTGAGGAATCTCTATGCACTTGGGTCCCATTTCATGAAAAATATTAGGATAGCAACTCTTGCTGGAATGACAACTTCCCATAGCACCAGCCAATCAGGAAGCTGGATTCTTGTCAGTACCGTGACAATTGCCATTCCAGCAAGACTTGGTATCATATCAACTTTTTATGAAATGGGACCCTGGTCCTTGCAGCCATCATTCTCCTGTCCCAGCATGTCCAACTGAGCCAGGATTTCAGTGTGAAGATCATTTATGTACTGTACAATGTTAGTCCATATCCGCTGGTCGTGTAGTGCAGTGTATTTATAAGCTGTGTCCTGCCAGAGGCTGTTTTCATGCAAGCTCAATCTGCTGTTCTCTCTCAATTTCAAATTGATATCACTGATGCCTACTGGCTGTACGAGAAGAAAACTAGGAAACTATCAGTTGAAAGAGAAAGCAATAGTCTCCAATATTAGATGTAAATCAGAGTCCTCTGAAGGATGATGTGACATTACATGATATTAATATTTGCATATGAAGTACACATTTATGAATAATCATATTGTTTAAATTCAAAATAAACCACTTATGAAAAATATAGGTAGTCCTTGTATGAAAAGATAATCGTCATTTTTAAATCTTCATGATGTACTAAGCTTTCCAGTGGTATATAACTCGGGGTGTAAAATGAAGAAATATTGAATGGAAACTGATAGAAAGCTGTGGACTAGTTTGATCTAACTCATTAACTTGTGGATGGGCCTGTAATAGAATATGTGTACGTACGCATACAGCATTGTTTGATCTTACGTAGATGTAGACCTATTCCATTAGCTGTAAACTTCAAAAGTGAATGCCTATAGATCCAAACAATTGTAACAAGAAGCAAGGCAAGGGACTGTGGGTTATACAAGTAATACAATGTGAGTTATAGTTCACAGGCTATGAATGGCTCTCCAGAAAATGCTGTTATTAAAGTGCATCTCACTACAGTCTTTTCTTTACAATAACACATTCTGTGAAGAACAGGAAGAACCATCCTTTGGCAAAACAGGCATGCAAAGTTTCCTTGTTTTCTGTGTTGCTCTGTTATGCTTTCCATATACATGTTATAATATATCATTCGTGATATTAGAGCTCAGTGAAGCAGAGTTTTCTTTTTTTTCTCTCAATTGGAATAAGTAAACGCTGATGTGTTCATAATTGCAATGTTTGCAGATGTGGTTTATTTTTCAACATTTTGGCAGTGTTTGTGTTTGACAAAACACATGAGCACGTAATTGGGAATGGACAGACTGTATGCATTGAAGCTTGCCATCTCATGGAAGTGTTTCTTCAGACATTGAATGTGAGTACAGAAAAAGCAGCTGGAATCTGCATGCATTTAGGATCTGGATGCAATGTTATAACTGATAATAGTCATGTATCTTCATTTCCTTTTGTTACAGCAATAGGTGCTTATATTTGTTACCAAAAATTATTCCTTATTGTATCCCCGAACAGAGTTCGGAGGATACTATGGATTTGGCCTCGTTGCGCCGCCGCCGCCGCCACCGCCGCCGCCGAGATTTTCTTGTGAGCGCTCTACTGGCTGCAGTTCTTCTTAGATCATCTTCAAATTTGGCATGAAGGTGTATTATGGTAAAGCAAAGATGCCTATTGTTTTTGGTGATGGCGCCCTCGCTTGTTCCGTCTTTATACATGAAAACGTAAATTTAACAGGGTCTGCTTGTGTGTGCGACGCTGGCATTGTTTCTTGACCAATTTTTTTTCAAATTTGGTATGTAAATGTATCATAGTCAAATCTATACACCTTTACCTATTAATAATGCTGCCCTCACTGGTCCATCTTTTACAGGGTCAAAGGTCACCCTGATCATGTCAGAATTTGCAAAAGTGCTTATTGAAATGCAATAACTTGATTGTTACTTGATTGTAACGGATTTTATTCAGACTTGCTAAGGAGGTGTATGGGTGGTCATTCTACGTGAAGAACACAACAGTTTGTGGTGGCAGCTCCCTCAGTGTTCCGACTTGGATGCCATGTCACATTTCTTGTGTGTGCTCTATCAGCCACATTTCTTATCAGATTTTCTTCAAATTTGGCAAAAAGGTGCATCATAGTGAAATGAAAGATACCTGTTGTTTTTGGTGGTTGCGCCCTCGCTTGTTCCGTCTTTATGCCTCCGCCACGAAGTGGTGCCGGAGGCATTATTATACATGAAGCAGTAAATATTTCAGGGTCTGCTTGTGTGTACGATCCTGACAGTGTTTCTTGACTGATTTTTATGCCTCCACCACGAAGTGGTGCCGGAGGTATTATGTTTTCGGGTTGTCCGTCCTTCCGTCCGTTCATCCGTCCGTCCGTCCTTCCGTCTGTCCGTAATGAATTTTGTGGACAGCGTAACTAAAATACCATTTAAGGCATCCTAATGAGACTTGGTATACTGTATACGCTATAATTTTCGCGTACATAAATTTTCGCGAATTGCCGCTGTCACACATTTTCGCGAGTGGTTAAATTTGCGATTGGGGGACCAGAGAAAATATGAAGTGGCAAAGAAAGTGTGAATTTTCAACGTACTAGCAAATAAGAATGATACTAGTTATACACTGCATGAAAAAAACTTACCAAACTCTGCAAACTAGCAAGTTAGAATTCAACATTTTTGAAGTGGTTAAGTCCATCGCGCTAGATTTCTGACGAGTGGTCCCCTTGCGATAATGGATTGGCTCTCTACAGTATTCGTATGTAGACGTGGACGAGCGTAAACAAGCTTACCCAGTATGGTCTGTTCGGTAAGCCGTGACATGGTATACTAGTACTGAAATGGTCGTATCATCAAAGCAAGGGATTCATTTTGGAAGGTAATATTTTCGCGTGTTGTTAATTTCGCGAATAGCTCCCGACTCGCGAAATTCGCGAAAATAAAACCCCTGCGAAATATACAGCGTATACAGTATATGCATGAGTAGATGAAGTTGTGCCTATCAACTGTTGGATGCACGTGCTCAAGGTCAAAGGTCAAGGTCAGATGCTCAAAATTTCACTTATTTCCCCCATATCTATGCAATGACTGAAGGTATTTTCTTGAATCTTAATGTATACAAGTACTACCAAAATAATAAAGATTCTCTGGTTAGAGTTTTGGGTCATGAGGTTAAAGGTCAAGGGGTCAAAGGTCAAGTGAATATGTTAGAATTTCACTTTTTTTCTCCATATCTCAGAAGTAATTCAAGGTATCTTCATGGAACATACTTCATATGCATGCAATGACTAGCAGTGATAATCTAGGGAATTTGGGGTCATGGGGTCAAAGGTCAGGGGTAAAAGGTCTATGTCAAGTCTTCAAAATTTCACCTTTTCCCTCATATTTATGCAATGCTTGTAGGATTTTTTTTTAAAACTTGGTGTATACATGTATTACCTAATAGAGATTCTCTGGGAAGTTTTTTTTTCTTGCCAAAAAGGTCAAAGGTCAAAAGGTCAAAGATCAAGTGAAAGTTCTGAATTTCACTTTTTCCTCCATATCTCGGAAGTGGCTTAATTAAGGTATCATCATGAAACTTAGTACATATTTATGCATGTTCTGCCTGACAGTGATTCTCTTGGGAATTTTAGGCGAGTCATAGGTCTAGGGTCAAAGGCCAGGTTAAGATGCTAACAATTTACTATCTGAAAGAGAAATTATACTTTCTCCCCATACCTTGACAGTTACTCAATGCGTAAACTTATAAAAGGGTCAACAGTCAAGTAAAAGTCCTGAAATCCCCAAACACATGCTCTCTTAGAAAATAAGCCACTCATCCAATTAAACCTAGTTCAAGGAAAGTGAATATTCAACATGTTTGTGACAAACATGTCATTTTGATATTTTCCCAATTATGTGAAACTGTCATCACGCATTGTCAAGATGTACGCTATAGACCTATTTGTATTAGGAGAATCATGCTTTATGGCGGAGGCATACCAGTTGCCATAGCGACATTTGTAGTTTTTTTTTTCTTCAAATTTGATATGTAAACATATTACAGTTAAATCTAGACACCTTTACATATTGATACTGCTGCCCCCACTGTTCCACCTTTTACAGGGTCAAAGGTCACCCTGATCAGGACAAAATTTGCAAAATGCTTATTTATGCAATAACTTGATTGTTACTGGATTTTATGCAGACTTGCGAAGGAGGTGTATGAGTGGTCATTCTATAGTAGCTAGGACACAACAGTTTGTGGTAATGGTGCCCTCAGTGTTCCAATTTGGATGCCATGTCACATTTCTTGTATGTGCTCTATCAGCCACATTTCTTTTAGGATACCATTCAAACTTGCTGTGGAGGTTTATGGGGGTTATTCTGGGTAAAAAAAGTTTTATTTAACAGTTTAGCCTAAAAAAAAAAAAAATCATCCAAATGGGGTATGGGGGGGGGGGGGGGGGGGGCAGGTTCGGGGGATACATGTGCTCGATCGGGTCCCCGGCTGAGTGCTCTATAGTTATGACTGAATGAGTGATGAATGCAGCGGTGGCGATCACTGAACGTTGCCCATGAATGACTGGCATGGCTACAAAGCAGAAAAACACGCTGAATTATCGGCTCTTTGGTTACTACAGACAGGTTGAAATCTACCGCGGGAAACAAAATTTGTGGCCGCTGGCCGCGTTAGACAGGTTGCCATTATACACAGGGTCTTTATCAGGGTTTTTCTCTCTGGGGGATTTTTCAGTGGCTGCTATAGACAGGTGGCCGCTAAGGCAGGTTTGACTGTAGTTCACTTGGCCCCTCCATGCCCCTTGGATGACATACACTGTAGCAACTTTCATCTTCATGGTCTGCTACTTGAGCTACATTGCCTGGATGACTCTGCCTCAGGAGGTGCAAAACCACTGCTATCTCCACCATATCCCTTACAGTGTTGGGTTTCTGCTCTAGAGTCCTGCAGAGACATCTGAATTTGCTGACTAGAATACCAAAGTCATTCTCCACCATTCTCCTCCCCCTTGAGAGTCTGTAATTGAAGATCCTTTCCTCCCTAGACATCCTTCTTCTTTGTATGGCTTAATGAGGTAGTTCCTGAGTGCAAAGGCGTCATCCACAGAATGAAGACGGGTATGTTTTGGAGATCATCAGGGCTTGTAATCAGAGGGCAGGGTAGGGGAGTCCTAGGACTTCCCCTTCCAAGCTGTTGAACAACTTGGAGTCTTCAAATGTCTTAGCATCTGGCAATGTGTCCTTTTCCACTTAGTTTGATCCAAACAGACTTACAATCTGCATCTACCACAGCCAACAATGGTATCGAAAAGAAGCCTTTGGACTGTAATTGTAGATGAGGCTTCCAGTGTGGGGTAGCTTCTTGATACCAATGTGTTTTCCATCCGGAGCCCCAACTGCATGGGGATATATATTCCATCTCTGCTCAAACTGGCTAGCTGCTGCTCTCCAGGCTTATGGGGTCATGGGTAGACTAAACACCTAATCTTTGTACACTTGCACAATAGCCCGTAGCACACTTCTAGAATCACCTTTGAGATGCTAGACACTCCACACCTGAAGGTACATGCAAGAGACTGATAACTGTCTCCTGTTGCAAGGTGCCTCAGTGTCACTGCCAGTTTCAGTCCAGGTGAAAGGGGTTGCCTGAAAGTGGTAAGTTCCTTCCCAATTGCTGAGCCACCCTGTGCAAGACTGCACTGAAGAGCTGAGGTGTAAGCCGTGTGTAGGTTTGGAAAGCTACTGGATCATCTAGCCTCAACTGGGTGTCTGGAAGGCTGGAGAACTGACCAAACTGTTGTCTCATTCCCTCTGTGAGCCATTGTCACACCCAGAACTGCCTGGCTGCAGCTCTCCTGACCTTTTATGGTTGGGGTTGGGGCTGGTCTGGTTGCTTGTCTTCTTTCTTGGCGACAAAGTAAGCACAAAGTAAGCAAAAAGTAACACTTGCTGAAAGTGTTACGTTGCCATCGTCAACTTCTGTCAATTTTAGTGTTTGTGGATTGCAATGTTAACTCTGAGGAAGTTCCTAAAACAATGAAGTCCGAGGTCAGTGGGGCTGTATTTATACCCATCAGGGTCCAATTGTATCTCAAATGGTCTTTGCTCCCGATCCTGATTTTCAAAGACATCGCATCCCATTGCAACAGAGCGTATTCATTCATGATGGTCGTACTGGAATGTACAAGTATCCAAATGCGTCTGTGTGTATTGGATTGAGAACCCTGATCATTATGATTGTGTGAGATGAGGACCCAATAGTGAAGTCAACCGGGACTATCATATCAGATCGTATCTGAACGAAAGACCACATCGTGACAGACCTTATTGCTTGAAATTGACCAATCGTGACCATATCGTATCCAAGCGCACCAACTTGTACTAGCTAGCGCGAATCGACTCGCATCACCTCGTATCCAAATGTAAAATTTCAAACAAGTTGAACAAAATTTTCATGATCAGTCACAAATTGCCAATCATGGCATTCATAATGGATTGCACGATAGTTGGAATACAGCATTAGCAAGGGTAAATGAAATTCATTAGACCACCTAGTTTGATACAGTATTTATGATATGTCTGGTTACAAGGAAACATGGAATTGCCCTAACTGAAATAGAAATATCTTTGATTCTCAGAATCTACAAAAACAAAGAAGCTGTGTGCAAACATGGAGCAGAATTACAAATGATTCAAAATACATTCATTTGTAACAGTAAAACACTATCCAATAATGTTTGATGCATTTAAGAAAAGATAATGTCAGGGACAAATGCAATATGAATAACAAATGTAGGTGCATAGACAAATTTAGTCTATTAATGACACCTACACATATATTATGTGAAATAATTTTACAAACATCATTATGAAATTTCCAGGAAATGAAATTACCAGTGATCATAGCAACATTTTTAGCTCTGTGCTGCAGAAACAGTTATGACTGATTTCAAATGCAAGAATCAGACGTAATTACTGCATACACCATATATTCAGCTAGTCTAATCTTTTGTGAATCACAGCTTCCAAACAATTTCGCTAGTGTCTAAATTCATGATCGTAGAGTACAGTATGAATGTCGCATTCATCTCAAGATCACAGTTAATGATTTCATGAATCGTTTAATTCACAAATAGCACCTGACTCACAAAATTTGCGAAAATCAAAACCTTATTAAGAAATATATGACGTATACAGTCCCATTATCAAGCATGTTTATTGATAAAAGTAACATTCAGATATTTTTTCAAGACTTCAAATAACTGATAAATATTAGGCTCGACATTTTCAGGTTATAAATTATCACCTGTCAATTGATATTCATCTGACAAATATTTTACTGATTAATCCATAAAAGTATTTACTGCTTAAAAAATATAATCTAATCATGGTAATCCATGAAATGAGGTTTAATGTTGTCAATTTACTCTAGGATGTTGCTGAAATTAGTGAAGAAGCAAGAAGGTCAGCTTTGGACTTGTTTGCAGTGAGGTTGATGATGCTTGTCACTGATACAACAAAGGTTTTCCATACACGAATGGAGGTAAGAGTATCAAATGTTATTGCTATTTCTAATCCATATCGGGCCACTCAGATGAAAAACAATGAAATGGGGCCCTGGTCCCCAAGCCAGTGAGATACCCACTAGGGTGGTAATGTGGCTCAGCCAATAGCATGTCTGCGTTGCAGTCAACTAACTTAGTTTTGATTCCCCCTGAGTCTCGCTGAGCAATGTTATGTGTAATCATGCCATTCCCTCTGTATGGTTAGGAGGCAAAAATGTGCCTCAAATAGGACATATATAAGGTCTTTGTGTGTGAGAAAATCATGATTCATGCGCTTAAAAGACCCCACCCTTCATTAATTCATTGCAAAGAGCAGGGTGTTCTTTGCCGGTGACGTCTCCCATAGCATCTCGTGCTTACAACAGAAGACGGGTGAATTATGCCAACATTGCGTGATTTGCCCGATGTGACCAGAAATAGTCAGCAAACAGTATCAAGCAGGTACATTATGCCATATGAAGAAAAATAGATACCCACTTTATTCTGGTAATAGAAGATCATACATATTATGGATGCGAATACTGTACGATTTCTACAAGTTTCTTGTAGGAAAAAAAAAAAAGATAAATATTAGAAATAATTTAGAAAATAAATAATATTGAAAAATTACATTTCTACAAGTTTGGAAATGTCTAGAGCAATTTTTGTCTCTTTATATACATTTCTTTTATCAGTGTAGTCGCAATGTCGGTAGGCATAATTTGAATATTCATACTAAACTTGCCAGCAGAGCATAGCATATTGGATTAAGCAAGAGCTCATTATTCAAAGAAACTTCATGGAAGAAAGTTACCCCAACAAGAGCAAATGTTACGTTGCAGCTGATATATTGTCTTCACTTTTTTTTTTGTTTACCCTTGTTAGGCTGAGAGAACTCTCAATTTGCTTCTTGAAGGATGTGATGATGCAGCTGTAGAATCAATCATCAAGAAGCCTGCAATGGAACAAATGATGTATGTATGAAAGTATTTTTGGTTATGCTTATAATGTAAGCTTATGCTCACGTATGTTATTTGATGAAGTTGAAAAAGTTGAATTTTAGACCAGCTATCATTTGTCATAACTATCTCTGTCTGGGAAGTACCGGAAGAAGGCATGTTTCTTTTGAATTGTCATTGGGACCTAAAACCAGTGGGATGATGAAACATGGACAGACCAAAATGTGACAGTTTGGTCTGTCCTTATTAGTATGTTCCCCGCTCAGTCTAAAAATCGTGTAAAACACGGGTTCAATAGAATTTTAGGGCTCTCATCTTTTCTAATCCAAATCAGGCCGTTCAGTTGAAAAACAACAAATTTTCAATGAACATTTATTATTTGACCTTCATATTCTAGTACAATACTCTCAGCTTAATTAGGTAGTACTTAATCAGGTACTCCACTTAATTGACTTACAAGCTGAAAAACAGTTTCTGATGCATGCTATATTTACAGCATAATTTGGTAGGCATTTCGGTTAAACGGGTGGGAATTTTCCAGATTAACCTGATCTATTTCCATAGCTTCCTGCAGAAAGCCTTTAAGATTTATGTATCCCATTAATTATGAGAAACTTTGAGGTGCTGAAAGTTGATAGAAAACTTTGGCTGTCATTTTAACATGTTGAATTTGCAGTGTACAACCGATTTGCCATATCACTGGTACAAGTCAAATTTGTGCATGCCATGTATGAACCCTTGCATGCATCCGCACCGCATGCACTACCAACACAAAGACACACACACACAGTGACGCAGCAATCACTTTTATGTGTTTATAACTAGCTCTCAAGAAAAAATGAATAATAAAGTAACTCCATTGAGACTCTAACCTTTGTTCAGGCTGTTCATTGCAAACAAACTTACGGTCACCGTGAAACACATGGGAACACAACATTATTTGCTGCAGCATTTGGCTGCATATGCATAGGAATCTAGCTTCAAATAGCACATGTTAAGAAGCGTGTATGTGGACTCGGGGGCTGCATGCAAATTGTTTTAAATACAAAATTACGCTGCATACATTAACTAAAGCTGTTCTGTGACTTATGATGAGCTGTGGTTGTAAGTGACATACCTTGCTGTGTGTCTGATGATGAGAGGTGTGTGATTAGTATGTGTTATCTGCATTGTGAATGAATTAACATGCTGTCTGGTTAATCAAATACTCCTCTTGATTGGGTAAGAAATGCTCTGCCAGACAATACCCAATTAAGTGGAGATTACTGTACATAGATTCCTGTCCTGTGTGACATACACTCCCCCCAAAATGTTCATTTTAGCAAAAATTGTAGTAGATATCTTGTTTGAAGCAATTTTAGGGCAAAGTTATCTCTCATCAAAGTGTTCTAAAAGATTGTGTTGTATTGGGGGTAATGCATAAAATGACATAAAATTACCCAACATCCCTTTTTATCACTTTAAATTATCACATCATGTTTTATGCCTCTGCCATGAATTGTCGCCAAAGACACTTTGTTTTGGGTCGATTGTCCTTCAGTCTGTCCGTCCGTCCATCCGTGATCTTGTGGACAACATAACTTAACCTGTTGAGGATGAGCTGATTTTGCTATAACACGCATTTCCCATAGACACCTGCCAGAGTATACTCGGGACTACAATGTAGTCTTCAACGGGTAAGAACCATTTAAGGTATCCAAATGAAACTGGGCATACATATTTATGAGTGAACGAAGTTGTGTCTCAACTTTTGAGGGTGCACGCTCAAGGTGAAAGGTCAAAGCTCATACAAGGTCAAATTTCTAAAATTTCACTTAATCCCCCATATCTCTGCAATGCCTGAAGGTATTCTCAGGAAACTTAGTGTGTACATGTATCACCAAATAAAGATTCTGTTTGAAAAGATTTGGGCCATGGGGTCAAGGGTCTGGGGGTCAGGGTTAGAGGTCAAGTGAAAATACTAAAATTTTTCTTTTTTGTCCATTTCTCATCAATGGCTCAAGGTACATATATATGACCCGCTACAACAAAAGGGTCCTAAAGTCACTGACAGGCGAGCCAAGCATGGTCCAGAAAAATGCTAATTTCAGGCCTTTCCTTTGATCATTTAGCTTCAAAATTTTGGAAGATGATAGAAGATACATTAGACTACAAAATTATGTTAAAAACAGAAATCCAAATATTTTGACAGATTTTGGTGATCTGACTTCAAACTCGATTTTCTCGGCTCACCCATCAGCGACTTTAGGATCCTTTTGTTGTAGCGGGTCACATATCTTCATGAAAGTTTAAATAGTACATATGCATGTACTTAGCAGTGGTTCTCATGAGAATTCTGTGGTCATGGGGTTATAGGTCAAGGGTCAAAGGTCAGACTAAAATGCTAAGATTTGACTATTTAATGCTGCACTAACACTGTTTTCCTCATACCCTGGAGAGTACTCAAGTATACACTTACTTAAACTAGGTATATACATGCATAACTGCACAATGATTCTGCAGAAAAAGGTTTGGTCCATAGGGTCAAAGGTCAAGTGAAAAGGATAAAATTTCACCTTTTTTCCAATTTTTTATTTTGAAAAAAACCTTAAGTATTGTCATGAAAATTGGATATATACTAGTTACAGTGAAAATCTAAAGAAAGTTGCGCACCATGGAGTCAAAGGTCGAGTGAAAGTGCTCAAAATCCTGAATGCTATAAACCTTGTTCAAAGAATGTAAAGCTATTTGTTATTTAGTGTGCTCTGTCTACTCTGTTATGAGGGATACTATAGTGAATGAAAATTAGTCAGTGTGGTGATGATTTTTTTTCCCCTGTATTGTCTCGATGCCATTACAGGAATGACCTAGCCAAATACCTTTACACAGCAGGTGACTTCGAAATGCAGATTGCACTTACAGAAACCCTTGCAAGACTTGTGAAGAAGAGTGAGAGACACAAATACTGTGCATTGTGGTTTCCTTCCCTGGCTGTGGGCAAGGCATTCCTAGACATTCAGGATGAACAGTTTGACTCAGTGAGTATTGCACCAGTCTAGGAAAAGGTGATTTCTAGATATGTGCTCATGATGAACTGTAAGGAAAGAGCACGAACAAATTAAATACTGTCATAAGAGTTTATGGTAAGATGTCATATAATTGGTAGCGATTCTTTCTTTCTTTGTGATCAGTAATTACATCTATTTTTATATCCCCACCCACACATAGGCCTAGTGTGTTTGGGGTATATAGGAATCACTTTGAGGTTCAGTGGCCGATGGTCGGTTGCAAAATCTTGTGGCTTGAGCTACTCTTTCTTTTTTTGAGCAATTGATCTAAATTTTGGCATTGGTGACTGCTATCATAGGTAGATGTGCAAGAGACACCTTTTTGTCTGTGTGGAGTAGTACATTACCATGGTAATGACAAATTCATAAAATTAGGCAAAATGTTGTGGCTCAGACTACTCTAATTTTTTGAGCAATTGACCAACAATTTGGCATGTGTGACCGCTGTCATACGTAGATGTGCCAGATACCTTTTCCATCAGTATCACGAAATGCGTTGCCATGGCAATGGCAAATTTGTGCAAAAGTCACAAAAAAAGTTGTGTATCAAACTACTCAGTTTTAAAGCAATTCAGCTGAAATTTGGCACATGCAATCAATGTGGTGTGTTGTTGTCCAGTACACTTTTTTCGTGAGTGTCAAGGAATCTATTGCCATGGCAACAGCAGTATTTATACAAATCATGCAAAAATATGTGAATTGACCTAACTCCCTCAGTTTTTGAGCAATTGACCTAAGATTTGTCATGTGTGACCGCTATCGTAGGTAGATGTACAAGACACCATTTTCGTCTGTATGGAGTAATGCGTTACCATGGTAATGACAAATTTCATAAAAATTACAATGTTTTGGATCAAACTACTCTCAGTTTTAAAGCAATTCATCTGAACTTTGGCACATGCAGTCAATGTAATGTGCATTTGTGCAAGACACCTTTTTTTTTTTGTGAGTGTTAAGAAATCAGTTACCATGGCCACAACAGTGTTTATTATACAAATCATACAAACATATGTAGATTTGCCTAATTCTTTCATTTTTTTAGCATTTGACATGAAATTTGGCGCATGTAACCGGTACTGGACACGGTATATAGATGTGCAAACTTAATCTTTTGTTATTGTTGAAAATTTGTTTCCATGGCAACAACATATTTTGTATGAAAATCATACAAACATATTATGGATATAGCTATCTCTCTCAGGTTTTGAGCATTTGACTTGAAATTTGGCAAATGTGACCATATGAAATTATGCAAACTTCATATTTAGTCATTTAAAATTTAAAATAAAAATCACACAAAGATATTATGGATTGCGCTAACTCCCTCAGTTTTTGAGCATTGGAAATGAGATTTAACACATATAACCATCTTAGTTTTAAGATGTGAAAAACACATCTTTTGTCAGTGTTGAACAATGCATTGCCATGGTAACCACATTTTATTTTCAATACAGAAAAATTGTGGATTAGGCAAACTCCCTTAGTTTTTCAGCATTTGACTTGAAATTTGATACATGTGATTGCTTTACTATTTAGATGTACAAACATCATCTTTCATTAATGTCGAACAATGTGTTGCCATGGTAACAATTAAAAAAAAGAAAATTATACGAATTTCCCATGGAATTTGCTCACTGCCTTAGTTTTTCAGCATTTGAATTGAGATTTGGCACTCGTGACTAATTTTTGTCTCGCCCACCGGAGGTGAAGGCGAGACTAAGGGATCCAAATGGCGTCCGTCCGTCCGTCGTCCGTCCGTCGTCCGTCACAAATGTTAAAGTTTACCTGCAAGACTCTCTTATGATGCATAACTTGGCAACTGTTACAGCAATGGCAGCCACACTTGGGTGATAGAAGCACTAGGGGTATCTTCATGTTATGGTGTTGTCGGAGGTCGTGTGATGATGTCAAAGGTCATTTGAGGTCATGTATGAGGTCGAGTATGTGCAAGACTCTCTTTTCTGTTAAAGTTTACCTGCAAGACTCTCTTTTGACAAATAACTTCACATAAATTGCTTTGAGTACAACCTAACTTGGGTCATAGATGCACTGGGGGTACCTTCATGTTATGGTGCTGTTGGAGGTCACAGGATAAGGTCAAAGGTCATTTGAGGTCATATGTTAAAGTTTACTTGCAAGGCTCTCTTATCACACGTTACTCGACACATGTTGCTACAATGACAATCAATCGTGGGTGATGGATGCACTGGGGGTGCCTTCATGTTATGGTGCTGTAAGAGGTCACATGATAAGGTCAAAGGTCATTTGAGGTCATACGTTAAAGTTTACTTGCAAGACTCTCTTATCACACGTAACTCAGCTCATGTTGCTACAATGGCAATCAAACCTGGGTGATGGTAGATGTCTCTTAGGAAGTTGAAGATAACCACAAGGTCAAAGGTTACAGACAGGGGTCAACAAACTTTTAGGGCCCAATGTTAAGTTTTTAGGGCGCATTTCGTTTATGGCTCATAACTTTTGATCCCTTTGTCCATTTGTGACCAAACTTGGATGGAAGATGTCCCTTGGGAAGGTGAAGGTCGTCACAAGGTCAAAGGTCACAGACAGGGGTCAACAAACTTTTAGGATCCAATGTTATGTTCTTAGGGCGCGTTTTGATTGTGGCTCATAACTTTTGATCCCTATGTCCGTTTGTGACCAAACTTGGACGGTAGATGTCCCTTGGGGAGTTAAAGGTCATCACAAGGTCAAAGGTCACAGAAAGGGGTCAACAAATTTTTAGGGCCCAATGTTAAGTTTTTATGGAGCGTTCCGATTATGGCTCATTACTTTTGATCCCTTTATCCGTTTGTGACCAAACTTGGATGGTAAATGTCCCTTAGGGTGTTGAAGGTCACCACAAGGTCAAAGGTCATAAGCAGGTCAATTAACTTCTGGGAGTTATAAAAAATATTAATTCCTTGTGCGCGAATAGGCGAGACACAATTTGGCGATTGCCTTGTTTTCTATGAGCAAACAACTAATCAATGTTGAACAATGCATTTCCATGGTAACATCGTATCTTTCAATGAAGAACATACAAAAATATTGTGGAATGAGCTAACTCCTTCAGTTTTAGATGGGGGTATTAAAGGGAGGCAGCCCTGACAATTTTCACTGTACTGATAATTAAGAAGAGTAAGAAATATAACCTTTCACCAGTTTATACATGTGGAAATCAACTACTGTCTCCGTGCACGATTTTATGAATATAATTCCTCTGGGATACATCTGGATGTATTTTTTAAAAATATATGTATATTTTGCCTATCAGGACAGCCGTAGGTTTCTGAACTGCCTAAACACTACCTGCCCTCAACAAAGGTAAGTATACTTTGGTGGTCAGATATTCATATTAAACCTACAAGAACTTATAATCAAGCGTGTTATTTACACTGATGTCATCAAGTCTATTAATCGTCACCAGATTTCAGTACATGCAGTTTCCTGTGAAGGTTACGTTGTAATAGTTAGTGATAATCTATAAGTGGCCTACATGAGTCAGCGACTCTCTACCATATAAAATGAGAAACACAAGCTAAAAATGATATTAGTAATATCATTGTTTAGCTTCGTGCTGTTAGCAAACTGCTTAAATAATTGACAAAGCACAGTCCACTGTTTACAAAGATAAATGAACAGTGTTTTGTAAGTTTGGGAAGCTATTTCTGATTTGGTGGAAGGTTGTAATGAAACCATACTGCCATATAATGCCAGAAACATTTGGACTTTAATGAGATTTGGTTATAGGATGGATAGCTTAATGAAATTCAGAGTGAGATTTGCTCTCATAAGCATTGGAAAGCAAGTATGGAGCCTCTCAGGTAATTGTTCTGATAAGCGAAAGAATTAGAATGCCAGATTCATTGAAAATTCATGGGTTGGAATGAAGAGGGAAAAGCAGCTGACTTATTTGTCAAGATTGTAATGTTAAACTTCATTACTTTTGTTTGTTTCCTCATTTCAGTGTCATATCTTTTTCCTGCAAGCAAGCATTCTTAGGAAATGCTGAGGTAAGATTGATGCTTTTGGCTGGGCTCCTGAAGAGGTAAAAGAACATTTCCAACATTTTTGTGTTTTTGCATGAAATATCTTTTACATGTTTAAGGTTAAGGTTTTCATTGTCTTCAGAAACTGTATACTCCAGCAAAATAATTTGACTTATATTTCAAGGACCTATATAGGCAAATTTTGGCAACAGTCACTTCACATGACCAAGCCCACAAAAGTGAGTAATGACATCTAGCCGCGAAATCGCATTCATTCTCAGCATCTGATATCTTGACAATCCAACCAGGAGAGCGCAGCCAGCTGCTGCGCAAGCACAAGTGTGTGCTGTCCTGCTGCATGGCTGCAAACGGCCTCCACCGTGGCATAGTACATGCCCAGAGAAACCTGCATTTTACTGCCAACCCCATACAAAACAGGACTACTGAAATTTCACTTTATCAGCTTTGAAATCAAGTAGCCTATGGTTAGTTCACTGTTCTACTTGGGAGAAAAAAAAACAAACAAACAAACTTTGTAGTTACCCCATAATGACAATTTCACATGAAAAACGTGGCAAAAGCCGATCCTGTAACATTTCAGCCTATTGATCTTAGCAGGCACACACACGAAGTGCACAAATTATCCTCTGTAACATGCAGTGCTTAATGGGCTTAGTTATTATAACGCTACATGATTGCTAATGTATGTATGAAGCCCGCAATGATTTTCTGTGCCCTGCATATTATGCATGGATACATGTAACTTGACACACACTGTGGTGCACAGTTTACATGAATGTGCACGTGTGTAAATGCCAATAGCAATCATTAGGGTGAAAAATTGAAGGGCCAATTTGTTTGTTTGTGTTTTTTTTTTTTTTTTCTCTTCAGAATTTACCAGTTAGACATTATCAAACATTTGTGACGTGAAAGTCAGGGTAGGGCAATTTTCTGAAAATGATGTGACCATATTCCCTTACTCTTCCACTTTATTTTCATATATAACATGACTCCTAAAAGTACTCAGTTGCGGAGATATTGATAAATTTATTAGTGCATTTTGAGTTGTTTAGAAAATCAGCATTTCGATAAAACTGCCTTAAAAAGTTTTTCTTCTAACACTATCATGATCAAGGGGAGGCAAGACATTTTTCACCTCTTGACAATAGAAGGTATGCTCTTAAGCAACCTCTGTGATGTTCATTCAAGCTTAGCGCAAGCGGTCTATACATGACCAATCAGTAACCAGGATGCCACGCACTGACCAATAAGATCACTCCCTCGTTGCTAGGGGCGGAGTGCTACATCCAAAATTTTGAACACGTTTCTGTTCTGTTGAAAGTCAGAAAATCATGGCCCAGAAACACATTAAAGGACAAGTTCACCTTCATAAACATAAGGATTGAGAGAATGTAGCAATATTAGTAGAACACATCATTGAAAGTTTGAGGAAAATCGGACAATCCGTTCAAAAGTTATGAATTTTTGAAGTTTTTGTACAGTAACCGCTGGTTGAGAAGACTACTGCAGTGTGTGAAAAACTTAGATGTCACATGCGTACAACAATATAAGGAAAATATAAAGAGAATTTCACAAAATTTCATCTTATGAAAAAAGTACACATTCCCTCGACTCGTTACCGACAAATGTTATGGGTAATATTATTACCCCTGCCTTTAGAAAGAGGCAAGTCAGGTGCTCTTTTATTATGCGAAAAAAGTGAAAATATGTTGAATTTTCTTTATATTTTCTTTATACTGTTGTACGCATATGACTCACAAGCTGTAGTAGTCTCCTCATCCAGCGGTTCCAAAACAAAAATTTTAAAAATTCATAACTTTTGCATCGATTGTCCAATTTTCCTCAAACTTTCACTGATGTGTTCTACTAATATTGTTGCATTCTCTCAATCCTTATGTTTATGAAGGTGAACTTGTCCTTTAAATTCTTGCCTTTCCTGTCATCATTTAACTTCAAAATTTTGGCAGATGATTGACAATACATTAGACTACAAACTTATACCAAAATGGAAATCTGATCGTTTTGACCGATTTTGATGATTTGAATTCAAACTTGAGTTTCTTGGCTCAGCTGTCAGTGACTTTAGGATCCTTTTGTTGTGGCAGGTCACATTTAGTTCGCTTTGGGAGAGTACCCTGATCAGCCCTGGGTATTCTAACTATGGGTTTCTTGATTTGAAAGCTTATAAAGTGAAATTTCAGCGGTCCTGTTTTTAACGGAGTAGGCAGTAAAGTGCAGTTTTCTCCAGGTTTGTGGTACATTGCCATGCTGGAAGCCGGTTGAAGCAGTGCAACAGGACGTCAAGCACCACTGCTTGTGCGGCAGCTTGATTGACTACCTAGCAGAGGCTGAGCCTGATTGAGACTTCATGGCTAGACATCTTCACAATTCTTTATGAAAGTGTGCCAAAGGTGGTGAAAGTATAGACCAAATCAAGGAAATGACATCTCAGTTGAGGACGACCACAAGGAGTTACATATTGTACAGATGTATATTTTAGTGTACACATGTCAGCCTAAAATGTGCGTGTTAACCCGTTGAGGATGGTTGATTTTGCTACAACATGCATTTCCCATAGACACCTGCCCGAGTATACTCGGGACTCGTCCTCAACGGGTTAAAAGGATTCCACATCAGGAGAACATGCTACAGTTGCTAAACTGTATGTGAAATGTATTTCATGAATCTGAATTTGGAAGAGTACTTTGTATGCATTGTATTTTGCAAGAATATCTGTTGTACTGTATAAGCTGTAACTTTTGCGTACAGATATTTTTGCAAATGAGGAGGTCTAAGACATTTTTATGAAATGTTTTTGTGAATGACAACGAGGCGGTCATAAGTGCACTGTTACCTTTACCGCATGGTGACATTTTTTGCGTGCTAAATTTGCGATCCAACAGTGATTTGTGAAATTCGCAAAATTTAAACCCTTGTGAAAATAACAACTTATACAGTAGTTCATTTGAACTTGCAAAACAGTTTCATGTGGTGTTAATTTTTCAACAAATTTGTCAACTTGAAAAATTCATGAAAAATAATGTGTAAAAAGTATTTTGTGAATTTTTTTTTAATCAGAAATTACAGAATGACAAATACAGTATGTGTTACCCCTTTGTGAGGAGCAGAGCTACTGATATCTCACCTCAGAGAGGATATAAATTACATTTGTGCTATGGGAGGCAGTAGTTTGCTAGTTGGTGATTTCTTGAATGTCAGTCAGCATGCAAAACTCAAGCAAATAAAACTTCACAGAAATATAATAGTAATTGATTGGTAGAAAGCAAAACTTATTGAGGTCTTGTATTACAGTAATTATGGTGTGAACAAGCAGTGATTTGATTTCTACCCATAAGAGCAATCATCAATAAGGTATGTTTCATGTGCAGCTCAAGAGTCCCAATGATGAGAACCTGAGTGAGTTTTGGGTGGACTTCAATTCTGCCAGTCATTCTATCACTATGTATGTGGCTGATGAGGAATCAGATGTAGAAGAGGTAAGATGCATAAAGTACCTTATGTGCTTGCAGAAAAAGATACAAATTTCTCGATGGTGTTTGTGACTGGTTACCCCAGATGCTTGATGACTGTCGCAAAATTGATGTTTCATTAGTTTTCGTGACCCTTATCTTCCAAGTGATATTTTATTCTTTACACCTTATTTTCAAAAATCTACAAAAGAAATGCAACCAAAGCAGGCCACCAGAGTTTATTGTCTTGAGATAACAGACTTTGAGTGGTTAAGATGCTTGCCGATCATGCAGGAGATTAGCAGCTGTTTTGTCATGGTAACAAAATTCTTGCTTAATCCAAAATGTTGTAGTAACATGCTCTGCACAAACCAAATAGTTTCATGTTCCCAGGCATTTTTAGACTTAGAAATTTGGACTGGAGGTCGAAAAGATATCAAATTTATGATTTCTGAAGAAACTCAGATTTTACCCCATTCACCAAAAATACCTTGTATTTCATGTTTCTTGTTTGTTTGTTTTTTTAAGGTTTTTTTTATCCTATGTGATAGTGGAGGTAGGTCACATAACAAGATGGTGGAAGCCTTATGGTTTATTGTTTCTTACTTCAGAGAAGTTGGAAAGACAATGAGTGCTATCCAGCCGAGATTAGCTGAAGGAATAAATAAAGATGATAAAAATAAATAAAAGATGAAAAAGGGGAATATGATTAATTCATTGCAGTGCAGTGGCAATTCTTGTGTTATAGACAACTAGAATACAACTAAATTTGAGATATTTTGTTTGAGGGTGAAAGGACAGTTGATAACAAGTTGGGCACAAAGATAAACCTAGTAATAATGCTATAATGTAACAATAAAAGCATTTTACTGGTTTTCTCGTGATATCATCTATTCAAGTTCTCCAGCATGGGCAATATGAAAAAAGAACCTCAAACTTCTTGCCAATTTTCCAAATCAAGAAATTAAGTAGTAATTTGACACTCTTGCACATATTTTGATTGTAACTCATGAAGGAACACATGAAGTGACATCTTGGTAAACGTCTTAATAATCGAGTATGTTCTCACAGAGGAAACTGTGATAGCATTTCTTACACAAGCAAACCAAAGCATCAATTTAAGTTACTTGAAAAAAAAGAATTGTTCATAGTGACTCACTTCAAATGATGCCGTGGTACGTATGCTTCCAAGAGAAACTTTCTGACAGTTTTGATTCGTACTGAGAAGAATGAGGATGATCAATTTGTAATACACATACACATACAGTGCTGTCCTTTTTCATGCAGGAGAGCGGTCTCTGGGAAACTGTGACTTATCCTATGGACAAAGTTGTATCATATTCCATCCTCAGTGAGTAGAAGTGATGATTTTCTTGGCTCTTTATCATGCATATCTAGACTCTTAAGTAGAATTTCAGAGTAAATCTGAATATCTTATACAGTGTTAAGTATATAGGATAGCAAGCATATCACTTGCTTCAAAAGTTAACTCTTTGGATTCTTGTGCCCACACTCTAGTATCATCATCCTTTGGACACTGTAGGCTTCCTATGTTCCTCATAGTGGTCTGCAATAGTATCCTAAACTGTAAGTGTATATGCCATATATTTTTAGTGTATAATATCTTGCCAATTGGGACTTGTAATGCACTTTGTGAGTATTTGAATTCATCATTGGAAACTACCTTATGAGAAGATGTATATTTGTATTATTGAGAAATTTAGTAATTTCGTAATATAATTTCCTATAGTTGATATACAATGAATTTGTATTATGGAATGCAACATCTAGGAGACCTGCCAAATTTGTGAATAAAGGTCGACTTGTGAAATTCGTAAACAAACAAATCACCTCAGTCATATGCAGTATTTAAAGAAATTAATTCTTTGTTGTAAAATCAAGAGTTTACTCTATACGCCATGGGCAAGTCTGAATTTTCACTAACCAGGACTTCCCTGATGATTTTGCGAGTGGTCAAATTCACGATTGTGGAGTACTGTACTGAACAGAGAAATGTATACATATGTGTCACATTCATATTGGGATCAAAGTCATTATTTTTGCATGTCTTTAATTTGACAAACTTGACAAACTTGCAAAAATAAAAACCTCACAAAGTATTTGGTGTATACAGTAACTGGTAACTCAGTTGATAACATTTTTATTTCATTTTAAAAAACATAGCATTAATCTATATCATTACCTCCGCCAAGGAAGGAGGAGGTAAAGTGATTATCAACATTGCTTAGTCTGTTTGCAAAATAACTCAAAAGAGTTGTGTATGGATTAAAATGAAACTTGCATAAAAAGTAGCTATTGACACAAGGAACTCCTCATTCAATTTTGGTAGTGATCCGGGAATTTTTATGGATTTTTGAAGGATTTTCCATCTTTTGGCATATAAATTTGCTCCTGAATGGACAAAGCTATTTAAAATGTTTTGTGTTTTGGATTAATGATGGAACTAAAAGAATGGGGGGATGGTGTGGATGATATAGAATGCAAAATTACACCCCCCAAAAAATGTGGGGAATATGTCTGTATGGTGTCTCTTTTATGCCTCCACCAGGAAATGGTGCCGGAGGCATTATGTTTTCGGGTTGTCCGTCCGTCCGTCCGTCCGTCCGTAATGATCGCTTTTTGTGGACAGCGTAACTAAAAAACTTGTAGACATCTCCTCATGAAACTTGGCATGTATGTGTATTAGGGTGTGAAGTTGTGCCTATCAACTTTTGGGTGCACATGCTCAAGGTCAAAGGTCATGGTCAAATGCTCAAAATTTCACTATTTCCCTCATGTCTATGCAATGCCTGAATATATGTTCTTGAAACTTTGTGTATCCATGTATTACTCAATTAAGATTCTTTGGTGAAAGTTGTGGGTCATGAGGTCAAAGGTCAAAAGGTCAAGTAAAATGTTAAAATTTTTCTTTTTTTCTCCATATCCCTGGGAAATGGTCCAAGATATCTTCATGGAACATAGTCATACTATGTACTCACTGGCAGTGAATATCTAGGGAATGTTGGGTTCATGGGTCAAAGGTCAGGGTCAAAGGTCAAGGGTAACACTCAAAATCTTACTATTTCCCTCATATTTGTGCAATGCCTACAGGATTATTTCATTCTTAAACTTGGTTTGTGCATGTTTAACCAAAAAAAAAGTCAAAGGTCAAAAGGTCAAAGATCAAGTGAAAGCGCTAAACTTTAATTCTTTCTCCATCTCTCGGAAGTGGCTCCAGTTATCTGGAAACTTAGTACAGTTGAACCTCTCGTATCCGGACAAGTCGGGACCGGGGCTCATCCGGATAAGGGATTTGGCCGGATACGGGAGACTCGATGCTTTATACATATGCATATACCTACACATGTACTGATGTAGCCCATTGTAGTACCACATGTAGTAATGTGTATACTGCAACCTTTTCATTGTTACATGTGAGAGGACTCAAGCGCATAATCTTGTGTCCATGTTCTTGCGATGATTTGGGGATGTTTGGGGATGTTAAAATGTCTGAAGGCAAGCAATTTGGAAGGAAATTTGATGTAATGTATGTTAATCATGTTGGAAGTAATATGTAATTCATGTGTGTTTGTGTAAGTTAGGAGTTCTCAAGGAGTTGGGAATCCCCCTTTCCTCCCGTAATTATTTTTTTTAAAAAAATCACGGCGAGAATGCGTCCGTATAATAGAGAGATCCGGATAAAGGGAGGCCAGATAAGAGAGGTTCAACTGTACATGTTTATGCATGTTCTGCCTGACAATGATTTTCTTTTGAATTTTAGGGTCAAAGGTCAAGGGTGAAAGGCCAGATAAAAATGGCAACAATTTGCTATTCAATACAGAAATTGCATTTTTTCTCTGTACCTTGAAAATTACTCACAGCATAAACTTATGAAGGGGTCAAAGTCAAGTTAAAGTCCTAAAATCCCCAAATACATACTCTCTTATTCATCCAATTAAACCTAGGTCAAGGAAGGTGAACATTCAACACATTTGTGACAAACGTGTCATGTTAATATTTTGCCAGTTTTGGGAAAATGTAATCACACATTCATTGTCCACATGTACTATAGACCTATTACTGTAGGAGAATCGTGCATTATGGTGGAGGCATACCAGTCGCTGTAGGGACATTTCTAGTCTTTATCTAAGTTTAATAATGATATTAATAAGTACAGCATTTGTAATGCGCCTTCGATCTAGTAGCCTATTCTGAGGCGCAGAGGGACATAATTATAAAATGAATAGCATACATCGTAGTCATAATTGTACATTAGAAGGTTGAAAAAGAAGAAAGAGATAGATAGAGATATACACCCAATGAGCAATTCGTTGAAAATTCAATCAAAACAAGATGCGAGCATATGTGATTTCAGAAGCTTTTTAAATGTTTCAATGGTCTCTGCTGAATGGATCCTCAGTGGAAGAGTGTTCCAGAGAGATGGGGCTGCAGAAACAAAGACTTTTTCTCCGAGAGTCGAGATTGTTCTTTTAATTGTTAATTGTTTACTATTACATGAACGGAGATTTCTGCCAGGGACGTATTCTGAAACAAGGTTTTGCAAATATTTTGGAACTGAAGAATGTACTGCTTTCCATGTATGAAGAAGAATTTTAAACTCTATCCTCTTGGATACTGGTAGCCAGTGAAGATTTTTTAGAACTGGGGTAATGCTGGAGAAGCGAGATGTTCCACTGAGGACCCGAGCAGCAGAGTTCTGAGCACGCTGTAGTTTGGCCAGTTGGTAAGATGAAGCATTGAATGATTTGTACCAGTTAAGTGGGTAACATGGTAGCTTCAAGCCATGTCATTTCACAACATTTTGTTGTGATGTTCAATCTCCCTTCACAGAAACAGAAGATAATGGTTGTATCAAGTTGAAGTTAACTCTGAGTGACCCACCATCATCATTTCTTGCCTGTGCCTCTGGGGAGAAGATAGCCAGCATGATCTTTGAGCCAAAGGTTGACTTGCACAAGGCTCTTGCACTCTCCCTTGGCCAGGAAAAATATGTTTCCCCCTCAATGGTAACTTGCCAATGTCTGCAACAAAGTGCAGCTTTTGTACTGCAATTACTTTCTACTCAAGCAAATTCTACTGTAAACTACTAAAAAGCACTTGCTAAGTGAACATGGTATGTGATTACCGTCACAATCCTGCAGTAGCTGCCACATAAATATGTTCTGATATGACAGTGAGCACACGTCAGAAGGTAAGAAGTCAAAATGAGCAGAGCAGAATTGACATGGAGGGATTCAGGATACAATAGAAATTGACAGTATTGATTGGCTAAATCTTTCCCATCGAATGTCTGTTTCCACATACCTAACTTTACTTTTTGTGAGGAAGAGCTCTGAATTAACGTCAATATGTCATACCAAATGACTGGCTAGCATATTTTCAAATCCTTGCAATATTTCTGCACATTATACACAAGTATTTCTGAGGATGAACTGTGGTTGTGGTTGCTATAAGATAACTGCTAGTGGTGATCTAATCTGACAATATATCAGTAGTGTTTCAGCCACTTATGGCTGATTTCATAAAGCAATGTGTAAATTTCACAGCATAAAAAATGAGTCAAATAATGATGAAATAAAACCTATATTAATTTTATTTTATTTGGTGAGTACATACACCTTCTTGCAAAATGTCTTTTTAATCAATTCTATTACAGGAACCATCATTGAGTAGAAGGAGCTCTGTTAGCAAGATCAATGTTCTGGTAGATCGGACCAAGAACACCAGCTGGGGACTGAGCAACATCCCACAGTCTTTCCATGATGGATATGTGGATTGCCCTGGACATGTTGCACAGTCTGTTCAAGAGGTATGCATTTGAAGGTTATGTAAAATTTGTAAAAATTGGATCAACTGTTCACATGTCACACTCTTGTTCTCTCCTCCAGACATTTTAACTCGTTCCTGTTCTCACAGTGTCAACTCATATGCAGGAACATGGCATTCCAGGTTTCCAAAATGTAGACGAGTGTCTGCATTTGTGGCCTAAATTTATGTTTACTTGTGCTATACTGACCTGAAAATTTATTTTGATCAAAAGATTAGAATTTCCTCCTTCAATATTTGTTAATGTTCTGTATCAAAATTACATGTACTTTTGCTTAATTCACCTTTTCAATTGTAGTGTGCTTGTTTTGCTTTGAAAGTTGTTTGAAGACATACAATTGTATGTAGTAATCAAGACTGAGCTCACTAGGTGTTTACTTTTGCTGACCCCATTCAGGTGCTGGTATAGTGCATGATCAATATTTTGCATGGTTTGGTGGCACATAAAGTTAACCATAGATAGGTGAAATTGTATCGCTTGACTGCTTTTGCCCAGGTGGATTACCAACCTGTCCATTCTTTCTCGAAGGGCAAGAATAATTGTGGTTTGGGCATTGAGGGTTCTGGGAAAATTGCAGAAGGAACGGGTTAAACAGTTTCTTTCTTGTAAGATATCAAAGCGGTCGAGGTATAGGAGCTGTTTAATGAACTGTAAAGACTTTAACTGTCTGAACTCTTTATTACAGACTTCTAATATATCTGATGATGATCGTATTCTCAAGTTTTCACTTTTCCAAACCAGAGGCAGCATTAAAAGGGCTGATACCCGTCCGTTGACAAAACATTTAACTTCAGTTCAAAGAGATCTGCTGAATGCTAACAATGTCACCATAAAGTAAAATGTGTGTGTGGATTAAATGTATCTGCTCAAACATAAAATCTTTCAGCAGGCCAAAACAAGGGAGATGGCCATCCCTCCGTTAAGGCGGAAAATATCAGTTCCTATTGAGGTTATGACAACTCCATCCAGGACTTCACTTAATCCTTTGTCTACCTTGAAGACATCTGTGGAAGAGGCAACTCACCAAGGTGTGTTCTTTACTGTCAATAGTTCTCCAGCTAACATTTATTATAACATACATGATTAATTGAAGTTCATAATATCAACTGTTTATATACGTAGAACAACTGCTGGTTGTCATTGTTACTATTTACACATTATTTGTGAGACAGTCTTTATGTTTATTCCTTTTATGCGTAAAGGTAAAATATAGTTCCTATATGACTGCAGAAACTGTCAATTTTTGCTCTAAACTGGAGATGTATGCACAAGAAATGTGTGAAATAATGCTGTGATGACATGGTTTCAGGGTAATAACAAAAATGCAAAATATTAGCCAAAACGTATATGCTGACAGTATTGTAATCTGAGAACATTTCACATTGTGGTTGCTAAGTATATAAAAACATGAGTACAACAAAATGCTTATAACAACGAAGTAAAAATTCCTGTCAAAAGATTATCATCTATGTACATTTGTTCAGTTACAACAGAATTTCGAAATAATGAACGAAAACTGAGGGCACTGTAATCAACAAATCAGGCCATTGCAGTAACATCTTCCAAGCTGTGAATCACATGCAGCTTTTGGGGAAATATGGTTGCTAGGCCATGATTGATAATGTCGTAATGTTCTACCTACCTGCTATTCTGTTCAGAACGGGAAGAGCTCTTTAGGAATGAAAGCTGATTACAGCAAATGTTATTGTTTTACAGTCTTGATCCCCAAATTCTCCACAACAACTCATTATCTTGGCAAATTGTGTCAGCCAGATAAGTTTCTTGGTAGCCCTTTTGATGTATAATGCAAGCAAATTCTGAATGGTGGAAGATGTATTTTGAGCCCCTCTGAGAGCTATGTTTTGCCTAAGAGCTTGAAGAAATACTATTATATAGTTGAATATTTGTGAGAAAATGTGTCACGTATACGTGTATGGATCAAAATATTGCAAAGTCAATATCACCCCCCCCCCCCCCCAAAAAAAAAAAAAAAGAAGAAGCAAACACACCAAAAACATACCTTGGGTTTGTAGCAGATTTTATTGGTCATAGTGGTGTGATGAACCCAGCAACATGCTAAGTGTGCAGATGAAAACCAGGAGAGCACATTGGAGTTATGCAGCAGTTAGTGTAATGTGATGCAAGTTTGCATTATGAGATTCATAGGCAGATCCAGCCACTTGTGAGATGATAAAACAGAATTTTTACTTTGACTCACATAAATATTCTCTTGTGCTTCAAGTGCAAGTGACTGAATTTTCCCTTCAGCTTATCCACTATTCGAGTTTGTAACTTCAGCTTAGTCATTTTTTTTCCCCTGTACAGTAGGGCATGTGGGAAAGTCAAAACTTTTCTCTTCCAAGTAAGTTGATTTTCAGCCTCATGCTATTTTTATTCTATTGGAGTTTACTGAAGTCTTTACATGTTGAAAGGCTAATCACATTTTAGTAATCAACACACACCATGACTTCATCTATTGCAACTCTTCATCAGGTTTTGTTCAACCGAAGACGCCAACAAGAGGTCTAAAATGTACGAAGAAGGTAAAGACTCCTCTCCAAATCAAAGTATCTGACAAAGTGCAGATATCTTCTGACAGTGACATAGGCAATTCCTCAAAAGCTAGAAGTACAACTCCAAGGAAGGTCTCTGTCTGTAGAGCTACTGTTAGTTGTCAATCCCCACGGTATCAAGTGGTACAAGAAACGAAGCAGCCAAAACAGGATGATCAAGAATGCCTGGGAATCATAACACTTCCAGACAAAAAAGAAAGAAAGCAGAATGAAGAAATAGGTGAACAAAAAATTGTACGAAGTACAGAGTGTGTGACTGCAAAGGGTGAGGCAAGTTTGAAGAACGTGGAACAATATACTGAAGAGAAAACAAGGCAAGAAATGAGGAAAAAACCCAAATTGGGAAGCAGAGACAAAGCACTGGAAATGGTAGGTGAAAGTAGTACCACCCTTGTCCAGGAAACAACACATGATGTAAATTCCTCTGGAGATATTGTCACAAGACCTTGCACTCGGTCCCAGAATGACATAAATCAAGATGTCACTGATGAGCATGAGCACAAGACAAAGGGAAAGAGAAAAGGTGGGAAATCTGATCCAGCATCAAAGTCTTCTGGGAGAGTCACACGCAGTTCATCCAGCAAGAAATCTAATGATGAGACTGCTATTCCAACAACATTACAACAGTCCATGACTATGAATAGCAAGCAAAGGAAAGGAAAGAAATTCAAGCTGTACTCTGACACCACAATATTGATGGCAGAAACCATTGATCAAGAGCAGCAGCAGACAGAAATGACAGAAAAAGGAAGAAAAAATAAAGAACAGAAAAGGATGAGTCATAACCAGACAGACCAAGGACAAGCTACTCTAAGAAATGAGACAGATTTGTTGCTTACTTTGAAAGGAAAGGAAAATAAGACAAAGAAAAGTCAAAGGAAAAGGAAGAAAGGCATGAAGGAGAAGCCATCCAGTGATCCATGTCAAAATACAGGCAACGTGTCAGAAGATAAGCGAGTTCCAATTAAGATGTCAAAAGAAAAACCTACTGAAGGGGTTATGCAAAGTGATGTTAAGAGATGCAAAGACAGCAAACTGACAGTTGATGACCTAATGAATGAACCCAACTCCCAGGATAAGGATGAGCCTTATCTCCCACCACAGATTGATGAGAACAGTGCAGCTCATGCCCTCGCTGTGGAAAATGCAGGTAAACTTGCACTGAGGAAAATAATCTAAGATTTATATTTTTCATGTTGGCACTTCTGCCTTCTATGCAGTGTAGTAACACAGAAACTGTGCTTTGGTGTAGATGTTGTGTTCTGTTCCTCTAAGGGCAGCCATTATGGGGTACTACTGGTCTTCATCATGTGTGTTTACAGTATAATAAAGAGAAGCTTTTGATGGAAAGAGTAAGATAAACTTGTATGTATAGGCTCATAACCATTCATTGATCTGGCTTATGTTGTCCAATTTGTCAGGTCATTTTAATGTTCCTTTTTACCGATCTGTAGACCAAAATGGCATTGACATTGATCATATATGGTATTGATTAGAAAGATGAGCTTATAAATATTTGCTTGGAAGTATATCTAGTTAAGAAAGTTCACACCAATTTGAAGGAAGAAAATGTAATGTTAACTTACACTCTGGATGGTTAACTAGTGTCACTTAAATGGTCTCATCTCTTCCATATTAGTATTTAATTGAAAACACTTTGAATTATTTGTTGTACACTTACATGTGTTGTGACTGTTTTTTCCAAGCAAGGGGAACACGCGTAGAATTTTGTCTTCACCATACACAGTGTGAAATAAATGAGTTATTAGATGATTATTTTGGGTACTTGCTCAAGGTTTGCTTCATTAAGGGGATAGTACAGTATTGGTGGAGATGAGAATTGGGCTTTTAACTTTTTGCGAGATACCAAGAAAACACTTATTATATAGTACAGAGCATGCCATTTTAAGAGGAATTCAAAGTTTATTTGACGAAAATCGGGTTTGGAATGACTAAAACATCCAAAAACAAAGTAAAACAAAGCGATCGGGATTAAGTGTGAGACCCACACTTTAGTAGAATCGCTCTTTTTTGATATCTCAGCCATTTCAAAACCAATTTTCATCGAATAAACGTTGAATTCCTCATAGAATTGCATGCTCTTTCATGTTTCATAAGAGGTTTCTGATTATCTCACCAAAAAATGTTAGAAACCTGAAATTAGGTCTCAACCAAAACTATACGATCCCTTTAATGTTCATTTATTTTACAGGTTTCTTGATTCCCAGCTCAGTTCCTGATGAAAGATGTACAGATATCGTTCCTGACTCCCAGCCAGTGACAATGACCAGAAGAAGGTAGGAACCAGCTTTTTAATTCTTTTTTTTTTTTTTTGGGGGGGGGGGGGTTTAATCGCAAAGTTTTATCTAACAACATGTACTGTTCTTCTGACAAGAATCTGTCTTTTCATGTTCATCTCCCACCACCGCCACTTGAAAAAGTCTTTTTCATGTGTATTGACTCATTGTCAACATTTCTTGACTCGTTTTATTTATTCTACTTTTGTAGTGGAAGGTTCCCTAGCCCTCTTCTCAGTGATATAACCGAAGAGAGCACTGTTTCAAAAAGTACTTCAGGCAGAAAAAGCAGTGATCTAGCATGTGGTAAGCCGAAGTTTACATTCCATTTCTATTATGGCCCTTTGAAATGCATGCAACTGGCACTGTTTTTAATCTCGTAATGCCATGCACATTCCATTCTGTAGATATGAGTATGGTGATGAAGATGTTTATTCTGAAAAATAATAGTGATAATGAAAATGAAAATATCTACCAACAACAATGATTTTAACAGTAATTGATGCATGTGTGTTGTATGAATGGTATCAGTATATAATAGCCTCATTTTCTTTGTATGTCATTTCTGTAATTCATTCAATGTCATTTGCATTTCAGGTAGTAGACATAACTAACTATAGGATGTATCCTTGAATGTTAGTGTCTGGTCTGCAGTCAAAGTTAACAGTCAACTGTACAATCCTAAAATTTGTATTGATGTGTCTCTCCCATGTCCTGCAGGAAATGTTCCAAACTTGCTTATAACCAGAAGCACAAGCAGGCCTCAGAGTGCAGATGCAGACTCTACCTCTCATCTTGATGATGGGAAAGATCCCTACTCCTTTGAAGAATCATCAAATGCCAGCAGCATTGCACTGTGTAAACACAAAGACAAAACACATCACAACAGCACACATGCTAGTGGAGACTCTAAGAAAGTGAGGAAGGCACATAGCAAGCCATTCAAAAATGCGAGTGAGGGAGAGAAAAACAAGGATTTAATCCCTTTCCCAGAGCTACACACAGAGAGTAACAGTCAGGATGACTTCACTCCACAGAGTCACAAGGTCAGTAAAGCACTGCGCTGGGAGTTTCATGTTGAGGGAAATCAAACAAGTAGACAGGGGAAGTCTTGCATTTCATCAAAAACGAGAATGACAGGAAAGCCTGACAGCAGTGATGAGCAAATTGAGAGTGAGACAAAGAAAAGCTCTTCTCGTGAAGATGCCATGGAAGAGGTCGACAATGACCAAAATATTCTTCCTGACATTGAGGTTGCAAGAGAAGTAACCCAAGTGACTGAAGCATATCAGGATACTGACATCAGTCAATTTGTGAAGTCTATAATGCAAAGTCTTCCAAAGCAGAAGAGTTGTGTGAGTTTGCAGAAGGAAAGCTTCCATGACAACATACAATCCAGCCCAGAAGCAGAGACTCGTGACCCAGACAAAAAGGATAAATGCAAAGGTGGCAGAAAGGTTAGAACACCTGTACATAACACAGAGAAGAAACTTGATCCTGACAGGAATGAGGGTGATTCAGTGACACATGCTGCAGTTGACGGTACTTTGGCTGCTGGAACTTTCCACGATACAGAAAGAAGGAGGAATCTCACCTTAAAAAATGCACATGGCAATGAACAAACTGTCAGAGAAAGCCAACTGGCAAACAATGTTGAGATTGACAAACAAAAATTACTTCCTCAGTCAGTCAGCCGACAGAAAGGCAGAAAGAAATATGCACACAGTGAACTTTCTGATACAAAGCTGAAGAAAGGATCATCGGCCAGAGAAGATGATAAGAATATGACAGAGGATAATAGAAGCACGGATAGTCTTTTGACTGCACACATTGACAGCATATTAGAAAGCACAAAACAAGTTGAGGAAAATTCTTGGCATACCGACAGCAATGCTGATTTCACTACTTCTGGTAGATCATATGAAGAGCTTAGCCAGGAAGAGATTGTCCAGAAACAAGTAGAGGATATCACTTCTAGACGGAGCAAGATACTGGCAGCTCTTGTGGACAGCACTTCAAATTTTCAAAGTATCAGTGGTGAAATAAGAGGAGACATTGATAGAGAAGCTAAAATCAAGCAGCTGGGGAAGAAGTCACGAAGGGAAAGGAAAGTAGCAGAGGTAGAAGGATCAGAAGAGCCATCCATTCTTAAACCTAGAAAGTGTGACCACAAATCCAAAAATGATATGCCAGAGGAGCCGCATGCTGTTCAGTCACCTATAAAGACTACCCAGGGCAGATGTAGGAGAGCAGCAAAGGCAAAGAATGGAGGAATAAGAAGTATGCAAGGGAATGAACTGTCCAAAGATGACCGAAAAAGGTCCACTGAAAGAGCAAAGTATAGAACACACTTTGGACCTCATATTGAAGAGTTTGATACAGAAGAGACTGGGGTGAACCTCTCAGGCCTGACAACTGTTGATGATGCAGCAACTGAAGCCTCAGTTGAGAGTTTCAGAAATCTCTGCAAGGTAGTTGATTGTTCCATTGATCTCCTTTTCTTTTGAATGTATTCACAGACATAAGTCAGGATAATTGTAAGTTGGTGATGTACATGAAATGAATGTATGGATATGTATGTAAAGTATAATTTGCATCTGTAGAGCTTTGTCCTTTTTTTTTTCTTTTTTTTTTTGTAGAACCACAGGGACCTAATGTGTCATATTACTCTTTCCTTGCTAATTACTGCTTACTGCTTTCATTCAGGTTATCGAGTTCCTGATTCTTTCATTCCTCTTCTGCTATCTTTCTAATGTCTCCCTGTTAACATGTGCTTATACACTGTATATACAGCATGATGATGTGAGTTGCTCCAGAGTATCATTTGGTTGATTATTAAAGTAAATTTTTTTTTTTCATTCTTCATTTTACTTGACAGGGAATCTTGCAATAAAGTATGTGTGTAAGATATATGCATCAAATTATACTTTTCTTTTTCAATTCCAAAGGACTTCCTGAAATCATCTGGGAAAAGTGTTGCTGCTGGAAGAAGACGACGTAATGTTCCAAGAGTAGACTACACAGAGGGTGACAAGTGAGGAAAAATATTACCATACTGTATTCATATCTTCATAAGATAACTGTTACGTGGGGAACAACATCTCATCATTTGATATATGCTGTGCATGTATTACATCGGATTGTGCTGCTGCAACTTCTCGGTACTAAAAAAAAAGTAATAAAACTAAAGTAATATTTTTTTATGGGTTAAAAAAAAAAATGTCCAGCAATGAAGCACTAAAAGTACAAGCTGATATCAAGGATTCAGTACAGGAACAGTGTTTACAAAAGGATTTAAAAAAAGAAAGAAATTGACTTAAGCAAAAAGCACTGTCATAGGAACAGGGCTGCCAACTCTCACGCATTGAATGTGAGACTCGTGCATTTTGACCAAATCTCACGCTCTATCTCACTCTCACCCATCAGTCAGTGTTGGCAGCCCTGTAAGAACAATAGATCACTTAAACATCCAACAACTCGGACACATTTGAATATCAGTCCATAACTTCCTATGTGGAAATTTTCCTTTTACATTGTTGCCTGATACTCCCTTATTGCTCCCAGTACACAAATCCCTAAATGACAGTTGTGAATGAACATAGTTGTGAACGAATGGATGGCTTAGTAATATAAAAGAAGAAAGTTTTCTTATTGTATCGTGAGCAGCATCATAGAGAAAATGTCTAGGACATGATTTCTGTCATGTGAAATGATGCTCAAGCATTCACAAGTTCACCGTAATGTTTTTACCACAGGCTTGATTTTTCTAAAATATGCAGTGATGTGTTTTTATTGCATTTAAATACTTCATTTGAAATAAACTTTCCATGGGTCCTTATTCTGTAATAATGAGAGTGTAGACAACGGTCTTAAAGTCATGTGATCTGTGCATGGGATACCAATACCTACATAAAAATATATCTGACCTTGAGAGTGTTAAAAATGCTTCTGCAAGATTCATTAAAACATGTGTAGAAAAGACACAAGCATCACAGTTCTCAAGGAATCACTAGGATGGGTCCCACTCCAAGAGGAAAGATGCCAAGCAAGTCACCTGCCTGTACAAAATAATGAAGGGCAAAGAGGATGTCATCTGTAAGAACTACACCATACCCACATAGACCAACCTTGACAGGGGCTTAACAATTTCATATATCAAATGGGTTAGTCAAATACCGGTCAGTGATCGGCTACACACAGTCACGTGATGGAGGCACATTTGTTATGTAAATGTTAAAGACAGCCAATCCCTTTTGCATGCAAATTTTTGAAAAATTGGTGAGAACACTTAGGTATTGAAGAATACACTATTTGGAAACCTCCTGTAAATTTTGAACTAAAAGGGGTCTTTATTTGTTAAGTTAGATTGACCGTTAAGATTTGAATAATTTTTGCGAGTTTCGCAAAAAGTACAAATCTAAGTACTAGTCTAGTTTTACAGACCTGTGTGATGCACTTAGTTGTACATGTAGTTCATGTAAGTGGTGTGTTGTTATTTGCCATTGATAACAAAGTAAGAGAAGCTAGTGAATTCAAATGACCTCCAAACATGCACAAACTCACCTTGGTTATTCAGTAACCTAAATACTTGCATCTGAGCGAGATTCAAGTCCAGTAGAAATGGAATTTTCACCATTTTGTCATTTATCTAATTCTTGGAATAATCTCGATCGCAGCTACTCGTTCAGTGATAACTGCGTTGCACAGGAGCAGACAGCGCAGCACGATGATCAAAACACGCGGCAGCACAGCAGCGAGCACCGCGATTGATCTGAATGTAGCTATCTCACAGTGACCACGGGAAGTTCTTCTATGGTGTCTTTAAAAAGAAAATACCATTTCCACCTTGGCCGATTACAAGGAAAAAACATATTTTAGCTTTTCAATGACACCATAGAAAAAGCCACTGTGTCGCTACATGTAGACCAATTCGTAATTGTGCTTGCGCACCGAGCAGCAATTCCAGCAATAGCGATCAAGATTTTCCAACGATTTTCCGACACTTGTAAACGCTAAAAGTGGACTTTGGAGACTCAGATGGAAGTATTTTAGGTTACTTAAAAACCAGGGTGAGTTTGTGGTTGTTTGGAGGTCGTTTGACAAGCAGGTGCGAAAGTACACTAGTGCCGTGTACATGCAACCACAGGTCACTGTGAGATACAATGTAGCTACATTCAGATCAATCGCGGTGCTCGCTGCTGTGCTGTCGTGTGTTTTGTACATCGTGCTGCAGCTGTGCCTAGTACACATAATATGTTAGGTGAGCGTTTGGTGCATTATTTGAATTTTAACGGCTAACAACCTTCAAATATCACAGAAATGTCATAGATTTATAATACTCTTGTCATTCTGGTGGAATATATCACGTTCTGTGCTATTTGAGAAGGAATGCAAAAGGGACGGGCTATCTTTAATCTCCCATGGGAAAACATTTTCACGTAACAAATGACAGAACAAATGACAGGACCGCGCGTGCACAGTGAATTTGGCTCTGCGCGAGCGAGCGATCGAGTGCATTGTGCTGGTGGTTGACGTTGACGTATTTGACTAGCCCGTATGATATATCAGATGATGACTTTTGTTGTCTGGAACATGTACCAAACGTTCCACCCTCAGGGTTTGAAGTGCTATTTCGGGAGGCTATAAGTCCCTCAACTTCGTCTCAGGACTTATAACCTCCCTCAATAGCATTTCAAACCCTTCGGGTGGAACATTCGGTATGTTCCCTCCCCCGTCAGTCATCATCTATATAATAGATCGTGCCAGGACTGATATACTGTAAAACGAGAAATGTTCGCATGCATTTTAATTTCGCGAATTTTGCGAGCGCGCAGATTCGCGAAATTAAAATGCGCGCTTTTCTACACTATATGCATTGAATGCATTGAATGCATTGAAGTTCTTTTCTACACTATATGCATTGAATACCAGTTCCAGTTCGCGAAAATTTCATGCCGCTAAAAAGGCCGTCGGCTCCAATTCGCGAAAAATTCATGCCATGAATATATCATGTTTTGCAGTACATGCTATATCCTTTTTTTCCAAGTACAATCAAAGACTGATTCAATTACTAACCTCTGTTGACCTTATCATCAGTAGAAGGATTTCAAACTTGGTTATGGGATTTAACATAAAAAAATGGTTTCAATGCACCAGTGACCGTTCTTGACACACCTCCAGAAAATCCCTTCAAGGAGTATTTTGAAGGATTATTCTACCATTAAGTTCAGAGAACAGCCTAATTTTCTCTCCTTGGTTTTCAATGCATTATCTTACTATTAATGTGTAAATATATGTATGTAGAAACATTCCTGTGGAATTTCTTGTGGGAGTCAGGGAATCACAAGTTTTGTGAAGAAAAGTAGCCTGTAAGCAGGTGCTTCACTGTTTCAGTGATGGGATCTTAGACCTTATTTGATGAAAAATCTAAAAGTGAGTTTACAAAATACACAATGAAAGGTAATCATTGACTGTTACCTTGGTCATGTTTTACTGGCAACAGGGTAATAAAGAGCTGATTTTATGCATTTCACCTCTCAAAAGTTCATATAGTGAATCTGACGTCGAGACCAGCCTCCGGACACCTGTTGCTTCATCCAAGCAGAAATCAAAGGTAACTGGCTTTTGTTGCTTTCTTCATCACCATTTTCCTACCTGGTGCAGATGTGATGCTATGTCAGCACTCCTGGAGTATTTTTCCTTTGCAACCTGACATTTGACAAGAAAGCAACGAATCTTAGACTCGCCTGAGCCAAGGGTCTATGTACAAAGAAGCAGGCTAAAAAGCCAGAAGAATTTCTAAGGGGGGGGGGGAGATGAGTTTAGTCTGAGGAAAAGAGGTGGATGACACCAAGGGGATTTGAATTAGACAAAGAGTGGAACAAAAGAAGAATTTCACATACAATAGAAAAATAATGTTATTTAAATTTTGCATAAGTTCAATGTTTGGACTCAAAGCAGCACCCTTAAAAGTAAATAATGAGAAATGGAAAACATTTTGATATCAGCAAGTAAACTGTTGTGAAAGCATGTGAATATAGGGAAAGCAAAGAGTTATGAATTTCAGTTTCAGGGTAGGCCTGATTGGGATCCTTGAAGAATTTATGGGGGAATCTACCCCAGTTTTATAAACATGTATGGATTCAATCAGTAAATACTAAAATATTAGGTGAGCATATAGTCTTAATCGTGGAGCAGTCATGGTGATCTAATAGCAGATCATATCAGATCTTAGGTCAGTCACAACAATTGTAAAAAAAATTTTGACAGTTCAAAAATTTTCTACAATCAACACAATTATCAACTAGAAAGGCACTCTTGAGAGCGCAGACCTCCGCCAAGCAGCTACTTTCCACTGATGATCTTGCTCTGCCATAGAGATCAGTGATTTCCGCCCATACGTACAAATGTATGCATGATGAAAAATCACTGCATTTCCCAATATATAGAAGCCTTTGTTACGTCGTAAACCCTCAACTGTGCGGCGCGCCTCACCTTGGAAACCTCAAAAATGTGCAGCTTGAACTCCCAAGTTCATTGATCCTTTCTGGCAAAATAACAAAAATCCGCCCCATGAGATCTTGCCCATTAGTGGCACGATCATAATGAAATTTGGCACGCCTGACACCAACGTCCTAATCTACTAGGTTGTATCTTATTTTCTTTTTTTAATTATCAATTTCTTATTTTAATTGATGAATTGATTATGCAAATTAAGCTGAAGATCTTTTTTTTATGAAGATTAAGCTGAAAACCTAATCAAGAGCATTGAGAGTCTACTTTTTGGTTTGTACGATATCTGTTTTGACATATTCAGTTTGGCCTTTAGCTGCGACAATTGTAATATCAATAAACCATTTCAATTCAATTCAGTTCAATTCAGTTCAACAATTGTACATCATAAAAACCTCAAAAAGTCATTTTAATTCTTATGTATTTTATTGTTTGAGGAATTTCTGATGTATTTCTCTTTTTTTTTTTTTTTTTTACTGCTACGTGTATGTACACAGACAATGTCAACCAGTGTTTACGAGTTTGAAGAGGATTTCAGCACATACCCACCAGTGTCACCTGCTAATGATGCACAGAGTGAACGAAGCTGGCTTCAGGACAAACCAAAACTCAAGGTTTCCACTTACTCAAAAACAAAGTCAAACTTCATGGGCTTCAGCAAGATCACCACAAATCTTGAGACTCTAAAAAAGGCCAACAGTCATCTGTCAAGACTTGAGGTAATGGATTGGATAGATGGTAATTTATCTTAGATTGAAGATGATCACCACAGCAAACATAATCACACATAAACAAGGCAGAGTTAGTACCATTGGGTGTAATACATATAGTGTATACTGTATTTTGTAGTGTCTTTGTTTTCATGAATTTTGCGAGTCGGTGTAATTTGTGAATTGAACACTGTGATAATATTACCCTGATCCTGACTTGAGTGCAACATTCATACATACATATACTGGTGTGCAGTTCACAGTACATGAACAAAGTGCTTGATAATTAAGTTCAATAGTCCTATATAAGCCCAGGGCGCATACTGTTTGAAATGATACCGGTACACAAATTTAACCGCACTTGTAATTATTGTTCGCAGCCACTATTTTGCAAAAATCAGAGTCACTAACAATATGGCATATACAGTATGTAAATTATGCATCAATTCTGTGAAGAAGTTTGTAAAATCTTTGATTTAAATGCATCATAAATTTTTGTTGTCTTGTCTTCTGATTTAAGCAGTATGTATTCAATCTTCTTTGTAGAATGGGAAAGCACCAAAAAAGCGGAAGTCACAAGACAAAGCCAATGAAATAGACGACCATCAATACTACTACCATGCAGAGGTGGAGTTGCAAGTGAAGAAAGCTGACCTTCAGAAGTTTAAGGGAGCATATGATGAGAATGCAGAAGGTGACATCTCTGTGAAGAAGGTATTAGTACTGTAATCAATAGTGGTGATACAAACTTGAAGTCATCATATGTCAGTTATACCTGTTTTTGCCTCTCTTCCAGTATTTTTGGGTTGTCCGTTTACATACCCCACTGATTAACCAGATGGAATAATGATAATAATAAAAACCCTTGATATGCTATGATATTTACAAGTAACCACATGAGGTGGAAATGATGTTTGTAGTGGCGCCAAATACATGAAAATTTCCACTTTTACAGCAGTTATGTTATTTCGCATAGTGGGTAGAAATGAATCAGGGAAATATTTCCTTTCAGTAGAGAGGGTGAAAGGTCAATACTCCAGGTGAGTAGTGGTCAAGATCAATTATAATAATTGAATTTTTAAGGGCTTATTACTTATGGCAGGGTATGGTAAGTTTGTCAGAAGCTTCATTAAACTATAAATGAAGGGCTGTAACTTGCAGGATATACTGTAAAAGTGGTTTCTTTCGCGTACAGAAACTTTCGCGGTTTCCATCGGTGCGGACTTTTTCGCGTGTGTTTAAATTCACGGTCGGTAATGATAGCGTTGTACAAGCGACGAGTTCAAAACTTTTTCGCGTGATGTTAAATTCGCGGTTCAACCTCTTAGCGTGAAAAGCGCGAAAATAAAATCACCGCGAAAGAAACCACTTTTACAGTAGTGATTTTGTGAGAATGTAAATGTAGCCTAGTCTACTGTGCACTGTAGTCCAATTGCTGTATCATTTGTTCTCAGACACACAATATGATTGATAATTGTATAACTTATTACTGTGATATCATCTACAGATGAAATTAACTGAGAAGTGAAGTGACAAACTTTCACCGGCTATCACAACATATTTACATCAAATAAACCAAATATGCTGAAACTCTGCATAGGTACTCTGCTTCTTGCAGAGTGCTGTGCATTGCTGTTTCTGACACGGACCTTCGGTGATTTCAAACTTTTTTTTAATGATCCTAATAGAAGATTGGAAAAATATAAGTGGTCAACTCATTGAAAAACAAACACAGGTTTGTATACCCCCTAAGCATGTTCAATGCATATTTGTTGAGAACATTTTGCAATGTGAACAGACTACTGTAAGAGTGGATATTTTTGTGCCAATAATTTTTTTGCGCTCAGCTGGGTGAGAAGAGTTTCATGTGTTTTTAATTCTGTAGAATCAAGACATCAACTACTGGAACATATAGCAAGCAAAAATACTGGCATGCTTTCATTTTTGCACTAGTTTCTGGTTGCATGAAATGTGTGAAAATTTCAACACTGCAAAACATTTCCACTTTTACACTGATTTATTATACGTGTGTCAGTTATTTTGTAAACAAAGTGTTGCAATCCAACCTTTCAAGAATTAATATGACAAGTCAACAACCTAGAATGTTTTCTTTTCCATTTATAGATGAGAAGAAACAGTTGCAGGAGAAGTTTGATTGATTGCATGAGAGACAGCCAGTCTTCAAACAAAGAGTCCCAGGATGAAATAGAAGAGAGACAAGAAGAAGACAAAGAGGAAGATGATGAAGAACAAAGTGACGGTGAGGAAATGATCCCAGCAACACCTGCCCTTACCCTAGACACGGTGACATCACAGACATGTGCTTGGACTCCAGGGAGCAGTATCAAAACCCCCAAGGTATGATAAACAATAGAAGAAAAATAAGATTTTAGTGTTCCTCTCACATTGGATGTTATACAGTGTAACTCTGTCTATAGAGGTGGATTCTAGTTCTCACATGTCATACTTCACCCCTACATTAACCACAAGGCAATACAACTTTATCATATCACTTGGGGTGGAGGGAATCGTTCATAGTCTAAGGTCAAGGATTAATCAAATTCAGTAAATGAAACTTGTGCAAAGTGTTATTTTTCTATCACAAGGGATGTAAAAATGTAAGTGTATTCTAGGAAATAGCACAATAACAGCATTAAGCTTCTTTACCCAGGGTGGCCTGTTCAGTGTAGACACTGCACTCCCAGATCTAGAGGGCCCTGTCTTTATCATTACCCTTGCGTTGCCAGGTACCCATCTATGTACATCTGGGTTGAAAGGGACTTTGTGAGGAAAACATCTTGTCCGAGGATGAAAGTACCGGGTTGGATTTGAACCCCAGATCTTTTGTTTACAAATCCAGGGAGGTGTTTCATAAAGCTGTTCGTAAAGTTACGAACGACTTACGAGCAACTGGTGATCAGTTCTGATGTGCTATACTTATCAGAATTTCCATAATGCAGCACAAGAATGGATCACCAGTCGCTCATAAGTTGTTCATAACTTTACGAACAGCTTTATCAAACAGGGCCCTGGGCCTTATCCTCTATCCACTCCCAAAGTCTGAGATGTTTAGAATGAAAGAATATAGGAATATATTTGTTTGTTTGTTTGCTTTAATTCATTCATGGAGTAAAAAGCCTGCATTTAGCTATTGGCCAGTTTTCAACAAGGCTGTGAATGTTCATGACTTACTTGTAGTGGTTATTTTACAGGCAAAGTTAAACAAATGGTTTCATGACATTTGCTCGTGTGACAATTGCTCCCATGAAATGTCGGCACACTAAGCCAAGCATAAATTCTACCGACAAACATAACCCTAATCCTAAACCTTATTTCAACACAACCCTAACCTTAGCCCTAAGTCCTTGGAAAAAAATAAGACCAGAGCAATTGTTGCAAGAGGAAATGTCGTGTCACCACAACAAATAGAGGTAATTAAAATGTTTACAAATGAATAGTAACATGGAAAATCAATAAAAGAAATCAAGATAGAACTAAGGAGAATAGTAACACACGGAAATATACAAAGATAAGAAAATAACATAAGCATATGTCACAATGTAGATAGTTAAAAGGTTTGTGAGGGATGAAATGCAACCTTTAACTAGACACAGGGTGGACAATAGAATTAGACTAATTTGTCTGTGAAAACATACTTAAATGTACAGTATTGCGGTGATGAAGCACTTTTCTTAATTTCTGTCATAAACAATGCAATATCACTTATTATCCTGCACCTTACAGGGATATTGTTTAATAGTTTAGAAGCTGAATATAATATACTATTTCTTTTAAAAAAGAATTGTAAGGGGTCAAGGGAGAGCAGTTGTAGTATTGTCATTACAGAAATTATATTGAGATGAAGATTTATATTGAATCCTAGAAGACAGTGAATTGGGAGCAAAATTATGAAGCAATTTATGAATGATAGTCAAAACCTGAATTTCCCGTCATTTTTTTTTTCAGTGGTGGAACTTCTGTGGCTCAATGCAGGTGTATATTTGTCTTGAAATGGGTTTCTTTACAGGATATGAATGTGTTCTCAGGGTTTATACCAATAAAGATTTCAGTTGGGAGATGTTAGTGAAAGGAGCATATGCCAGTAATTATAGGACTTTGTGACAGGACAAGTCAACTGAAGCAACCAAACAAAATAAACCCCTGAGTCCAACACAAGAATCTCTATTTTTATATAATTCCAGGTTTCCCGTACACAAGGCAGCTTCCAGATTTTCACCCAAATCTTGATTATTGTCGGAAAATTTTCTCCAACCAATCAAAAGAAGATGTACTCCTTTGAAAATTTTGAGAGTGATTGAATGCTGGGTTTTTTCTACTTGAAGGCCAGCTGAAGACTCAACCTGATCACTCCTTTCTTGCCCAAAAACATTTGTACTCTCAAAGTATTTTTCCCCTCATGATGAACTTATGAAATTTTCCTAGAAAACAATTCCTTTCTATCACGAAATATCATAAGCCATATTTTCATTCCTAATTTTGCTCAGGTAGATTTGCTTTCTTCCCTGCAGATGACCACACGGATGGCCACATGATATCAATGTTGGACAGGCAATTTTACCTTTATGCTCACAAATGAAAGCTGCTTTCAGGTTTTTCTTTTGCAAAAAGGGTGGTCTCCACGTCTAATCTCATAGTGTAATGACTCTTCACTTTCACATAAGTTCTTTTTCCTGTAGACTTAAAATTCTGACCTTTTCACACAATCATAATGAGCAACAAAATCTGATTCACTTAAGCCACCTCCTTTCCAATTATTATTTTTCCATTTTTTTTTTAACGTACAAATGTAATGGAAAGTGCTAATGCAACACAACCTCTCTTTCAGCAACTTTCATTCCTTGAAGATGATGGTACAGAGAGTGCTGCATCTGTGGGCAATGAGGACTATGAGAAATTTCAGTATCCAACTTCAGGCAAGTAAAGAATTCAAAGTACGTACTTGTCTGAACTAGGCGAATCCAACAAAGCACAGACTGAATCTGTTCCATGATATCAATATAACCCTAATGTCTCAAGCTGAAGTTATTGTTACCTATAGTTTGATGGGAAAAATTTAACCCTGTGTGATGAGGTGTGACAATTACAGTCAATTATTTTTTTATTTTTTTATTCTGAGGCACATATAAATTCTGAAGAAGTAATTCTTTCTATAGCTATGTTCATGTTCATACTGGCAAACTTCTGGAAGTTTGAATTTTAAGAGTCTGGCCTGCCTGAATGCAAACTTCCCGAAAACTTCTTTCAAAACTTGCGAAACTTCCCACTAAAAGTAGGGAAATTTCTAAATTTGTGCCGTCCCAACACATGCAGCTGAAACTTTGTTAAGTTTGTCATGTGACCAGTACACTTCCTGTTTACAGTGCCTCCCAAACAAATTTTCAAGAACTTATCAAGAACTGGAAGTTTGAGATGTTTGACCCGCCAGTGTGAACACGAAGAAGCAAACTTTGTGAAGTGTTCATTGGACAAAAAGTTTTGCCTGTGTGACCTTGGCTTGTAATTATAGCTGCATATTCAACTTGAAGGGAAATCCAAGCTCCTATGGAGAGTCTAAAAATAAATGAATATTACAGCTTTGCAAATTTGTATACTTACACCATTTCTGTATGATTATCTAAAGTGATTTTAGTGTAATTTGCGGCCTTGCAATACATTTCTGAATTTACAATTTGAATACATTTCTGTTTGATCGATTAAGTGAATTAGTGTACAGTCAAAGCTGCCTTAGCAGCCACCTGTTTATAGCGGCCACTGAAAAATCCCCCTGAGAGGGAAGCCCTGTTAAAGACCCTGTATATGGTGGCCACCTGTCCAACGCAGCCAGTGGCCACAAATTTTGTTTCCGGCGGTAGATTTTAACCTGTCTATAGTGGCCACAGACCCACATGGAGCCGTAGCCAAGCTTTGAAGCCGTGACAGTCATTCATGGGCAATGTTCAGTGATCACCACCGCTGCATTCATCACTCATTCAGTCATAATACTGTAATGCACTGGTGTTAAGCTTTTTTCACGGCTGTACACATGCTACTGTGCAGTAATTTGATAAACACCAGCATTGTTCAATGCATTTAACAACATGTGCGTACGTATACACATACATGTACATGTAAGTACTTATAGATGTATACAACGATGATACATGTACATGTAGGCAATGCACACAAAATTGGATAACCTGTCTATAGCACCCATCTGTCTATAATGGCCACTCTTTTTGTCTCCCTTGGGGGGGCTGCTATAGACAGGTTTGACTGTAATACATACCATGAATGCAATTAGAGAATCTGTGCATTTCAATCCTTCAATACCAATAGGTCCCTCAAAGGTGATTAGGCCATCAGAATCTTCTCTGAAGCGCAAATATCCCTACCTCGTAAAGGATGATGATGAGGAAGACACAGATGAAGAAGAGATGGATGATGAAGGCCAAGATAATGCTGCTTGCGGCAGTCATAGTTCAAGCAAAAATCAAAGGTTGAACTTTGATCAAAGTTTTTCGCTGCTGGAGCCTGAGAAAGTCTTCACTGTGGATGACAATAAACTGGCAGGTTTGTCTGTAGTGATTATACCCAGTGCTTGTATGCCCTACACAGTCTTAATGCTATACTGAATTCTTGCCTTTACTTTCTCTTCCTGTGCTAAAATTTTGTGATTTATGGTTTCCTGAGCATGAAGTTGCCAAGAAACATTCCTTTAAAATGAAAGGTTATTAAAGTTATGAAGGTATTACCTATCTTGTAAAGATGTACAAAAGTTGTCAAATCACTATATATGTAGAATATAAAATGGTCACTCTATTCAGGGAAACTTTGAAATCATGAATTCTATTTATATGTTTGTCAGTTTAATACAAAATTACACTCCTTTTTCTCCTGCTTTGGTGAGGCAAAACTATAATGTAGTGTTACAGAAAAGGTTATCTTTCATATCCTGTTTGTGCATTGACAATGTCATGGGAGCAGCAGTCTGATGTATGCGTTCCATCTTCAGCTGTATTATAGTTACTTCAGTGTTGCCATATATACCTGACACATTGAGTCACAAACGGCATTTTTTTTTTACAGTTCAGCAGTGAAATTTGAGTTTTTTTCCAGTTTGTAAGTCCCATGCCTTCTTTGTAAAAAAATATTTCAACGTTTCTTTAATTATAACAAATATTCATTGCGTACAATTTTCAACTGGTCTCTTTAACCACAACTCATCTGTTCATAGACAAGTATCCTTCAGACAGTGCTGGTGGTGCCGAGACCTGTGAAGGCATCAGTGACCACTCTGTGTCTTCCTCTTGGGATAACCTGGCAAGCTTCCCTGCCATGCAACTGACTGATGTCTTTGGGCTCCTGAGAAACAAATATAGTCAGCAGATGGTGGTAGGTAGCAAGATTTATCTTCAAATCTAAGCTCTTTTGGACTCTTGCTTTGGAGGTGTTGTAATACAGGGTTACTTGAAACCAGACAACCCAATGGTAACTTAACCTGATTCTTTCTCGGGAGAAAATAGTTCAGTGTGGTTCTGTTTTTTATTGTAATCTGCATACATTTGTTGGCAAACATGCAGCATATCATGATGGAAAGAAAATTTAAACCAAAAATCTCACAACTTACTTGTTTAGCGGTGGTGGCCTGCGGCCGACAGCATATCATTTTGACATTTATCCTGCACTTTAGCATCTGCTCATGTGGCTTTCCTTTATATTGTTTAGAAAGTGAGAGGAGCATCCATTATGGTAAAACAGACTATATGATGCTATCAACATGTAATGAATGTTCCAAATACTTTTATTTACTAGATGAAGAGGACCCAAACAAAAAAGCTGACAGAAACTGTGATCCAGTCTACCAAGAAGCAGATGGACAAATTGTTCATGGAGCTGCACGAAGCAAGGTACATAACTGTGGCTGTGTTTAGATACTATAAAAGTGGATATTTTCGGGTGACTAATCTTTTGTGCTTGGCCGTGTAAGAAGAGTTGCACATGTCTTTAATTCTGTGGAATCAAGACATCACATACAGGAACATATGGCGAGCAAAAAATTTGTGCATGTTTTTATTTTCTTGCTAGTTTCTAGTTCCGCATAATGTGCAAAAATTTCAACAACATAACCTCATACAGTCAAAGTGGTTTCACATAATGTCCCATGTGTGTTGTGCTCAATGGAAACTTTGAACCTCGGAGCAGAGCAGGAATACATGAATGGATATACTGTACTCAGTTGTGACCATCTACCACAAACAGATTTGAATGATGATAACCATGGGGCTTATAATGATGTGATGATATATGTATAAAATCCGACTATATTAAGTTTTTGTTTTAATTCTCATGACCATTTATGTAATACGAGTTAAGTGTGACTGATAGCAATCATAGAAGTGTAGATTTAATGATGATAAAAACCTTATGCCAGATACTGGTCTCAAGAAGCTTGTCATTTCTGCGTATTTTTCAAAAGAAACAAACATAGAAAAAATGATTAATGAAATACATTATTTCATAATCATTCCAAAAAATGAAATGATTTAATCACAATGGACAAGAGAGAAAAAAGTGGGAGATCTTCCAACTTACGCTGTATGCTTGTGCTTGATTTAGATATCAGTCTTATCAATACATATGCTCTATTATATTTGAATGACCACCTTGTATAATTTTTTGCAATAGATATTGGCCTCATTCACATTGTATTGTGCTTGAGAACCATCAATATGAGGCCGTATACAGCAGTATGAGTATGCACTGTGTGCCAGATCAATTGGGAAGTATCACCCACATTAATATGGGAACTTTATGTCCTTTTTGTAACCCCAGAGTATGATATTTGGTAATTTATGTAGGGATTGTTACTGTCTTATAACCTGTAACATGTTCCTTTTCATTGTTCAGGCGAAAGGGCCAAGACAAATTCCAACAAAGTATTCTCTCTGAGTTGGTGCAGTTGGAACAGTGTCTTGAAAAGCTTCACACTCTCCAGGCACATGCTGAACAATTACTGAAGCTGCAGAAGAGGAAATCCACTGAGCATGCAGAGCAGCAGTAAGTGTACTGTAGTGGTGATTATCGTAACCAATAGTAATTTCTTCTCTTTGTTATATCAAACAATAGATCATATTGCAATTTTAATTTGGTCATAAAGAGATGTCATGTATCCTAACAGTGCTGAAGTATGTGGTAACCTTTACTTGAACCATATAAATGTAGCTGATTGTTCATAGTTGGTGTCATGGACAAAAGAAATATGGAGGAAGTAAGAGTGGAAGTGATGGTAGCAGAGTATAAAACAAATCACCAGATTAGCTTTTGGTCTTTGTTGGCTTTCTAGATTACAAAGAAAAGGCAGAGGGGTAAGTGAGGTACTGTAGCAACATTCCATGCTTTCTTGTTTTTTCAGAGTCAAGAGAATCCGCAGTCTCCATACATCTTTCTTGGAGCAAAGCAGGAATCTTGAGGGTAATATCAGTGAGCTGGTTCAACAGGTCTTCCAGAAGGAAATGAAGATGATGCAGCAGAAGTTGTTTGCAGATATGGTGAGAAACCAGTATATTGATTACAGTATATTGATTGTCAGTCATCTTGTATATCACAGAAAGAGCCTTTAAAGGGGAATGCAACTCAAATGTAGATTGAGTGAATGCTGCAATATTTGTAGAACGCACCAATAAAAGTTTTAGGAAAATTGGACAATCCGTTGAAAAGTTATGAATTGTTAAAGTTTTAAGTGCAGCCATTGATGGATGAAAAGACTACTACAGTTTGTGATGTCACATATTAAATATGATATATAGAAAATATAAAGAAATTTCAACCAAATTTCATTTTTTTTTAAATGCATGAGATATACACATTCCCTCGATCAACCTGTGGAGATATCTTTCTTTCCATCTTTCTGTCCTACCATCCGTGATCAATTTTGTGTGAGCACTGTTTGAGGTATCTGAATGAAACTTTTGGCATGTGTATGTATGAGTAGACGAAGCTATGTCCATCAAATTTTTGGCACACGTTCAAGGTCAAAGGTCATGGGTCAAAGTCAAATTCTCAAATTTCACTTTTTCCCCCTATCTCTGTAATGTTTGCAGGTATTTTCATGAAACTTCTCTATGTTTGTGCTACCCGGTAAAGATTCTCTTGAGAAAGTTCTAGGCCATGAGATCAAAGGTCAAAGGTCAAGAGAAAATGCAAAAATTGTATTCTTTTTGTCCTTATTTTGAAAATGGCTCAAAGTATTATAATGAAAATTGGTGTATTTCCAGATAGTGATTATTTGCCAATCACGTGAAACCACTGTCTCACATTTGGCAAGATGTTCTATAGACCTATTGGGAGAATACCTGATGAAACGCTATAGCGGAGACATACCATTTGCCAAAGCAACATTTCATGCTCCCCCTACTTTCTTAAAGAGGTAAGTAAAGTGCTCTCTCATTATACTGGACAAAATGAAAATATGTTAAAGGGATAGTACAGTATTGGTGGAGATGAGAATTGGGCTGTAAACTTTTTGCGAGATACCAAGAAAACACTTATGATATAGTACAGAACATACCATTTTAAGAGGAATGCAAAGTTTATTTGATGAAAATCGGGTTTGGAATGACTGAAACATCCAAAAACAAAGTAAAACAAAGTGATCGTAATAAAGTGTGGGTCCCACACTTTATTAAAATCGCTCTTTTTTGGATATCTCAGCCATTTCAAAACCAATTTTCATCAAATAAATGTTGAATTCCTCATAGAATTACATGCTCTTTCATATTGCATAAGAGGTTTCTCATCATCTCATCAAAAAATGTTAGAAACCTGAAATTAGGTCTCAACCGAAACTACACGATCCCTATAAGGTTTCATTATATTTTCTTTTCATCGTCCTTCATACGTGACGCCAAAAACTGTAGTAGTCTTCTAATCCTGCGATGACTGCACCAAAACTTTAACAAATCGTAGCTTTTGAATGGATTGTCCGATTTCCTCAAACCTTCACAGTTGTGTTCTACTAATATTGTTGCGTTAACTCAATCCACATGTTTCATTTCCCTTTAAACACCTTATTTCATGTACCAAACATAGTCTAGTAATTATTGATATTCATGAGAAGGAAGCTTATGTGGCAAATATGTAATCATTGTAGTAGAATTACAGCATTAAGTGTTATTTTGTGATTAAAGAATTTTTAGTCAATGTTAGGTTTTATACATGACAAAGGGTAGTAAGAGCTGATGACATCCCTTTCAAGATGGAGAAAATGAAAATATAAAAGATAGACTGCACTCTTTTTATCACTTTCCCATAGAGGTGTTATGGTACTGCCAGTGTAAGCTCTTAAAACTGATACGTATTGTGAATGTTGATTGTGACCGTGATTAACGTACAGAATAAACAAACTAGTTTGTCAGTTTTGTTCTACACCCTATAATGTGTTATCATTGTCAATTTTCATGTTTTCTGTTTTGCAGAAACAAGAACAGATGCAGAAGACATTGCAGTCGTTACTTCTGTTCCGCTAGAGCCTAAGTAACAGATGAAGTCCTACCATTTTGGTTCCTTTGAATGAAAGTAATTTTGTGTCATTATCTTCGCCATTTTTTTTTTCTTCGGGAAAGAGTGTAAAGATAATTCTGTTAACTGTTGTTTACTGTTTGTTAAAAAGTATGCAACAATTTTTTATTCAAGTTGTCATGGTGTACTGGGTACAGCAATTCTTCAAGATACATATGTGCCAGCAATTTCAAGAGCAGGTTGCAAGTCCTTCTTGCAACTGTAAAGGCTGTATATGTTTGTTGTGTTTGGTCCAGGTTTGTCTGCAATTGACACTGTTCCTTGTATCAAACCCGTGCACTCATGACAAGATTGTTTAGACATCTGGGCCCCATTTCATAAAAAGTTGATATGATAGCAACTCTTGCTGGAAAAGCAATTGTCATGGTAACAACAAGAATCCAGATTCCTGATTGGCTGTCACTATGGAAAGTTGCTATGCCAGCAAGAGTTGCTATCCTAACATCTGTCATGAAATGGGGCTGTGTTCCACTAATATGTAGTATACATACATAGTATATGTAAATATGTTATATATTTCTCTCCTTTTTTTATCATTTTGCTGTATCGAATGAATTGATTAATTGCTTTATTGTCCATAAAGGAAATTCTCTTTTCACTGGTTTTTTACATGTAGTCCACATAGTGAACAAGACAAAAAATTACAATTACATATTACAAATTAACAATTTGTAAAATGAACAATTAACAAATATATTCCTATATTATACATTACTGTTTTTGCTTCATCACTCCTGGCTATACTGGATTTATCACATGTGATAGTAGAGTGAGTAATAAGACAAGTTTTCTCACAAGAGTGGATGTATTTTGCCTGGTCCCACCTAACTTGTCCTCATCTTAACTTGAGTATGTACACACAATTATCTAATGACACTATGATTAAGCTAACTTTGATCACCATGATCACTGCCGTTCTAGGTATCTAATCTGTTACATAGTATAATACTGAAATGTGATGCAAGTATCAGAAGAATAATTTTGTGATGCATAAATGCATCAGTCATTAAGTTTATGTCAGACTTACCAATTATATAACAAAATATCAACTAAGAGAAATACAGTGGTGCATATAGCTGCCTGTGTTTGGTTGTTAATCAAATTCATGGCTGTCACAAAGGGAAAAACTATGATTCATTGTGCCCATAAGCTGTCCGAACCCATTAAATAGCCTTAAATTCTCTTCACAATGTTTCATGAACTTTAAGACTCAGCTATGTTGGTATTGTGTCCTTCATGAATGAATTACAATGTGACATGTAAATATGTTCAAGTTTGAAGTAATATAACTTCACATTTATTTCTTGATACTATACAGTGGACTCCCGTTATAATGAACACGGTTATAACGAAATTTCGTTGTAACGAAGTAAAACGTCTGGTCCCAAAATTATCGCCATTGAAATCTATGGTGCAAAATTCGCTTATAACGAACACGGTTATAACAAAATTTTCGTTACAACGAAATGTTTCTGAGCACCACTGACAAAGAAAAACAAAAGAAATGTGCTCCGTTAGAACGAAATGCGAATCGCTTCCAAAAATACGTAGCGGAACAAGCATTTATAGCGTCTCTGCATGGGCGAACGCTTCACATCACTGTGTACGTGTTTGCTCCTTGTGTCCTGCATAGTTTCCAATGGGGACTTGCATTATTGTAATACAATAATCTGAAATTAAACAAGGTTCGTTTTATTGTTTCGAAGGTACTTTATTACAAAACACACAGATTCTTATACACCTAAATGTCCGTTGGTTCGGAGATGAAATAGGGTTTGTTATTACGAACATTTTGGCGTTATTCAAACAGTTTGTTAAACCGTCAATGAGATGTGGTTCTTATTACGACGGTTCGTTTGTCAGAAAATGATAGGAATTCTAAACATTCGTTAATCGGAACATAAAAAAAAAAAAATCGTTAATCCAAAGGTGAAAAAGGTGTGTCCAGTAACAAAACTTTGGAATTGCAAACTTCATAATCGTCTTAAGATAACTGAACCTACGAAATAACTAACCTTTCTCATTTTTTATTATTATTTACAAACCTTCTTCGGAATAACAAACCTTATTTCATTGTCGGATTAAAAAACCTTCGGAACAGTGAACCATTCTCATTCTTTTCATTTACAAACCTTCGGAATGACAAAACTCATTTCATTTTCCGATCAACGAGCCTTCGGAAAACGAACAATATATTTATATCTAAATTATGATCAGAACTTTCGGAATAACGAATTGTCGGAAGAGCGAAGCTTCAAAATAATGAACAAACCTTTGGATTCCCGGGAATGGCGAAACTTCGGAACAAAGAGTCTTTCGGAGTAACAAACTTTAGTAAGAAACGAATCTTTGGAATAGCGAAATGCAACGGAATCCTGAACTATTATTTTCTATACGACTTATTGTGTGACAAAAACAACTTTATGCTCTCTTTTAAATGTAATATCCAAACAAAATTAAAAAGGTACCATCCCATTTCACATAGCTTTCCAGTGTATGATGAGAATTCAACAGACATATGATATATGCGTGGTGGTTACCTTGTTTTTGTTATATATTGTATTTGGTCGGTTATAACGAAATTTCGTTATAACGAAAGAAAACGGCCGGTCCCGAGCATTTCGTTATAACGGGAGTGCACTGTATTTGTATTATATGCAAACTTCATATTGTAGTGTACTCTGGAAAAGACTTCAAGAAGAGCAGTGTTGGTAGATCAATAAATTGTATTTTCCTGTGTTTTACATCCTACATGACTATTTATCAGAGTTTATCTCCAAGACATATGATGTGAAAATATATGCGGACCTACGTCCCAATGTTATGTATATATGACTATGCATTTTACATTATTATTATTGACAGTATGTCAATAATAATTCAAAGTCTTTTTCCATGTTGCTGTGAATTTATCATATACATGGATATGCATATTTGCTCAGGGTGGCTAAAATCACCTTTTTTTTTCGAGAGTAATTTGTGTTCACTTGCCCATCTGATCCACTGGCATTTTTTTTTATATAGCTCTTTTTTTTTCAAATATAAGTAAAAACTAAGTAGTAATTTGCAACTTCTGCATCTTCTGTAAATGTGGAGACATACATGTAAGGATAATGTATTTACATAATGGGCAGTTTCAGTGAGCTTCATGAAGTTTATGATTTTTATTTATTTATTTTCTAAGGTATAGTCACATATCTAAGAACAAAAATATGTGCACTATCAATTTCACATTAGTTCTGTGGAGTTGGATATTCATGAAACTTTCCTGACACAAAATATTTTGCCTTTACAGTGTCCAGGAAGTAACATTGATAAAAGAGTAAAGGAAATTTACCAAATGAGGATATCTAAGTGCTTTTCCATGTCTGAGGTCACTTGACCTTTTAAAACAGATAACTGTGTTTCCGACAAGCTTGATAAGGCTAGCTATAGAGCTTAATTTGTAGCACACTGATGTTACAGTCTTAGGAATTTAGTGACAAAACAGTTATTGAGCTAAGATTTGAACTTTGAGATTTTAAAGGCCATTTTCAGATGTGTGTAATTCTTATGCCTTGGCCCAAAATAAATGTTAAGCTATCATTTACAAGCTAGTTGTCTCTCTCCTGTGAACAAGTTATCCTAATTTAAGTGAAACCTTGATTGGGTTTTGTAAATGCTTGTCCTGTGTATAGTACATGAGGTTTAAATTGTGCTGTGGCAGATTTTAAGCAAACTTCCTCCAGGTCGCAGGTCACTGTGCTGTTGCTTAATAGTGTCATGTTCCAGCCACAACCTCAGTGAGGAATGTCCAATATCTATATGATGTGGTAGGAACCATTGGAATTAAGATTCAGCCACGCCAGTGAAGTGAAAAGTCAAGGTCAAATGTCACCAAAACTATGATAGCTAAAATGTAGTTTTCACAGCATAAATTAGCCATTTATGTCCAGTGGTAATGTAATATAACTATATAATGACAGATGTGAAAGGTCAATTTATATGGTCACTGAACTTGGGCTTGAATATCACCTGGCATTATTTCAGCAATGAATGTCCAATGATAGTGTAATTTGGTGTGAAGGATGGAAATTCAAATGAATGAATTGTTGATATTGAGGGAGCAAAGGTCAATCTGGTGCAGTGGGGTTAGGTCATGAGCACTGAACTTTATCTTTCTGAAATGAAATGACATACCTTTAGTGAAATACAGAAATTGCATTAGAGTTTGGTTTTAGACTTCTTAGTTCCTTTGAGGCAAAGGCTCAAGTGGGCTTTTGTGACCATCATTGATGTGCGACATCCAGGGTGTATTAGCTGTTTACATTTTCAGCTTATTGAGACCAAAATTTCACATTTCATCTTATTCTTGAAAAACACAAGGTAAAATTTTTTGCCACATTTGTATCATTGCTAGGATGACAAACATTGTACAAATAATCACCATTTCCCACTTGTGGTCGCCACAAGTACAGTGCCTCTTTCCCCATCCTTTTGACTGATCTCCCAAATTGGGAAGTTTTAACAAATCTTCTTGTCTAAAACCAGCACGGAATCTAAGTTTTTGCTATAAATAGGTACACTGGTAACTGCCGGTACAAATTAGTTTATGGCAATCAGGGATCGTGGGGGACAAAATTTCACAATTTTTACACTTTCATCTTCTCCTTGAAAATGCATGGTCAAATTTTCACCAAACTTGGCAGGTATTATCCTTGGATGATAGCATGCATATATTGTGAATAAATGCTACAATGTGAAATTTTGATATTCTAGTGAGCACTCCACCCCTGGGTCTCTGGTTTTAAACTTTGTGTCATCCATATTGGTACTGTACAAATCTTGCAATTACTTCACAGGTTAGCATGTACATAGGAAGGTCATTTTAATTTTCTCTGTGCTTATTCATCACACAATAAATGGGTTTGTTTTACAGTGTTTCTTGTGATTGTATATAAGTATACATGTAATTATGTTTCTACTTCCAAAAGAAATAAACACAGAAACTAAGACAAGTTTGTGAAAGTGACCGTTCTAACCCTAGAGAAAATACATGAAAAAGTTGAAATGATTGTAAGTCTAGACCTGTGAGTGATTGCATTCAAATCTCATTGTTGTTGTTGGTTTTTTTTTCTCAATGAATTCAAGAGTGCATTGTTCAGAACATGGAAATATGTATTGCATATATAAAATTTGTTTGTTTTCATGTGTTGCAGCTGTGTTGAGTTGGTTAGAAGCAAACTCAAAGTAACTCACTCTTTTACTTTGGTTGCTCATGTTCACCTGACTGTTATTAAATGCATTGACTTCAGTTTGTTGTGCTAACTTGTGTCTTATTTCCTTTAATATCATCCAGAAGATATAAAGAGTTGCTGTTATTGTCAGTCATCTTTTGTATTAGAATAGTACATGTATCTACTGTATGTCATCTCCTCCACTGTACCAAGAAAATCAATGAATATCTTAATCTTGTGTGTGCCACAGTGTAAACCCATGTGCCATATTATTCTCAGAACACAACACACAAGCACTTTTTGGAAAACATATATTTTGCAAAGCCATCACATGCAACTTTTTACAGAAACGTTATGCCCCCCTCCCCTCCCCCCTTAAGGAATCTTTAAAAATATGTATAACCAGAAGTGGTAATTCAATTCAATTCAATTCAATTTGATTTTATTGTCCATCTCTGGATATTTGTTTTTTTCATGCATACATGTACACATTACATTGGTACATACAAAGCACACGTATAACATAGATACATGATAAACATGATAGACGTCCAAGAGATACACAGCAATACAATATCAATTTTCATTGTTGTATATACATAACATAAAAGGAAATATTAATCTGTATATAAGTCAACATTGTGTTGGGAGTGATGTGCATGTGTGTATTAAATGTGTGTCAAATTAAACAATATAAGATTTTTAAACAATATGGGTGAATGCTTAATGTCTAAATAAATGATTGTATAAAAATCTTGAAGGTTTTGTGTGTGTGTGAGGTAGTAAGTACATTGATGAGTGTAGGTTCAAGTTTGTTCAAAGTGGATCCAGGCCAGGGGTGTGCTCCCCTTGGAGCTGGTTGGAGGCAGGGGGTGGGGGATGGGAAGGGTCCAATGGGGGCCTAAATTGTACATGCTCATCTTCTTGAAAACCCCATTACCGATTTTAACCAAACTTGAGACGTAGCATCCCTAGGGGGATAAGACCTCAGTTTGCTCAAATGGGCACCATGCTTTCCCTTAGGGGCCCTGGGCGGCCCTGGGTGGCCCTAGGCGCCCACCCCCTCAAGTTCGATTGATATGAGCATGGACGTTTATAACTGCAGATCCAGGGGTGCCCCCCTTGGAGCCCAGGGGTCCAAATTGGGGTCTAATTTGTAAATGTTGATCTTCTTCTTGCGAGAACACATGGTCAACTTTATCATCGCTCGGGTGGTAGAATATTGTACAGATATGCACCATATTTCACCACCTGTAGGGGTCCCTGTAGGACAATGGGGGGGGGGGAGGACAGAACTGAACCCCCCACTTAGGGATAAACCTCCTCTCAAACCATAAGTGATAGCTGAGCTATGTGCTATGTGTAGTAGTGACCGCAGTTCGATCTGAGTTTGTTTGTGGCAGATCAGGGTGGATGCATGGGGGGAGGGGCAGACCAAATTGAGGGCAACTTTCACATAATCTTTTTCTTGAAAATGCATGGTTATTAGATTTTTACCAAATTTGGCAGAGATAATTGCCAGGGTGATAGAACATATTGGCTTATGAATCTATGCAAGTGCCTGGGCATCATTCCCCACCAGGGGCACTCCAATTAAGGGGCACAATGTGGGTGCAAAAGTTAAGAAATCTTTTTGAATCCTTTATCTAGAACGAGATAAGCTAAGTCAGTGCTATGAGAAAGTAGATTGGTCACTAGGCCTATAGTGTCTACTTTGTTCATGGCAAATCCAGGGGTGGGCTGGGGGCAACACATTTGATTTGTCTTCTTGAAAACATATGGTCAAATTTCTAACCAAACCCTGTGCATTTTCACAGGGGTGGCAATTTATGTACATTCTTGATACAGGACCACAGAACCCTCTATTACAAAAACGAAGAAGTATTGTTAAAACATTGAAATACTCTTAGTACCGGTAATACATTATTGAATGCAATTTCAATGTTATTTGCAGTAGATATAGGGGTTGGGAAGGCATCAAAAGGGGGAGGAGGCAGTGTTAACATTTAAGTGTTGTTTTTTTTTTAACTGCATAGTTAAATTTTGTAAACACATTATTGTACCTGATAGATATTTTTACCAGTATGGAATATGCATTATATGGACACCATGCCCCTGCCCATAGAAGTTTACATTTAAATGTTGTTGTTGTTGTTGTTGTTGTTGTTGTTGTTGTTGTTGTTTTTAACTGCATATATAGTTTAATTTTGTAAACACATTGTACCTGATAGATATTTTTATCAGTATGGAATATGCATCATATGGACACCATGCCCCGGCCCATAGAAGTTTACATTTCAGTGTGTTTTTTGTTTGTTTGTTTGTTTGTTTTAAACTGCATAGTTACATTTTGTAAACACATTGTACCTAATAGATATTTTTACCAATATGGAATATGCATTATATGGACACCATGCCCTGGCCCATAGAAGTTTACATTTATGTGTGTTTTTGTTTGTTTGTTTGTTTTAAACTGCATACATGTAGTTACATTTTGTAAACACATTGTACCTGATAGATATTTTTACCAGTATAGAATACTTGTATACATGCATTATATGGACACCATGCCCTGGCCCATAGAAGCCAGTGAAGCTGCCCCTGCCCCAAAGTATGCAATGTTCTCAGGTGTGGTAGTATAGGCCTACCTAGTCTGCAAGAATGCGTGTAAGGTGAACTTGTGATACTCAGGTGAGCATGAGACGAATGTTGCAGAACCCACACTTTGTAATATATATAGGCCTACTGTATATGCATACCGCCCTGTACATGTATGTGCCCAAAAGTTTGTGATTTGAAAATAGACTGTTAGCATACAGCATGCTATGATAACTGATGTACATGTATATATAATGCTACTTTGGAGCAAGGGGGAATTATGTAATTTGTTACTATTTTTTATGGTAATTCGGTAATTAGGGGGAATTTCATAAATAAGACAAAAACAAACATTTTAATGAAACAGTTGACCCCATAATTGATAAATGAAAACTAGCATCCTAACTAAACTGTACTCTATAACAAAAGGATATCATTTCCTTTGTTTTATAGGATTAATAGATTTTTTGTACATTAACAATGGGAGAACTCTCCTACAGTACGATATTCTCTGCTGCCCTCTATGTTTCATTTCGCGCAGTTTCAAGAGTGTAGGGTACAGGAAAATGTGTAAACAAACTTGAAAACGAATATTCCGCCGTAAGGACGAAAATTTCCTGTATGGCCCAAATTATATATATACATATATATATATATATATATATATATATATATATATATACATATATATTCGAGACTCCTGAAGAAGGTGGAGGCCACCGAAAATTTGAGTACAATAAACTCATTCTTATTGGCGAAATAATTAATGCATTACCAGTTTATTTCTTGATTCTTCTTTATATATAAATATATATATGTTACTGCTCAACATTCACTTTAAATTCTTTATTAGCGGCCCATCAGAAGTCTGAAATTTTGGTTGCCTGAAAAAAGGTATAATGTAGTACCGACGGTAGCTCAAAATGAATGAAAACATCAAGTGCCCCATCAGGCCACCTAAAAATACCCTTTTTGGAAATTTCATTTGGTGGTCGACGTACCTGGCATCAATTTTTAATTACCCCATTCCACAGCTTATGTCAAGCTTATCTATAGGCCTTTGGATAAAACATAAGAGTAGGCCTATACATAGAATAAGCGCATGCATAGGCCTACCTGGTATATCAAACAGCAGTATGAACAACAAATTAAACAAATCGTAATTATGATGATAGTATACAAATCATTGAATGCACAGGTGAGAGGGGGTGGGGGGGGGGGGAGGAAACCTACCCCCTCTCACCTCCCTGGGGTACTACATGGCATGGCCGGCACCATGTTTTTAAAAGTGGGGGCCCACTAGTTTATAAGATTTCTGATGCCACTTCTGGGTTTCATCACACTGCAGCTAACGAAAAGAAAAATAAAAAGGCCTTCCTCCCAGCACAACTTTTTTATTCCACTTCCGGGATTTCTTAAGCTGACAAACAATACAAAAAGTAAAACAAAACAAAACTTAACCACATCTTTCTTTTTTTTTTCTAGTGCCACTTCCAGGGTAAAAAACCGGGGGCATAACAAAGTGGGAGGCTAATCATTCGATCTAGGATCCATACATTTGCTACTCTAGTAGAATACAGTAGAACTACATGTACATTGTACATGAATAGAGTCTACTGGTGAGGCCCCTACGTGTAAACAAAAACACAAAATTGACTGACTTTTGTACTTGTTATTTATTAAAGTTTCTGAACACGTGGTTCACTAATTACATTCTAATTTCTTTTCTATTTTTCTCGCTATACATCAAATGCCAGCTATCAACGCATATCATAACAGCTTAATATAGTAAAAAAAAATAATAAAAGTGAAATCAACCGGGGCGTGACGTGGCCGCGCGCAACGCAAATGCCTTGCAAATGCATTGAAAGTACTCTATGCAACTAACCGCAATCAGAAGTTCCGACAGTCATTTGTATTTCACAGGCCAGGATGCGACCCACACGCCGTGAGCCCACAGATCTCTTTTTTCTGTGCGTGAGCCTCCTGGCGCGGGAAATTCAGAACGTAGCGCGCGCGCGCGCTTTCTTTTCGATTGATTGACAATGTGACTAACTGCTCTGCATGCTGGTGATGAGGTGGTTGGTTGAGCACACGTGTTTTGAGGTAACGTTGTAAAGTGTGTGTGAAAACATGGTTCAGGGAAATTACATGTATTGCCTATTGGAAGCCATGGTCCTCGACTGTTAGTCTTTGTGTAGAAGTTGCCTTGAGTTGTGATGAAATCAGGGCGCTTCTGCTTAAGAACCACATGCCACATTATTTTCTGTTCATAGTTTCGTACTTCCGGACAGCAGTATTCATGTACCGCCGTCTTTTTAGTGTGCATCCCATTCGACAGCGTCTTATTTTAGCAAGTTTCGCTATTCGGACTCTCTAACTAAACGCTACAATACGACTTGTCTTCATACGCTTCAACGTTCTCAACAGAATGCTGGCAACATTACATTTGAAAGATGGCACAACGTACACTGGACAGCAGTTCGGGGCCGACTGCAGTGTCTCTGGAGAAGTTGGTAAGCCTGCTACTTAGTTTTACTATGAAATTTAGTCGTCATAAAATTTGCAAACTTAGTGAATGGATAACTGACTCTGCAGCTCTGTGAGTGTGACCACCCCGCGCCCGAACGCGAAGAAGGAAGCGAGAATACGCTTCGCATTTGCAATGGTTTGTGCTGGACTTCAATGACAGAGTCTCTGACTAAATTTACCTTCAGACCCTAGAAAGTACAATTGTAGATAATAAACAATTTGTGTGTGCAGGCAGTGCCATGTGTGACAGTAGTAGAGTATAAATTTACACTTGATTTACCAGAGCTAGGCAGAGCAGAGGTGGGATAGAAATCTATAACATTAGACTATGACTAGATTATAGGTCTAGATCCTCGCGGGAAGTCAGGGCTGCCAACTCTCACGCAATCAGCGTGAGACTCACGCAATTCAACCAATTTTGACTGTCTCACTCTGATAAACGAAATCTCACGCTAAACCCCCAAAATGGAATGTAAAAAAAAATAAATATATCTCTAAATTCTCTGATATTCCGAATATCGATATGCCCAAGCCCAAAGTTTCGAGATTTTCCCGCGCGGGTGTAAAGCTTAACCAATAATAATCGTTTTCGGTTCGCGCGCAAAGACGAGCTATTGGATTACGATTGGTTTCTACCATACCGCGTGAGCGTAGCTTGTACTTATGGCAAATTACAGTATGTATAGCAATGACGTGTGCTTTACATCGCTTGACGTACTGTGTACATACTAGTAGTACGTACGTTCGTACGGCCGCACAGCAGGCAGCCATGCGCTAGCCAGGAGGTCGCTCCGCTCCCACTGGCGTAGCCAGGGGTTGGGGGGGGGGGGCGACGGGGGCGGTCACCCCCCCCCCTAAGATTTGGACCGGGGATTTGGGAGGCGGAAAAAAAATGCGTGTATACTGTATGCATGCACATGAAGCGGGTCTCCTTTGCAACCTTTCATCAAATAAGATATTTTTTTTTTAATATTTCACTCAAAGTGTGCACCAGATCGTTGAATTTCAATTCAAAATATGCAAAATCTCTCGTGCTTGGGAGGGGGTATCCCCCTCCCAAACCCTCCCCCTCTGTGCCTCTTTCCCTAGCCAAGTACACTTTTTAGATTTACAAAAAATTCTGAATAATTCTGAGTGCACAAGACTTATCACTTATATTCCGAAAACTGAAGGTTCCCTCATGTATCTTCAGGGGAATTTCCCCTTTTAATCGACCCTTTCCTCCCTCAGCCCCCCCCCCCCCCCAAAAAAAAAATCAGTTTTTTTTTTTTTTTTGGTGATTTCTCAAATGTCGATTCCATCAAATATGCGTATACGAGATATCTCAATTTCAACCTTAAAAAGATAAAAGCTCCATCGGAAGGGAAGGGTGGAGATAACACTCGCCCCCCCCCCCCCCCCCCCGGCCATGCAAAGAAGTAGACTGTGGCTATACCCAGATCGCTTTATTTCAATTCTAAAAACGCAAAAGCAAAAGCAAAACACCCCCCTCCCACACCCTCCCCTCCCCCTCGCTCGCTCCGCTCGCTCGGGTTCAGTCGCGTTCATAATATTCAGTGAAAAGAATTAATACAAGAAGTGTATTTGAATAATACCATTTTATAGGCAAATTGTTCAATAATAATCTACACTAAAATATACTGCTACCTTAAACAAGTGGGACTGTTTTACGTCGATAAAACGCGCAAAAACATGCATCAAATTGCACCATTTGCAACATCAAAATGCAAAAAGTTCTTACTGTGGGAGGGGGACACCCCCCTCCCACACCATTCCCTACCCCCTCGCTCGCTCCGCTCGCTCGGGTTCAGTCGCGTTCATTATATTCAGTGAAAAGAATTAATACAAGAAGTGTATCTAAATCATACCATTTTATAGGCAATTGTTCAATAATAATCTACATCAAAATAACTGCTACCATAAACAAGTGGGACTGTTTCACGTCGATAAAACGCGCAAAAACATGCATCAAATCGCACCATTTACAACATCAAAATGCAAAAAGTTCTTACTGTGGGAGGGGGGACACCCCCCTCCCACACCCTCCCCTACCTCCTCGCTCGCTCCGCTCGCTCGGGTTCAGTCGCGTTCATGATATTCAGTGAAAAGAATTAATACAAGAAGTGTATCTAAATCATACCATTTTATAGGCAATTGTTCAATAATAATCTACATCAAAATAACTGCTACCATAAACAAGTGGGACTGTTTCACGTCGATAAAACGCGCAAAAACATGCATCAAATTGCACCATTTGCAACATCAAAATGCAAAAAGTTCTTACTGTGGGAGGGGGACACCCCCCTCCCACACCATCCCCTACCCCCTCGCTCGCTCCGCTCGCTCGGGTTCAGTCGCGTTCATTATATTCAGTGAAAAGAATTAATACAAGAAGTGTATCTAAATCATACCATTTTATAGGCAATTGTTCAATAATAATCTACATCAAATAACTGCTACCATAAACAAGTGGGACTGTTTCACGTCGATAAAACGCGCAAAAACATGCATCAAATCGCACCATTTACAACATCAAAATGCAAAAAGTTCTTACTGTGGGAGGGGGGACACCGCCCTCCCACACCCTCCCCTACCTCCTCGCTCGCTCCGCTCGCTCGGGTTCAGTCGCGTTCATGATATTCAGTGAAAAGAATCAATACAAGAAGTGTATCTAAATTATACCATTTTATAGGCAAATTGTTCAATAATAATCTACATCAAAATAAACTGCTACCATAAACAAGTGGGACTGTTTCACGTCGATAAAACGCGCAAAAACATGCATCAAATTGCACCATTTACAACATCCAAATGCAAAAAGTTCTTACCGTGGGAGGGGCGACACCCCCCTCCCACACCCTCCCCCCCCCCCCTCGCTCGCTCCGCTCGCTCGGGCTCGGTCGCTTCGCTCCCTCGCAGACTAACCGCCCCCCCCCTAACATGAAATCCTGGCTACGCTGTTGTCCGCTCCCTCGCTCGTGCAGTGTCTCACGCCAAACTCTCACTCAAGGTTGGCAGCCCTGGGAAGTTATATTTTTGTTGAGGATTACTTAAGACGCTAAAATTATATTTTTCTGAAGCGCGTAGCGCTGAGGAAAAATATAGTATTCCGAGACAAAAATATAACTTCCCAAGGGAAATGAAATGTTATATTCCTACCGAAGGAAAAAGTCAATAGATCTAGTCTATCTGTTATATTAAATTGTATGACCTACAACTGTAGGCAGGGTAACACCCCCAGTAATGCAGTATTTGGTCACTTTTTTGCAATATTTTTCAAATTAAAATAATACATAGGCCTAGGCCTAGGGAGTAGAGGTCTAGAGTCTAGAGGTTTTTGCACTATGGTTTGACTGCTTTATGCCATGTACACATTTTAAGCAGCGCCTCAGTCAACATAGTGCAAGCGCAGATCCCCGACATTCATAATTCATGTCGCCCCAGAACCCACCGAGAATGCCTGCCGCTCCAACGCTCAACTCCCGATTGCCTACAGATTCGTTATCTCAACTATCGGCTGTGCGATCGTGCGCAGCAAGGAGAGAGAGCTAAAAATATCTTGGCCTCTTCTCTCTCGGGCTCTCTCTGCTCGGCGATGCGCTTACAAGGTCTTACCTTGTTGCTGATTGGCTGAGCCACGACTGCATTGGCCATGTTGTGTGCATCGTGTCTCGCTTGCTGCATCGCTAGCATGCACAGTGCGTGTAGTCACTGCACACTATCCCGCTCTCGTAACCCGTTTGTATGTACTCTAACAGCCTCACAGCGCACCGCTGGTATCGGGTAGGTCGCTCGCTACGGAAATCTAACATTTTCAACATTGATCTATGCACTTCAAACATCCTCGCACATACATTGCACATACTAGCACACGGTAAAAGTAGTTATCAAAACACAGATAAATCGCTTGAGAATCCATAAAAAAATATCACGAGGATGAAAAAAAATTGCATGTATGACCAAAACTACTCCTTTGATGACATATTCCTGGCACAGATTGCCGGAAAACTCCATATTATAGGGAGAAATTATACGAAAAATTTGCGTTGTTTTCCAATAAGCAACGGAGGTGTACATGGTATCAACATAAAGCTTATGAATTTAGGAAAGCGATGATGTCATTTTCTGAAGGCATTGTGGGAGAGCAAGCTGACCAATGAGGGAAAACCTTTCATAGTTGAAAGCAATAGCAAACTGATCATCAACCGATATTATAAAATGGGTTCAAGAATGTAGCCAATTGGAAGCGCTGAAATGAGTCACGTGTGCGTGCATTATTTTCTTCAGGTAAGCACTAAGAAGAGTCTCTCTTCCACCTCCCTGGCCTGACGTACGTCACAATGTTTTACACTAGCAGTGCGCACTCAATCAGTTGTTACAAGTGCGTCACGCGCTATTATACGCGCTGTCAATCCTGTAAACAACTTCTAGTTCGGGCCGCGGGCTGCCACAACAGCCGGCGGCCTTTCTTGTGCATAACAGTACGTGGCGTACGTATACTCTTATACGTACGTACGTACAGTACTAGGTGAGTGTGCGGGATTTCCGAGTGCGACGTGCGTAAATGTTTGGGACGAACATCTTCGGACATCTTGACTTTTGAGCGAGTGCTACATGTAGCTGACTGGTATTGACCCACAAAGGTACGTGAATAATGCTGTTAGTTTTCGACCCATTTTATAAAACTAATGATGCACAGACATGACGTCATCGCTCATGAATGGTGGGAGTGCAAACTGTAGTGTTTTGGTGACCCATACTCTTAAAACTGGGCTCAATCCGCGCGCGCTTTTGGAAAGGCGCGCCGATTCTGCACTCTTGACGGTAAAATTTGGGATTTTGGATGGATTTGTGGAGGGGCTAAGGCCCTTGGGAGTTTCCTGTTGTGAATGAGTGTGCAAGTATGTGAATTGATGTGATTTGCGTGTGTTGTGACACTTGAACTTTACTGGCTGGTGACAAGTGATAAGTGACCGAATACCGGTAGCTGATAGAATACTGGTACCCTTACCCTACAGTACAAGAAAGAAACTGCTGTATAAAGCAACACGACTTCTCCTTTTTCAAACCCACAGTCAAATTCATGAACGCGCGTGACAACAGCGCGCTAACTGTTAGTGGTATTCAATCGAGCCATACAATGTAGGGCCTGTGTGTAGGACTAAGGCCTCTCTTCTGTCTGCAGTCACTGGTACAAGCATTGTAACAAGACTGCGGACCTGGCCCTGGTCCAGGTCCTGCGCTGGACTAGTAGCATAGAACTATCGTTATCTAAGAAACTTACTCGTCAGTTCAGGCGCTGGTAGGCCTAATGGGAAATCCTTATATTTTAGCTTCCGGCCCTGTCATGACTGTTTAACTCAAAGATAGTAGAGATAACAAGATAGGAAGGCGCGCGATAAAAATGGACACAAAATGGCTACCCTACAGTACATGACAATACAAAAGAGAGCTATGTACAAACTCAGTACACCTAGGAACATCATTCATTTCCAAAGGTAGTGTTATCTTTATTATCTTAAAAAGATTTAAAAAATTATAGTCGTAGCTTTTTTTCGATTAAGGGGATTATTTTGAAGAACGAGATTTAAAAGTAATAAGGATTATTTTGTGGAGGTAAAAATTTGGCAATAAACATGATCTCACAATCAAAGACGCTAACCTTGATAAACAACAACAATCCTCTTCATGGACAGCGCATCTCAGGCAAAGACACACATCACCTCAGATGCGCTATCTTTGAAATTAGGTACTGTGGTCTCAGGTGATGTGCGTAAAATGCTTGAGGACCGCACGCTGTCCATTTGTTTTGTACAGGATTAGCGCGCACTTTCGTGTCTTATTAGTTAAGTGTCTTTGGTTTATCATTTACTGGAGTAGTAGGCTCTATAGCTTCCAGCACATTCTCCAGTACCGGTACGTTCTTTCTCTCTCAAGCTGCATACCAGTTACAACAGTTTGACAAAAACAAATCTGTTGCAATTTCGCAATTCTCGCTTGTAATGTAGCGCGTGTATGCTGTGCATGTTATGCTCATGCCGCTTGTGCACTGTATGTACTGTGGTGTATGGTCACGATTGCATTCGTGTGTGCAAAGCATCTCTGTGTATGTTGCGCGCATCATAACAATTGGTTTTTGATTACGTCACCCCTCCTGACATCAGGTCGCTGTTATATTCCATGGTTGTACGTAATTTACGTCATGTTATGAAAAATATAATGCTTCTTATCCTTGTGACCATGGTCACGTGACAGCATTTTGACCAATCACACATTGATATCTATATAGGTCATATAATAGTAGAACTTATCTACCGGCGTAAGTGTAAAATTTAAAGTTGGTTTTTACCTTCATTTTGCAGTAGGTCTAGTAGAAGTTGCTTAGTGTTAGAGTTAATTTATATCCAGAGCATTTTTGTAACTTCTGAAATTCCATGAAAAGCAGATTGTGAACTACTGTATATGCCAAATATTTCGTGAGGTTTTCATTTTCACGAATTTTGAGAGTCAGGTGCTATTCGCGAAAATAAAGACACGAAAATATTGACTCTCATCCCCGATGTGAATGTGACATACGCTTGTAAATATACTCTTCTGCGTTCGGTACAGGACTCCATGATCGCGAATTTAACCGCTCGCAAAATAAAATTTAACCACTCACAAAATCGTTGGGAATTCCCGATTTGCAAAAATTTAGACTGGCGAAATATATGGTGTATACAATATTTCATATGAAAGAGAATTACATGAAATGATGTTTTTATCTCCAGAAATTTAACTTTCAAATCTCTTCACTCTTACCTCTTTTTTTTTGACAAGCATGCACGAAAAGGTGTCCAAATCATATGTTTGCAAACAGCGCCTTAAAGTTGCATTCTCGTCTGGATCTCCATCCATCGGATTATGAGCGCACAGCGGTTAGAAAATATGCATAACAAGCACAGGAGCCACTTCCCCCACAGCGTCATCACACCGCATTTGCTGTTTGCATGTGTACATGCTCACTCGGTACCCTTCCACATGGCAGTTTACGTCCACGCAATTCCAACAACGCGAGCACGAGAACATGCATGCTAAGTCTTGTCAGTTCTTTAGCTCTGCCAGCATGCCATGTGAGGATATGCATCAGCCAGACATGCCACTAACATACCAGCAGCAGTCTCCATCATATCTACCCAGCACAGAAAGTGTATCGTCCAGCAGCAAATTGCATGAAAATGATGCTGCACGTAAATTATCACCGTTCCCACACACCTTTATGTTAATACCAAAGAGCCTATCATAATCTTTTGAAAATAACCTCGATTTGGAGTTCAGTCACAAATATCAGTATTCGTAATACTCCCCCTCAATCGTACTCACAGTTTAGTGTTCAGTCCTGTCTTGGAGGAATTGACTGATCATCATGAGCTTGAGCTCTACTGACAACTTGTTTGCAAGTGTGGTTCACTCATGTGATCCTTACATAAATCCACATTACAGTTTTAGCTTCAGAGAAATATGAGAGTAAATGTGATTAAAAGCGCTTTGTTTGTGAGTGTTTTTGTATATATGTGTAACAAAGGCACATTGCACTGACCATTATCTTAACTCCTATGCAGGGTGGTCCACAACTTGAAATTTTAGCATGTTGCAAGCTCAGAATCTGAGAATATTGCAGAAATTGAATATGCGCGGAGCGCACACGATGAGTACATAGTACGCAATATTTTGCTGCTTATCTCTCTTTGTGCTGCTTACATTCAATGATCTCTCTCATGTTTTGCGCACAAATATCTTAAGTATCTGGTAGTTTGATGTTTCTTATGTTATGCACATGTTTTGCACATTTTTGAATACTTTTACTTTGAGCTTGTTGCAAATTCTTGAGGATGTTGCATAGCATGTTGCTGGCTTTTTAGGATGTTGCACAAGAATTTTAGCATGTTGCAGCGACATGCTAAAACCCCTCGTGGACCACCCTGCCTATGTAAGTCTTGGAATCAGTGTGTATCAAACATTGTGCATTTCAGAGCTAGTGTTTACAGGTAGCGCAGTCGCAAGCAGTTGGACAGCGTGTGCTGTGTATAGTTGTAGCGAGCAGCATGGCCACAGGCATGGCCATATGTACACACAGCATGCACACACGATACAGCTTCGCGCCGCGAACGCCATGTGGCTGGGTTGCGTGTTGAATATGAATATGCATGAGCCCTCAAAAATTATTGCAAGAGGTGTTTTCAAGGTAAAATCCACAGTCGAAGACGTGCAGCTAGCAAAAAGCTATCCACATATAATTGCATAGGCCTATCCTGAACTATAGTTTGTGAGTATACTCACATGCTACACGCTGGTTCAAGTATCGAAGCAGACGCTGAGATATGGAGTTGAGAGTGGTTCTAACAACATTTACACCCATTTATTGTCAGATTCATGTACCAGCGCTCTGATGCGATATACATTTTGTAGAGACAAACTTCTTCTTTCATATGACAGGGCTTGACACTAACGGTGGCCCGGTGGCCTGGGGCCACCAAAAACGCACGTCGGGCCACCAAAATTTCAGAAATGAAGCATTTGGTGGCCTGATCGGGCCACCAAAAATAAACGTTAGTGTGGAGCCCTGCATATGATACTGTAATATAACCGGATTTCTCCAGTTACTGTGGGATCTTTATTGGGTATGTTCGCGGACACCTCACTCGGACTCACAACGATCACATCATATCGCATCATCACGTAGAGAAAGCATCAATAATTCACCGAGAAGACAATCGAAGTGCGTGCGAAGAAGAACTTTATTACCGTACTCGCCAATCCGGCTACCCGTCAGGACCAGTCGCCTGACACGATGCACCACTGTATCGCCGCACGAATGGCCGATACACACAGCGTTACAAGACTTTAGTGTACAATACACTACAAAACCACGGGGGGACTCCGCGACACGTCCGCCCCCGACGAGCGTCAGCTCACCACTCCTCGCTCCTTCTACCCGAGCGAGAGTATAACCACGTGCGACCCGTGACCCCCACCGAAACTCATACGGCCATGGGGTCACCGCACGCCCCCTACGTCCTAACTAGACGTACCAGAGCCAGCAACTTCAGTGCTATAAATTCATTTCATTACACAGCCCCTCCCTAAGACTAGTCAGTCCCTTGACTAGGGCAACTCGGGCTTTACATAAACAATGAAATGACCAAAACCGGATACTACAATCCCGTATCCTACACAAACAGAAACATAAACAATAAACGCTAGAACAACATTTTTACATAATCTTCACAGATTAGCGTAAACACATTTACCTATTCTTACACGCTAAAACAACCAAGTGTATGACATACATACGCGAATCACTGTCTCGCAATTTTGCATATTTACATAACTTGATAAACACAAAAAAAGATGTGAAAACCGCATCATTACTTAACAAGCGAGGCATTCATCACTACGCATCATGGTCTCCCGCCTTGCTTAAACAACGAACTCCTTAAGTATAGCTTGTCCGATAGTTTACATTGTATTTACACGTATTTACACACACACACACAAAATAAACAAAGCTCTCTTACTAGCAGTCCACATTTTAAAGACAAATAGAACACTGTAGCGTCATTTGGTAAGTCGTTGCGCCTTCCGCTAGGGGTTCCCGTCCTGCACTCCAACCATAGCGTCTCCGGAGAATTCCTTGCGCCGTCCCACTTGGTGTACCAGATATCCTTATCGTAAGTCATCTCGCAGACCACATGACAAATATGACAATTTATACGTCACTGCTGGTGTCAACCTGTCGAGGTAGCACATGGCGTTGCAGGTATGGTGCACCTATTGCAGGGATCCCGCAGTTTCCTACATTATATACATTAAGTTGCGGCTGTACACGAGTCACTACAATCACCTGGCGCTCTACCCAGCATCCCTGATACGAGTCATCGGATCGCTGAGGAGAGTTTCGCTTCCTTGGTTGATTGCGCCGGAGATCAGTATGGAAAACGTCGGAGAAATGGATTCATCTTTGCCGGTGTGCAAATCGATAGGGTCAGACTCTGGTCGAACGTCTGCAGCTTCGTTGAGGAACTTCCGAGGTGAATGGTGCCACGAGGACATGACGATCCGGCTCCTGTAAAGGAGCATCAATACCTCCACCAACCTCGATCAAAGACTGTAACAACGGCTCACCAAAGCACTGTTTCATTCGAGCCAGGTGCATAAAGCTTTTCTTTCCGATGTTTTCTCTTGTGTTCGGCAGGTCACGTCCGACAACCTTCCTACAACCAGGAACGGACCTTGTCATTTCCGTTGTCAGGATGTGTAGCAACGCAGAATTGCATTAAAATGCACCAGGAATAGAGTTTCAGTCTGATCGTGAAAACATGCATGTGCACGCATAGCAGGCATTCGATTTGAAGGCACTACTAACGACACTGCAGGCATGGCAGGCATTCAAGGTGAAGGCACCGCTGGCACTACAGGCGCTACTATTTCTTCTTGACGAGTAGGGTCCTACTGTATTTTCTTCCGGCGTAGACTTCTGCCTCTCAAACAACTTCAACTTCATGATGTCGGTATTGACAGATGAACTTGCAGGCATACCGGGCATTCAATTTGAAGGCACCGCTGACACTGCATGCGCTATAGGGTCCTCTTGACAGGCGCTATTCTCTCTTTATCTTCTCCAGGCTGCGTAAAGTCTAAAACAATACAGGCGCCTTCGCCGGCAAGCGCCTTTCCCCTGCAGGCGCCTTCGCTCGCAGGCGCCTTTCCCCTGCAGGCGCCTCCGCCTGCAGGCGTCCTTCACTGCAGGCGCCTTCCCCTGCAGGAGCCTTTCAACTTCAACTGCAGGCGCCTTTCACCTGCAAGCGTCTTTCACCTGCAGGACGAAATATACGCAAGATGAATTTACTGATCCAGACTCACCCTGCAGGCAACGAAAAATATAGTAGGCATTCGTAACGAGGGCACTACTATAGCACTGCAGGATTAATCATCTCTCCTCTAATGCAAAATATGTCACAATAACATGAAAATGATCGTTATAGCAGTCTCCTGGTCCACGCAACCTATCCCGACGCTGCCACCAATGTAATATAACCGGATTTCTCCAGTTACTGTGGGATCTTTATTGGGTATGTTCGCGGACACCTCACTCGGACTCACAACGATCACATCATATCGCATCATCACGTAGAGAAAGCATCAATAATTCACCGAGAAGACAATCGAAGTGCGTGCGAAGAAGAACTTTATTACCGTACTCGCCAATCCGGCTACCCGTCAGGACCAGTCGCCTGACACGATGCACCACTGTATCGCCGCACGAATGGCCGATACACACAGCGTTACAAGACTTTAGTGTACAATACACTACAAAACCACGGGGGGACTCCGCGACACGTCCGCCCCCGACGAGCGTCAGCTCACCACTCCTCGCTCCTTCTACCCGAGTGAGAGTATAACCACGTGCGACCCGTGACCCCCACCGAAACTCATACGGCCATGGGGTCACCGCACGCCCCCTACGTCCTAACTAGACGTACCAGAGCCAGCAACTTCAGTGCTATAAACTCATTTCATTACAATACTAAATTTGTTATACCCCCGCCAAACGAAGTTTGAAGGGGGTATATAGGAATCAGCGGACGGTCGGGCGATCGGTCCGTTGCAAATCTTGCGTCGCGAACTACTTCCTCAGTTTTCAACTGATTCCCATAAAACTTGGCACAGATGTGTGCCTTGGGTTGTAGATGTGCAAGACGTATTTTTTGACAGTACCCAAAAGTACGTTGCCATGGTAACGGCATATTATGGGCAAAAATGGGTACAAATCTTGCGTCGCGAACTCCTCCCACAGTTTTTGATCAATTTTTATGAAATTAGGTACAGATGTTCATCTGAATATGTTAATGTGCAAGACACATATTTCCGCAGTGGCAAAAAGTGCGTTGCCATGGTAACGGCATGTTATTGGTAAAATATAGGGCAAAATGCTTCATGGCAAAACTGCTTCATCAGTGTTCTTCCAATTCTCATGGAATTCATATTGAATGTTTGTCTTAGGATATAGGTCAGCATGACACATTTCTTGACAGTGACAAAAAGTATGCTGCCATGGTAACAGCTCACATATTATGAGCCAAAATGATGGAAAATTTTGTGTTGCAAACTACTTCCTCAGTTTTTGCCCAATTTCCATGAAACTTGGTACAGATGTGTGCCTTTGGTTGTAGATGTGCAAGACGCATTTTTTGACAGTACCCGAAAGTACGTTGCCATGGTAACGGCAAATTAATGGCAGAAGATCAAGGAAAGATCTTGCGGATTTAACTACTTCCTCAGTTTTTTGACCAAAGCTTATGAAATGTTGTTTGGCGGGGGTATAACCAGTCGCTGTAGCGACATTTCTAGTTAGGATTTGATATGTTCAAATGTAGACAATACCCAGTAACATGAGCCCAATTGCTGGTGCAAATGTACAAAATACACAACTTTCCTAATCACTAGATATTGTCTCTGGACTGTCACTCAATCCTTTTTTTAACCTACTGTATACGCCATATATTTTGCCAGTCTAAATTTTCGCAAATTGGGAATTCCTGGCGATTTCGCGAGTGGTTAAATTCACAGTCGTGGAGTCCTGTACTGAACGGAGAAATGTACACGCGTACGTCATATTCACATCGGGATCAGTCTTTAATTTTGCGAATAGCACCTGACTCGCGAAATTCGCGAAAATAAAAACCTTGCGAAATATTCGGCATATGCATCAAATTGTAACATTTGCAACATCAAAATGCAAAAAGTTCTTACCGTGGGAGGGGGGACACCCCCCTCCCACACCCAGTACCTGGGCAATTAGGCTCTCTAGCAGTAAAAGCAGTTTTAGTATGTCAATACATTGTATGTGACAACACAAAATATTGTAACTTAATAAGAAATTGCCTAAGTTTCTTTTCTTATGATGAGCTTCATTTTTCTTCAGTCGCTGTGTGTGCACTTGCAAGATGATATTTGAAGTTTGCAACTGGAGTGCCAAGTGGTTATGCAAAGATATGGTGACCTTTAGTGATTTTTTATGCCTCCGCCACGAAGTGGTGCCGGAGGCATTATGTTTTCGGGTTGTCCGTCCGTCCTTCCGTCTGTAATGAATTTTGTGGACAGCGTAACTAAAAAACCTTTTGAGGTATCCTAATGAAACTTGGCATGTGTGTGTATTAGGGGGTGAAGTTGTGCCTTTCAACTTTTGGGTGCACATGCTCAAGGTCAAAGGTTAAAAGGTCAAGGTCAGATACGTAAAAGTTCGCTATTTCCTCCATATCTATGCAATGCCTGAAGATATTTTCTTAAAACTTAGTGTATACACGTATTACCCAATTAAGATGCTCTGGTGAAAGTTTGGGGTCATGAGGTCAAAGGTCAAAGGTAAAAAAAGTCAAGTAACAATGAACTTCACTTTTTTCTCCGTAACTTGGAAATAGACCAGTTCTTAATTCCACTTTGCGCATGAGCAGAAAAAGGTCATTTGTACCAACAGGCATTTTGGTTTATTAATTCACTGACATAAGTATCTGTGATGTGATGATCATTCATGTGATCCTTGTCTAAATAGTGCTTGCCAGCACATCTACCTGATAGCAAGCCTGGTATTTGGCAATATCAAAAGAAAAAGGTTGTTATTGCAAACCATACAAAACAATGAATTAGATGCCTGCTAAAGTGTCAACTGACGGACTATTCTGGTCACCTGTTCTAAACACAAGTTCATGCTTTGTTTGAACAGGAATTCCATAAATTGGTATGTCGGGCAAGCTTATGCATTATACCGCTTTAAAATGAGTGAAGTGCCTAACCTACTGAGAAAAAAGAAAGGTCATTTGCACCAAGGTGTACATGAGCTAATTACGAACTGGCTTATTGTTCAAGGTATCTTCATGGAACATAGCATAAATACATGTACTGACTGGTAGTGATTATCTAGAGAATTTAGGGTTCATGGGGTCAAAGGTCAGGAGTCAAAGGTCAAGGCAACACTTCAACATTTTACTATTTCCCTCATATTTATGCAATGCCAGCAGGATTAATTTTTTTACACTTGGTGTATGCGTGTATAACATAATAGAGATTCTCTGGAAACTTTTTTTTTTCATTTTTTTTTTTGCCTCAAAGGTCAAAAGGTCAAAGATCAAGGGAAAGTGCTGAACTAACTTTTTCCTCCATATCTCAGAAGTGGCTCAAGTTATCTTGAAACTTTCTTCATATTAATGCATGTTCTGCCTGGCAGTGATTATCCTATGAATTTTAGGGTCAAAGGCCAGATGAAAATGGTAACAATGTAATTTTCAATACAGAAATTGCACTTTTTCTCCATACCTTGAAAATTACTCAATGCATAAACTTATGAATGGGCAAAGTCAAGTTTAAGTCCTTAAATCCCCAAATACATGCTCTCCTATTCATCCAATTAAACCTACAAAGGTACTGTAGGTCAAGGAAGGTGAACATTCAACACATTTGTGACAAACTTGTCATTTTGATATTTTGCCAATTTTGTGAAAATATAATCACACATTTTCCACATGAACTAGAGACCTATGAGGAGAATCATGCGGAGGCATACCAGTCGCCTTAGCGACATTTCTAGTTTCTTTCTCTCATTGCTGCCTTCCCATGGAGCTGTGTGGCCTCAAATTGCAGCCTTGGAACTTTCATATCTCTATCTCTCTTCTGTATGATTGTTTGTGTATGTTTGTGTGTGTGTGTTTGTGTGTTTGTGTGCCTGTATGAGTATTGTGTCTGTGTGTGTGTGTGTACATTGTGCATCTCTATGAAGACTGCTCAGAACACTGTACAAGTTGAAATTTTTGTGGTTATTTATTTTCACAAGTTGCCTTTGAACTGCAACAGTAACAATGCACAAGCCAGTGCAGGAATTTGTAAATGCATTTATGAGAAGAAAATGTGGTAATCAAAATATACCTGTAAACATATTGTAACCATCTTAACCAGGCATAGTATTCAAATTGTGACAAGGAACAAGAACATGACTGTCACACTTTGCAAAAGGATAAGGAAGGGTTGATAAGGGAAAGAATTCGCCTGTTTCTGTATTTGTTAACTCTGTGCCACATTTGCACGTCCGACTCAGTCGATGATGTGCCAACTTCGCATTTTCTGCTCAAATGCACAAGCGATCGACAAATCACCAAATGCCGCAGTACAATGAAAGCGTTTCTCGTGCTTGCGTTCCTCTCACATATACATTGTAGCTTGCATTTTATGTTGTGATTGACTAGCAAGCAATGTTCCCATGTAATTTCTAAGTTTCTTTCACTGTTTTGTGTGCAAAAGTCATGCCTTTACAGTAGTATTTAGCAACGGACTTACTAGTCGTTTGAAAGAAAAACAATCATAGATTTGTCATACAATTAACATCAAAGCAAAAATTGGCATTTTCTCTAGATACAACTTTACACACTGTATGTCCAGCTTAACATATATCTATTAAGTAACATAGATTTGATAAACAGAATGTTTTCTCAAAGCATGCAGACGTTGGTGTTTCAGAATAATGTGGCACTCTGGGGGTTTCCATCATGGCACATAACAAGTTAAACAAATGTCTATCAGGTTGCAGATGTCGAATGTACAGTGTAGCCTATTTAGCTGCTGAATATGATTCATACATGTGCATATGTATAGGCCTTCTTTGTGTGGTGGTAACAGGATCTTCAATATTTTTTGCATGCTGTCCAGATTCATATTAATTTTTTTGCTTTGTTTTTTGTTTTAGTCTTTCAGACGGGCATGGTTGGCTATCCAGAGTCCCTGACAGATCCATCCTATAAATACCAGATCCTGGTCCTGACGTACCCACTCATCGGCAATTATGGCATCCCTGCCAATGACAAGGATGAATTTGGTCTGCCTATCTGGTTTGAGTCTAACAAGATCCATGTCTCTGCTCTCATTGTTGGGGAGCTGTCAGAGCATTACAGCCACTGGGCGGCCCGTCGATCACTGTCTGATTGGCTGAAAGAGAACAACATTCCAGCCATACAAGGTTTGTCTAGCTCGATGACAATAACTCTCATTCTCAAAATTGTGTAAGTTTAAGTCATGAACAGCTCTCATTCGACAGGAAAGAAGAAGGAAGGACAAAGAAAGGCAGCCCATGAAATAGGCATACATGTATTTTCAATAGTGCAATTTATGCTGTCAATACTGACAGTTTCAGAACAATCATCTCTGAGCACCTCATATAGGCATTTTTATGCCTCCGCCACAAAGTGGTGCCGGAGGCATTATGTTTTCGGGTTGTCCGTCCGTCCGTACGTTCGTCCGCATTCGTTTACGCGATAACTTGAGTAATATTGACTGGAATTTTACCAAACTTGGTCCAAGTATAAAGTATGATGGGGCAATCAGTTGATCAGATTTTGGGGGCAATTAGGTGAATAGATTTTGGGTGAAATCGGCCAAAGGTCAAGGTCAAATCATGAAATTGAATCTGTTTATGCGATAACTCAAGACTGGATGAAGCAAATTTCACCAAACTTTGTCCAAGGATGATGTATGATGGGACAATTATTTGAGTAGTTCTTGAGTGAAATTGGACAGAGGTCAAAGGTCAAAGATCAAGGTCAAATCCTAAAATATAACTGTTTACGAAATAACTCAAAACTGGATGAAGCAGCTTTCACCAAATTTGGTCCAAGGCTGATGTATGATGGGGCAATTAGTTGAGTTGATTTTAGTGACATTGGCAAAAGGTCAAGGTCAAATGCTAAAAATTTTGCTATTTTTTTTAAAACTTAGTGTAGACATTTACTACTGCGTAGAGATTCTCCAGAGAGTTTCATGTCATAAGGTCAAAGGTGAAAAGGTCAAAGGTTAGGTGAGAATGTTACAATTTCACTTTCTTGCAAATGGTTCAATGTATCTTCATGGAACTTGGTACATACGCATGTACTGACTGGCAGGGATTATCTAGGGAATGTAGGGGTCATGGGTCAATAGTCAGGGGTCAAAGGTCAACGTCAACTCAAAATTTTACTATTTCCCTCATTTACTAGTATGCAATGCGTGCATTATCATTTTTAAAACTTGATATATGCATGTATTACCTTCTGTAGATTCTCTCAAAGGTCAAAGGTTAAGGGTCAAAGGCCAGGTTTAAATGCCAAAAAAAAAAAATCGATTTTGTACTGTAATTACACTCTTTCTTCATACCTTGAAAATTAATCAATGTATAAACTTACAAAAGGGTCGGTCAGAAGTCAAGTAAAAATCCTCACTTCCCCAAATGCATGTACCTGCACTCTTAGACAATTATAGCAAACCTAGTTCAAGGAATGTGAACATTCATGATGTTTCACACAAACCTGACATTTCAATATTTTGTCAGTCATCACACATTGTGAAGACATTGTACCATACACCTATTGGGAGAATCATGCATTATGGCGGAGACATCAGTCGCCATAGTGACATTTCAAGTTTTTTTCTGTCGCCAAGTACATTGTAGTTCTAAGTGAAGTGCCTTTTGCAAGTTTTGTTGTAACTACCTTGGTACAAGTTCGTAGTGTGTTTTGTTTAACTCATCAAGGCTTGCACATATTGGCTCTTTCATTTGCAGTATACAACATTTGGTCCAGCCTTGTCTTTTGTTGGTAGATGAGATGCAATGCATTATCCTGCTGAGGCAACAGACTAGGATGATATGGAAGCAAGAATAAAGAAGAATGACAGGGAAAAAAAAGACCCAAACATCTGGATGTAATCTAGAGATTCCTATGTACCTTCTAGGACCTATGCACCTTACACAACAAATGTCACTTTATTATGATTGATGTTTTACAGGTATTGATACCAGAGCCCTGACAAAGAAAATTCGAGAAAGTGGCACCATGTTGGGCAAGGTGAGACAGACACACTTTGTTTGCTCTTCAAAATCCGATATGCACGGTTTTCATCTTGGCAATAAACTGATAGCCTGTGTATTTTGTCTAGCAAATTACCCAAGTATTGTATTGCCAAACAAAGATAATGAAATCTCTTTAGAGGTACAGGAAGAATGTATAGTATCAAGTAATGGAGTATTGTGTAATTGATGAACTGCAGTCATGGTGATGGGGTGATATTAGGAAAGATGGCTGAGGGGGCAGTGAAAGCTATAGTGCCTTCATGACGTATGTAGCTTTTAGATTAGGGTAATTGCACTCTCTGAATTGTGATCATAAGAATCATGTTCTGCATGGCTTGTAATGAGAATTGTGGTTGGACTGTCAAAGCAAATGTATAGAAAAGTTTTTGTAGTCTATCTTTGAGTGAACAAATTTCTGTTACCTACATTTCATATATGTTTTAGCAAATCACACAACATATTTTCCTTTAGAGTTTGTCTGCATCATGAACTGATTTGTTTGTCTGGGTCTGATCCCCTACAGGTGATCATGGAAGGAACCAAGCCAGAATGCATTCCTTTTGAAGACCCAAACATACTTAACCTCATTGCTGAGGTCTCTACAAAGGTGAGTTGAAAGTCAGGACAGTCTATAACTTACATTATTGTACCAAGACAACCAAGACAAAAAACAACACATAGAACCAAAGTGCTATAACATATTTGATCATGTTTCCTTTGACATGTCGTGGTGGCTTCATTTTAGGAATAAGACAGGTAGGATTTTGAAAGGACATCACTGAACAAGTTATCCAACAGTTAATCCAAAAAAGTGATTTTCTCCAAAATTTGATATACAGTCTTGTCACCTCAGCAGCTATGGTTTAAGACGAAATGGTATTATGTGTGCCATGCATTTCTTTAGTGTGATCATTACAAACTATAGGTAGTTTTGTCAACTCCTAAGAAATTATATTCCAAGATTTGTCCAAATAACACCTTTTATCTGTGATTGATTTAGAATGCTGTGTATTGCACAATGTTACAAATATCTCCTGATTTCTTGTGGACATGTAGCACAGCCAGTGAAGATGGGTGGAAAACTAGGATGGTAGTGATAATTCAAAAACTCTTGCTGGACAGGTTGCAAGTCCAGAAAATTGTTCAAGCTTTTAAGGAAAGATGGAAGAATATTAGTTACCCCCTGCTTGTTCACGAAATACAGGCAAATATCTATGGTCTGGTGCCATATTCCATGAGGGCGGAGGCCGAATGGAATATGACACCAGACCGTAGATATTTCCCGTATTTCGTAAGAACAAGCAGGGGGTAACAATTCTATCTTTTTAAGTGTAAGTGCTAACCTTCTTTTCGCTGATTTCCTGAAATCGCCAGCTGTCAGCCATGTTGACTTACGTCTCGCAAGCTGATTACTGTATGCGCGCATCGTACACGCGCAACTAGCTGTAAGACATCACCTGAGATGCGCCGTCTTTGAAGTTGTTGTTTATCAAGCGTGTTTGAGTGGTCTCAGGTGATGTGCGTAATATGCTTGAGGACCGCGTGCTGTCCATTTGTGTTGTACAGGATTAGTGCGCACTTTCCTGTGATCTTTTTGTCCCCGCCGAACGAGTTCGAGCAGGGGACTATGAAACGGGCTCCGTACGTGTGTGTGTCCGTGTGTCCGTCCGTCCGTCCGTCCGTCCGTCCGTGTGTCCGTGTGTCCGTGTGTCCGTCCGTGTGTGCGTCCGTGTGTGATCAAAATCTTCAATTTGCTACTTCTCTGTCATTTATGAGCCAATTTTGATTCTGTTTGCTTTATATGATAGCACTACATGGGAGCTTTGAAACTTCTACACAGAATTTCAGTCGTGACCTTTGACCTTGACCTTTGACCTTGACCTTTGACCTATATTGTACATTTTGCTACAAAATGCTACTCCTTCGCCATTTCTAACCCGATTTCGATTCTGTTTGCCTTATGTGATGGCACTAGGTGAGGGCTTCAAAACTTTTATACAGAATTTTGACCTTTGACTTCTTTGACCTTTGACCTTGATTTTTGACCTGTATTGTACATTTTGCTACAAAATGCTACTCCTTCGCAATTTCTAACCCGATTTCGATTCCGTTTGCTTTATGTGATGGCACTAGGTGAGGGCTTCAAAACTTCTACACAGAATTTTGACCTTTGACTTCTTTGACCTTTGACCTTGATTTCCTGACCTATATTGTACATTTTCCTATAAAATGCTACTCCTTCGCCATTTCTAACCCGATTTCGATTCCGTTTGCTTTATGTGATGGCACTAGGTGAGGGCTTCAAAACTTGTACACAGAATTTTGACCTTTGACTTCTTTGACCTTTGACCTTGATTTTTGACCTATATTGTACATTGGCTACAAAATGCTACTCCTTCGCCATTTCTAACCCGATTTCGATTCTGTTTCCTTTATGTGATGGCACTAGGTGAGGGCTTCAAAACTTCTACACAGAATTTTGACCTTTGACTTCTTTGACCTTTGACCTTGATTTTTTACCTATATTGTACATTTTGCTACTAAATGCTACTTCCGGCGGGGACATATATTACGCACCGCGTAATTTCTACTTTTCCTTGTTCAGTTAAGCGTCTTTGCTGTGTAACCTGGAATATCATGACGTCATATCACGGAATACAGAAAATATTCAGTGGTTGGTCAGTCTGAGTGTGATTGACCAACGAGATTACAGAATTCACGATCACTAAAAGATAATTAAATATATTGAATGAAAAATAAAATGACAACAGATGATAAAACAGGTTGATATTAAGAAATGTTATTGTAAGTCATATTCCGGATGCTGAGGAGTTATCGGAGGGGCATACAAGACATCTTATATAATTTCAGATTGTTTAATACATAAATTAATAGTGCCATATATAGAAATTGAAATGTGGAATTTGCTGTGGGCCTTGAGCAAATACATTGTAAACATACATGCTGAAAAACTCAAAGCATAATACACTGATGAAGGATGATGACATACATGAACAAGAATTGTGGGAGACTCACATATTCCAGTAATGTCGCATTGTAATTCCATTATGACATGCTCAACAAGTTCACCTATTGTAGAATGTATGCGAGATTTCTTCCTTTGTTCTTCCTTCTTTGAATGCCCAATCATGCATTCATGCAAGTGAAGCTGCTATGTTATTATCCTTGTTCATTGTGATTTGTTAGGAATTTTGAAAACATTCTTATTCCACACCCCAGTCACTGTAAATTCTAAAAAAATCCCACTCCCAAATAAAAGACCCACCATCAGTATTAAAACTGATGGTCATTTTACTGTTGGTATCATGTACAGCAACCTGTGGTTTACAACAAAGGAGCACCACTTCGCATCATGGCCATTGACTGCGGCTTGAAGTACAACCAGATCCGACTGCTGGCTAAAAGGGGTGCTGAAGTCACTCTAGTGCCATGGGATTATCCCATTAAGAGTGCAAGTCAGTATTGAAAAACAGTCTGTATTATCATGGCTATAATTAAGATGAACCTCATTGTTCATGCAAAACCTAGGCATATTGGCATGTCATGATAACCCCAGCCCTAGACGAGAGATGGTATTTTTCTTTTCAATTGTATTAAATTTGTCACCATGCTGGGAATATATCATACATTTTAGAGTATTGATAGAAAAAGAAAATATATTGTGGCCATGAGATCTATGAAATGCTAGCTCAGAGTTTGGTCATTGAAATTCCAGATGTAGTTCAGTGACATTTGCTCCAGTGACAAGTGCTCCCATGAAATATCGGTATGCTATTCAAAGCCAAACATAAATTATGCCTGCAAGTATTACCCCAACCCTAATCTTAATCCTCGCATCAAACTAAACCTAAAACCCTATCACAACCCTAAGTTCTTGAAGAAAGTAAGATCAGAGCAGTTGTCACAGGAGCAAATGTTGTGTCACCTCCAGGTGTACATCCAGAGGTGTAGATACATGTAGAATATACAAAATATAAGTTGGAGACATAGTAATAGAAGTGCTTCTCAACCGAAGGGCTGCGGCCCACCAGTAGACCACAATATCTTACCCAAATGGGCTGCGATGTCTGAACAAAATAGAAATTAAAAAAAATCTTATTTGATTTACGAATGTAACTTGGCCTCAAAAAACTTTGTAGGAGCAAAAGTGGCCTTGGAGTAAAAAAGGTTGAGAAGTGTGGAATTAGAGCCCATGGCCTCCCTTTAGGTTACTCAAAAAAAGAAAGAACAAAAGAAAGAAAGAAAGAAAATAGTTCAGCATTACTGAAGACAGCTTGTTCGAGTTTGTACAAGCTTTTATTGCAGTAGAACAATTTCTGAAGACCCTATGTTCATGTTCATTTGTAGGATATGAATAAATGAGCCATGTTCTCATGCCTCTCTCTTTGAATGAGCAATTTTGTGGTTGCCATAAGTCAAGCCCTCTGTTTTATGTAGCCTGTACTTAAAATAAATATTCTGTGTATTTTACCACACTGATTGTTTATGTCTCATATGGAGGACACAAACAGCTGCAAGTTATAATTGTAATTTGTATGAAGACTTCTTTTTTTACTCCAGAAGTGTGATCTTTCTTTACAGACTACGATGGTCTCTTCATCAGCAATGGTCCAGGAGACCCAGAGAAGGCAGACATCACCATCAGAAACATTCGTGCCATGCTGGATGAGCCCTCCCCGAAACCAATCTTTGGAATCTGTATGGGTCACCAGCTGACCTCTCTGGCTGTGGGAACCAAGGCTTACAAAATGAAGTAAGAATATTGAAAACTCAGTCATAGTTATTATGTCATCTTGTGAGCCATTTGTTGTCATATCAAAGTCATCACAAATAGTCATTCTGTACAGGGTTGTATGCATGATGCATTGCTGCACAATGAAGTAAGCGTGTTTGGTCACCTTTCAAATCATTTTTAAATGTACTTGTTTATAAGGCTTATAACATTGCACATACGAAATGTGTTTTTAGTGAACTCTAGTTTGACCTGACCAGTTTGCAGATAGCTTATCTTCTTTGTGATGTAAAGACCCCAATTAAGTCAATGCCTTTATGCAATAACACAGAGAAATCAGGTTGCAACCAAGGTTGACTTTCTAATTTCCACTGCAGTGATGCCACATCTAAACAAAACAATCAGTACACTGCATGTTGTTTGCTCAATATCGCCATGTTTGGGTTATTCATTCAATTTTTCTTTCCCAAATTACGAGGAAAATACTGTGATGATAGAATTGCATGAATGGAGAATCCAGTTTGTTGAGAATGAAGGATAAGACTGTTTGTAATGAAAAGAGCTGGAATTTTCTAAGGAACATTTAAGATGCATGTTTGCATGATATGCACATGAACCAAGTACACTGTGTATGCTGCCTGCCCAAACTACGTGGAGCAGAAGTAAGGCAGCATAGAAAAAGGGACGTTTCTACCTTGCTGGGCTGAGCCCCTGTTACCACATGTAAACTGCAAAATTGCAGGGCTGAGGCCAAAACCACCAGAGGAGGTCCCATATTGGGCTGTGGCTCCACCCTACATTCCCGTTCACACCAAACTAATACCCCCATCTCACTAAACGGCGATTCCGCTACGATCATCAAAAATCGACAAAGCGCAGCGGATCGTGGCTTGATCGTTTTAGATTTTCTCTATCATATCTTGAGCGGTTCAGAAGCGCGGAGAGTCACCACTGTCGCCATGGTTTCCGCCATGGTTTTAGAGCATATCACAATCGCCTCATGGGCGCATTAAAAGCGCCACATTCATAGCTCTTACGGGGTAGTAGTGCGTAAAGTGTAACTCAAGCGCATCGAAAACGGTCCCCATCTCCCATGAAAATTATTATTGTTACGTCACAGGAACCAACCATGAAAGAAAGAAAGTGATGCACCAGACCAGAAAGGTTGACATGGAGAAAAGCGTTTGAAATTCCTTTTTCCATGTACACTCAGTACAAATCTACTCTGTTTATTAAATTGATTGTTAAATATATCTTTATAAAATTGTCTCATTGTAGGATACGATTTGTAGTTTGCTCGTAAGCCGGTTCTTTGATAATTATATACACATTTTACCCTTTTGGATTGAATGGATGACTTAACTAATTGTGCAATTTCACATCAGGTTGTAACTTTTGTGTTCTAGAATGCTAAAATGTAAGGGTGAAACCATATTCTGCATTTCCATGTTGGTTAGATACTGACAGCTGACTGAAGAAATTCAAATACCCCGATCGCTTGATGTCGTAGCATGAGCCCGGCGTAAACGTATCACTGTCGTTCCGATCGTATCACTGTTGTTGCAAGGTCTTGATAAACGTACGAATATCGCAGTACAGTTGGTTCGATTGCAGAAGCAGCGCATCTTGTCGGCCTAGAAATGCGCCAACAACGTGGCGGAGTCATATTATCATCTTGGCACTATCGCCTACAGCGCAGGTTGAGCGTGGAGAAACCATAATGTAGTCGCCTCAGAGGCCAAAAATGGAGACGGACAGCGATCACGCCACGATTTGTAAATTTTCACAGATCACCGTGGTCACCTTCCTAGTGAGATGGGGGCTTAAGGTCACAGACACAGCTTTTGGCCTAAGCTTATGCTTTTTGTAGCAGAATTATTTGACGAAATTTTTAATCAAAAGTCCTCTCATGTCACCCTAGGTACGGAAATCGCGGACACAACCAACCCTGCACCCACAAGGGGACGGGGCGGTGTTACATCACCACCCAGAATCATGGTTTTGCCATTGACACCCAAAATCTGCCCAAGGGCTGGGATGTGCTCTTCACCAATGAAAATGACCACACCAACGAGGGAATCATTCATGACACCAAGCCCTTCTACACAGTCCAGTTCCATCCAGAGCACATGGGTGGCCCCTGGGACCTTGAGGTCCTCTTTGATGTCTTCTTGGACACAGTGAAGAACTTCAAGGAAGGGAAAAAAGGAATGTAAGTAAGACTTTGAAATATGCTCTGAATATTGATTAGAAGATGTTATGCATTAGCAATTAACAACCAGCATGATTTATAAATATGTGTCAAACATGGGTGGCCCCTGGGACCTTGAGGTCCTCTTTGATGTCTTCTTGGACACAGTGAAGAACTTCAAGGAAGGGAAAAAAGGAATGTAAGTAAGACTTTGAAATATGCTCTGAATATTGATTAGAAGATGTTATGCATTAGCAATTAACAACCAGCATGATTTATAAATATGTATGAAAATGTAACAAGTCTGCTGGCAGTCTTTATTTACTGTCAGAATAACCTGATTAATGTAGAATCCTATTATTTAACTGAAATGTTTGATTCGATTTTGACAGATTATGAATCAATTTCTGATAAGTTCATAATATCACTCACCTGAACTTTTATGTCACATCTGCAGCTTTGTCCAAGGCCTGTGCAAAGTGTGTTGCTGCTTTACGGGTAATCTTCAATTGTTCTTGTACTTGCTGTAATTCGAACTGTTTGAGTTTCAAGAAAGGTTGAATGACATTAGTGATGATGAGATTCTTTGCTTTGCCTTCAGGCCAACAATCAAGCAACAAATACAGGAGCGGTTATCTTTCAAGGCTCTTCCAGGAACACCAACCTCCTCCACTCAGCCCAGGAAGGTGCTGATCCTTGGCTCTGGTGGTCTGTCCATTGGTCAGGCTGGAGAATTTGACTACTCAGGATCACAGGTAATCAATCGGCAGTGATCACTTAAGATTGGTGGAAACGGGATGAATGTATGATAAAGAGAATAACAGTCATAAACATTTATCGTTGGTATTTACTGACATTAAATTATAGGGTAGTCCATTGGTTATACAGGGGAGTTTGACCGTAAGTGTAATTATGTGCTTTGACTATTTAGATAACAGAGTTTTTTTGCTTTTACACTTTTTCGTTTACATTGTGTGTGGATGTGTTTTAAAGTAAAATGAAAACAATACCTCATATTCTTCATAAAGATAATTGTCCCCGCCGAACGAGTTCGAGCAGGGGACTATGAAACGGGCTCCGTACGTGTGTGTGTCCGTGTGTCCGTCCGTCCGTCTGTCCGTCCGTCCGTGTGTCCGTGTGTCCGTGTGTGCGTCCGTGTGTGATCAAAATCTTCAATTTGCTACTTCTCTGTCATTTATGAGCCAATTTTGATTCTGTTTGCTTTATATGATAGCACTACATGGGAGCTTTAAAACTTCTACACAGAATTTCAGTCGTGACCTTTGACCTTGACCTTTGACCTATATTGTACATTTTGCTACAAAATGCTACTCCTTCGCCATTTCTAACCCGATTTCGATTCCGTTTGCTTTATGTGATGGCACTAGGTGAGGGCTTCAAAACTTCTACACAGAATTTTGACCTTTGACTTCTTTGACCTTTGACCTTGATTTTTTGACCTATATTGTACATTTTGCTACAAAATGCTACTCCTTCGCCATTTCTAACCCGATTTCGATTCCGTTTGCTTTATGTGATGGCACTAGGTGAGGGCTTCAAAACTTCTACACAGAATTTTGACCTTTGACTTCTTTGACCTTTGACCTTGATTTTTGACCTATATTGTACATTTTGCTACGAAATGCTACTCCTTCGCCATTTTTAACCCGATTTCGATTCCGTTTGCTTTATATGATGGCACTAGTTGAGGGCTTCAAAACTTCTACACAGAATTTTGACCTTTGACTTCTTTGACCTTTGACCTTGATTTTTGACCTATATTGTGCATTTTGCTACAGAATGCTACTCCTTCGCCATTTCTAACCCGATTTCGATTCCGTTTGCTTTATGTGATAGCACTAGGTGAGGGCTTCAAAACTTCTACACAGAATTTTGACCTTTGTCTTCTTTGACCTTTGACCTTGATTTTTGACCTATATTGTACATTGGCTACAAAATGCTACTCCTTCGCCATTTCTAACCCAATTTCGATTCCATTTGCTTTATGTGATGGCACTAGGTGAGGGCTTCAAAACTTCTACACAGAATTTTGACCTTTGACTTCTTTGACCTTTGACCTTGATTTTTTACCTATATTGCACATTTTGTTACAAAATGCTACTTCCGGCGGGGACATATGTTACGCACCGCGTAATTTCTACTTTTCCTTGTTTATAAGAGTTTAATGTTCATGTGTTTCATTATTTCTTTGAAGTTACTGTATGTCTATGCTTATATTGTAAATGAAGGGGCTTAGGTTAACATTACAGTGCACGGTAATCTGACTGTATGCCATTGCTGACTGACTGCTCTGTTTGTCCTCAGGCCATCAAAGCACTGAAGGAGGAAGGTATTCAGACCATTCTCATCAACCCAAACATTGCCACAGTCCAGACCTCCAAAGGCATGGCTGATAAAATCTACTTCCTACCAATCACACCTGACTATGTCACCCAGGTAAGAGGATTGCCCAGAGTGGTCCTGGATGCATTCTGTTTTATAGGCATCCTTCTATGTGTATGTACCCTATCTTTAAGGAAACACAAAATCAATTGATTTTTCTCTATACCAGGCCCAGGAGATTGCTTTTGGCAGATTTGATAATGCTCATACTGGTCCCAGTTTTTGGCAAACTTTTGACAAGTATGACTTTTTAACATTGTGAGATCACTGTATAGGAGTTCAAACATTTAAAAGAAACATCAATATTCATACATGTTGTCCATTCTGCCTATAGATGGTATTTCTGGAGCTCTAGGGTCCACAACTCTTCCAGGAAAACAAAAGAATGGGCCATAGATTCTGGTCTTAGTAGGAACCAAGGAAGTTTGATAATTGCCCAGTGGAGATTTTTGTTTTTTTTAATACAGTAAATGTGTTGTTTTATTGGAAGGTCATCGAGAGTGAGCGGCCAGACAGTATTCTGCTGACCTTTGGGGGCCAAACTGGCCTAAACTGTGGTGTGGCTCTCCAAAATGCTGGGGTACTCACCCGCTACAACGTCAAAGTCCTGGGAACACCAGTCAAGTCCATTGAAGACACCGAAGACAGGAAGATCTTTGCTGACCGCATGCAAGAAATAGGGGAGAAAGTGGCACCCAGTTCAGCAGCCTACTCAGTGGAACAGGTACATCACTCAGTGAATTAATCTTTCATCCTACAAGTGCATTTGTGCAGTGTACAGATAAATCCTGATGCCCGTAAATCAAAATTAAAGGAAGATAGAAAAAAGAGCAAGCTTCTCTGAAAAATAAAGTACCTTGGTAAACTGATGAGGCTAAAATTCTCTTGACTTATTTGTCTTCCTTCAGGCAGTAGAAGCGGCCAAGAACATTGGCTATCCTGTTTTGGTTCGAGCAGCCTATGCTCTGGGTGGTCTAGGCTCTGGGTTTGCCAACAACCCCAACGAACTGGTCAAGCTAGCTACAGCAGCCTTTGCTCACACCACCCAGGTCCTCATCGACAAGTCCCTCAAGGGATGGAAGGAAGTGGAATATGAGGTCGTCAGAGATGCCTTTGACAACTGCATTACTGTAAGTTAATGCAACCTTTTCTCCATTCTAACTTTCATCTGTAATTTGCAGATGTTGTTTCCAAGGGATGATATATTGTATGTAACTTTTTATACAGTGTAGACTATAATTGTGGAGAAAATTCTTGTTTTTAGAATATCTTGGGACAAATTGAAGGGCCCGTTTTTACATGAAAAGTGATGGTAGAAATACAACATAATGTCACCTGTAACCAATTCCTTTTTTATACCCCCGCCAAACGAAGTTTGAAGGGGGTATATAGGAATCAGCGGACGGTCGGGCGGTCGGGCGGTCGGTCGGGCGGTCGGTCGGGCGGTCGGGCGGTCGGCCCGTTGCAAATCTTGCGTCGCGAACTACTTCCTCAGTTTTCAACCGATTCCCATTAAACTTGGCACAGATGTGTGCCTTGGGTTGTAGATGTGCAAGACGTATTTTTTGACAGTACCCAAAAGTACGTTGCCATGGTAACGGCATATTATGGGCAAAAATGGGTACAAATCTTGCGTCGCGAACTCCTCCCACAGTTTTTGATCAATTTTTATGAAATTAGGTACAGATGTTCATCTGAATATGTTAATGTGCAAGACACATATTTCCGCAGTGGCAAAAAGTGCGTTGCCATGGTAACGGCATGTTATTGGTAAAATATAGGGCAAAATGCTTCATGGCAAAACTGCTTCATCAGTGTTCTTCCAATTCTCATGGAATTCATATTGAATGTTTGTCTTAGGATATAGGTCAGCATGACACATTTCTTGACAGTGACAAAAAGTATGTTGCCATGGTAACAGCTCACATATTATGAGCCAAAATGATGGAAAATTTTGTGTTGCAAACTACTTCCTCAGTTTTTGCCCAATTTCCATGAAACTTGGTACAGATGTGTGCCTTTGGTTGTAGATGTGCAAGACACATTTTTTGACAGTACCCGAAAGTACGTTGCCATGGTAACGGCATATTAATGGCAGAAGATCAAGGAAAGATTTTGCGGATTTAACTACTTCCTCAGTTTTTTGACCAAAGCTTATGAAATGTGGCACACACCTTGATCTTGGTGGGAAGATGTGCAAGACATATTTTTCGGACGTGTCGGAAGCTGCGTTGCCATGGTAACGGCATATAAATGGCAGAAGATCAAGGAAAGATCTTGCGGATTGAACTACTTCCTCTGTATTCGACTGAAGCTCATGAAATGTGGCACACATTGGTCTTGGTGGGAAGATGTGCAAGACATATTTTTTTGGACGTGTCGGAAGCTGCGTTGCCATGGTAACGGCATATTAATGGCGGAAGATCAAGGAAAGATCTTGTGGATTGAACTACTTCCTCAGTTTTTGACAAAAGCTTATGAAATGTGGCACACACAATAGTCCTGGTGGGAAGATGTGCAAGACATATTTTTCGGACGTGTCGGAAGCTGCGTTGCCATGGTAACGGCATTTAAATGGCAGAAGATCAAGGAAAGATCATTCCTTGGGTAAGACTGTCGTCACAGGGCGGGGGTATTAATCACCTTAAGTGATATTTCTAGTTTGATTTACAATTAAGATATCATGCAGCATAGCCAACGGCATGTGAAGAAATTGTGAAAATGTCATTGGTATGCCATGATTCTGGTCATCTGACTTTTTTGCAGCAAGGTTTCATCGCCCATTATTTCCACTTGAATCTTGAATAGACAACATCTCTCCTGGCTGTCCTGGTTCCTCACATGAATAGCACAGAGGCTCCCTGTATGAAATCTTGTAGGAATAGAGAAGTAATTGTTCACAATGATAGTGATATTTCAGGGGAGATGTGGAAACTACGAGCCTATGACAGAATTTGCAGGAAGTATCAGCTGTAATCTGAAAGACGTCATACATGTACCCTATCTCACTGATTTGTTGAATATAATGAGTTGATGTCAGTTCATTTTTTTTTTTTTCGTGGATGTCATAATATGTCACTCTAGGTGTGCAACATGGAGAACATTGACCCACTGGGCATCCATACTGGAGAGTCCATTGTAGTGGCCCCAAGTCAGACACTGACCAACTATGAGTACAACCTGCTTCGCATGACTGCCATCAAGGTCATCCGCCATCTTGGGGTTGTAGGAGAGTGTAACATCCAGTATGCCCTGAATCCTGAGTCACATGAGGTGAGGGGGTAGCTGCCTTTGTGGGCCATTTTACCATTCATTGCATTCTCAGTTTGTCACAAAAAGAATGTGGATGGATGTTTCTATGACACTACTGCCTTTCAAGCCATATTTACTGTCAGTACTAAGGCATCTGGAATGAAATCTACATCTTGTAATATGCTAAACTTGACAAGTTTAATCCTATGCCCCAGATAATGATTAATTGAGTCTACTGTACGGTTTTTCATTCACTGGAATAAGAATAACTAATTCAACACATGCACACAGTTATACAGTTTAGACAATTTACAATTGCATTTGTCTGTGATAAAATGTGCCATGAAAAAAGGCTTTCATTAGTGATATTGTTTGATTGATTATTTGTCTTTTGCCACGTTCTAGCGGTGTCTTTGGTAAACGTTTGACAAGAAATAAGGTGCCCATGAATTTTCTGTGGTAATGGAATATGCATAAGATTTGCATATACTACAAATAGAGCAAGTTGCAGAGCAAATGCCACTACACTCAGTGTATTTTACTGATATTAATAGATGTAGAGAATGATATATTATGCAATATCACAGAGCTTGCTGATTTGATCGATTGATTGATATCTTTGATGATGCTTTTCTGAAAATCAGGTTTGAGAAAATGGTACATTTTCCCAATGATGAAAATCACAAGACTGAAAAGTGATCTTTCCTTCTGTCGTATCAGCATGGTTCATCACAACTAAATCTCTTTCACATAGAAAACCCAATAAAATGGGTGATGCACACCTCGCATTTGAATCTGAGTCTAGTGTGTAAACCCCTTCATGGAATTTCCTTTGAGAGTTTAACAGTGATTTTTCCTTGTACATTCATTTTAGTTTGGTGTAGTGACATGTCTGTAGAAAGAAGACTAAGCAAAAATTAAGACCATAAGGTAGGCAATAAAGTGATGTGGTACTCATTAGAAGGTATGTCCTCATATCCTGCCATTTTGCAGTTCTTCATCATTGAGGTGAATGCCAGGCTGTCCAGGAGCTCAGCCTTGGCTAGCAAGGCAACAGGTTACCCCTTGGCCTACATTGCAGCCAAGCTTGCCCTGGGCATCCCCCTTCCAAGACTCCGCAACTCGGTCACCAACTCCACGACTGCCTGCTTTGAGCCCAGTCTGGATTACTGTGTGGTGAAGATCCCCCGCTGGGACTTGAAAAAGTTCAATAAAGTCAGCAAGAAAGTGAGTCGAGGAATTATGTTTTTACTAAATTTAGCCACTCATTATTACAATTTTGTGTGAATTGCTTGTTGTTTTCTTTTGGTCTTTTATGTACACTTACCAAAAGATTAATGTTGTGATTGTGCTGTAAGGTTGTTTTTTTTTTTTTTTTGCCTCTTTTTAGAACTTGTGTAGACAACACAGAACACCAGTATGGAAGTTTTCTTTCCATTTGCCAAGTACAGTTGATAATTGCCCAATTTTCTGTAGAACCTATATGCTTTCAAAGATCAGTGGTGGTCTTTAGTTTTTTGAATTGTAGATTGCACCACAGAGTTCAATCATATTGGATGTGTTGCTGTTTATACCACAGGGGGAAGAAGGAGACTTGCAGATGGTGGGTTTATTTCTCCAGCAAACTGTCCATTCATCCATCTCACCATTCACAATGGATGCCTCAAAAGTATTACTTTTGTTGGTTGTGTTTGAACTTGCTTTAAATTTACAGCATGATGTAATGCAGTACATATGCCACTGATTGCCTGGTGTCACTGTGTTTGCATATACAGAAACGTCATTGCAAAACAAAATGCATGGTACATGTACTTCTCAAGTTAAAATGTGGTCTACATAATCTAATCACTTATACCCATGTGTTTACTGAGCCCATGAATTTGTGAACTAAACATATATGTTGATAATTTTAAAGTAATTGAATGAAGATGGCTCCCAAGAGATGTGCTTTCCATTACTGTATTCATAATGTGCCGTGATCTCACAACTGCATCATTTCATTTGTTGCTGTTTCAATGATTGACAGATTTTCTGGTACATCATGAGACCATGAACATGTAATCAGTAGAAGGGATCAGTCCATGCAAGGTGTTCCTTTACCTTCAGTGATCTGCTCATCTCACTTTATATTGATCGCAGTACTTCCCATTTTTCTCTTTTTGCATGATCATTAGATGCAATGGGGAACCATGGTAGGTTGTTAATTCAAACAGCATCATCAAAATAAGAGCAGAATCGGGCAGGAAAATCCCAGAGCCACCAAAAATGAAAATAAATGATTCACCTGCCTGTTAAAAGAGTAGTGATTGCTGAAAACTATTGGTGTGTAACAAGTGGTTGTGTTTCCCATTAGATTGGCAGCTCCATGAAGAGTGTGGGGGAGGTCATGGCAGTGGGGAGGAAGTTTGAGGAAGCCTTCCAGAAAGCTCTCCGCATGGTGGATGAGAATGTGTGTGGCTTTGACCATGACAAGAAGAAAGTGTCAGATGAGGTAAGTAATGTTATGGCATTGGGGAAGGGTCGGAGTAGTTCATTCAACTTGGTATAAATACTTTTGAAAGACTTTAAAACTGTGCTTGAAAGGTCTTGTTACAGAAAGACCTAGTTACCTCGTTGAAACAAGATGTTAAATGATGCATACATATTAAAACCAGCCGTAGACTTTTCACATCCTGCTGATAAAAGTGATCCAGAAAGCTTCTTAAGAAATTATCATAGTTGTAGATTAGTTATGATAAAACAATCCAGAAAAGCCCTCGGAATCCTCAGTCAAACTTGTGGAATCTCATCAGACTTCAGAATACTTACATGCATTAAAAAAAAAAAATAAATAAATAAAATATGCTGTCTCAGAAAATTCTGTTTTGTTAACCTAAGCTTACATTGTTGGGTTTTTTTGTGTGTGTGAATTCAGAGATTCTTACATCTAGTAAGACTGAACAACTGCTGATTTGATTGATTGATTGTTGATCTTTGATGATGCTTTTCTGAAAATCAGGTTTGAGAAAATGGTACATTTTCTGAAATGATGAAAATCATAAGACTGAAAAGTGATCTTTCCTTCTGTTGTATCAGCATGGTTCATCAAGTTTCAAACAAATGACATCAGGGAAACAGCTTCAACTTGTGGAAAACGAGGGGGGGGAAAAAAGAAAGAAGTTGCTGCTGCCGATGTAAATTCTTCTCATTCATCCAGTCGAAGTACAAGATCAATAATTAGTTGAATCAAGAAACTGGAAAGCAAACTCACTGTTGCGACGTTTCGCCAATTATCAATTGGCTTCTTCGGGCGAATGATACTCCCGATGATAGAACGCTGCTGCGTTCTTCAAGTCTCCAGTACTTGTATTGATTTTCAGCTGGCAAAACACAGCTGTTCCAGGGTGAAAATCTGTAGAGTGAATCAGTCAGTTTTAAGTTGCAATTTCTCAATGGCGCGAATATTTGTAATAAGTCATATTGCTATGACACCTTTTCCATATGATTTTCTTCATTTTAATCTCTTGTTACAATGGCTTTTAAGCAAGTGACATTGTAATAGAATTACAGTGCTAAAGTATTGGAATATATAGGCCTCCTGTCATCATCCTTGTTCAGTATTATGGTTTGGATTTTTTAGATTATTGGTTTATCTGCTCAAGGACTGCAGTGAATTTAACAAATCTGTACATGGCGCTTATCGATTTATGTACAACAAGATGTTAAATTTTTGTAAACTGTCTGGAATGGCCCATTGATTGGGTGATTTCATCATGAGCATTTAAAATGTTTGTGTGTAGAGTGGTACCTTTGTAGATGATTACAAAAGTTTCAAACATGTAGATAAAATTCAATGTCACATCCTGAAGAGTACCATGATATTGTAAATGACTATGCCTGCAATCCATGCAATGTCCAAATTGATTCATCGTAACCAACATATGTTCTATATAAGATCATAATTGCAGTGTTTCTGAAGTGTATTTCCTGTGTGCCTAATAAAGCTAAGAAGGGATAATATGGCTCAGACCACATTTGAATATATTATGAAATGTTTTATTCAGGTATGCTTCAGTTCAACATGTGTTGTACAACTGAATGCAAGTGCATGTATATTCAAATGACATCTTCAGTATCAACCTGTTGAGGACGAGTCCCAAGTATTCTTGGGCAAGTGTCTATGGGAAATGAGTGTTGTAGCAAAATCAGTCCGTCCTCAGCAGGTTAAACCATTTACCCAAATTTGTCAACATAGCTGTCAACACCTTTGACATGCCCCAAGCAAATAATTATCTCCTATAGGCTTATTCCCATACATTGTATGTAGTCAAATGATATTGGATTGTGTTTGAACATTAAAGGCATCTCAAATTGCTCCAATTTATTGTTATATACACAAGTGACCATAGGATGTATAGGTTTCATTTTACTTTGGGTGACCAGCAGTAATGTATTGTTTGACATAAATGGTATTCAGTTTGTAGTGCTGGCATGTAATGTCAGTACAAGACTATGTGATCATAAGCACTAGTTTAAAAAGTGGCAATAAAACAGAATGTCACCTCCATAAGATAATTACCCAAGTTATTTTTCACAGTTTTGACAAAAAGGATAGAAACAAGTAAGTTGGTTTTCTAAATTTTCAATTTTGATTAAAGATTCATCTCATAACAGTTGGAAGATTGCACTATTTGGGGTTATACCACTAGCTGTATCTCATTCAACAGATTAGACTTTGGCAAAAATCTAATTTTGGTAAAATTATGACTTTGGTAATTATTTTATGAGGGTGATGAGAAGTTACAGTAAAGACTGTTGAGAGATGTTGTCTTTATGTGATTCCTTACTCACAGGTCCTCAAGATCCCTACAGATGAGCGAATCTATGTTGTGGCTGCAGCACTCAAGGCTGGCTACTCTATTGACAAGCTGTACGACCTGACCAGGATTGACCCATGGTTCTTACACAAGTTTGCAAACATCATCTCTTGCTCCACAGCCCTGGAGACAGCTAAGGGTGAACCAGACAGGGACCTTCTCCTCCGGGCCAAGAAGCTGGGCTTCTGTGATAGACAGATTGCCAAGTGCATCGTCAGGTAATGAATGACCCTAAATGTGAGGCTACACTCTATTCATTGCAACAAATTGCCCTTCATCCAAGTAAACATGCACCAATTATTCAGTGTTTCAAGTAATAGCCATGATAAAAATCATGGGCATACATACTTGGCTTTGATGCAAACCTACAATCTTCTGATTGTCATATCCGCTAGACTATCGAGCATCTGCCTATGTGCTATATGATCCATTCATCAGTGTTACAGATACATGATGTGCAGTCACATGAAGTGGTATTGTTTTATTGATAACATCACCTTTCTGAGAATTCTGTGTCATTTCCTTTTTTTTTTTTTTTTTTGGCCTACTTAGATAAAATGGTCCTTCAAATAGGACTTCAAACATAATTTGAAAGGATTGGCAATTTTAAAATATTACAGGAGTTTTATGCCATCATGTACATGTACAAATGTACAAATGTTAGGAGTTGTGATGATTACCTGTGAGCAAAGCTTTGATCAGTTTCCAACCATGTTAGTCTTCACTGGTTAAGGTTTGAATTCTTTGTTGCTGACAAAGTTTTGAAGTAATGCTTAATGGTAAGTGGTCTTCGGATGATCCTCACAAATAACTAGATTACTACAATACATCATGAAAGAGAAGCTACATGTCATTTATTAAACTTCTGTTATCTTTGCAGCACGGAACTGGCGGTGCGCACTCTGCGGCAGAATTACGGCCTTCACCCGTTCATCAAACGGATTGACACAGTGGCAGCTGAGTGGCCTGCCAGCACAAACTACCTCTACCTGACCTACAATGGCAAGAGCCATGACCTGGACTTCCCTGGGGATCATGTCATGGTGATTGGGTCAGGTGTCTACCGTATTGGTAGCAGTGTAGAGTTTGACTGGTGTGCTGTCAGGTGCATCAATGAGCTTCGGAAGGTCAGTCTTTCCTCTCCTTTATCTTCACACAACAGTTGGGACAAGATACATTTTTTAAAAAAATGAAAGCTATGATGTTGCATGTTTCAAGTTGTCTTCTCTCGATCTCTCACTTTGCCTTGTCTCAACGTAACATTTTCATTAATTATAATACATTTCCTTGCAATGTTAGACCTCATTAGATATTTCTTTATTTCTGTACAGCAATTTGCCTGTAATCCTCAGTATAGGCACAATATCTTCACTCTCAGATGGGCATGTAATATTACTTTGGATTTTTTTTCGGAGTGAAATGCGTTTAATGGGGTGTTCAATCCCCCTCCCCCCATTGAGGGGTTGCAGTATCACTAAAAGAGAAATATCATCTCTTGAAACAATTCCTGTAGAATGGACGTAAAACCATCATGGTGAACTACAACCCAGAGACTGTGAGCACAGACTACGACATGTGTGACCGTCTCTACTTTGATGAGATCTCATTTGAGACTGTGATGGACATCTATGAGCAGGAGCAGCCTAGTGGCATCGTACTCTCCATGGGAGGCCAGCTGCCCAACAACATTGCCATGGCACTGCACAGGCAGCAGGTAAGTTGAAGGGTGCAAGGGAGACCCCCTCAGGATACCACTCTCTTCTAGCCTGACATTTAGATCACATGGTTGTGTGCATGTACAATGATGTGATGAACTTACAATCAGCCAAGACATTTCCCCTGGTGTCAGATGTTATACTAGGGATGCACTTGTTGAGCTATGAACAATTCTGTTTGCATAAATATGAATTTCTTTAATTATTTTAGGATGCCTGAATGGAAATGTAGCATGCATCTATATGTTTTGTAAAGCTGACAATTTAGTTGCAATATAATGTCATTTGTACAGACTAATTTAGCACATGTGCCAATTGAGATAAGTTACTTTTTCAGTTAACTGTAATGTTCCCGACAGATCAAAATGTGACCTTGAATACCCACTAGGTTTTCAAAGAGATGAATTGCCCCAGCAGCAGTGCATGTACAATAGAAAGTAACAGGCATCACAGTGATATGTTCCTCTCATCTGTTCCCAGTGTCGCATCTTGGGTACTTCCCCTGAGTCCATTGACAACGCTGAGAATCGTTTCAAGTTCTCCCGTATGCTGGACCAGATTGGACTCAACCAGCCCCAGTGGAAGGAGCTCACTGACATCAAGGTGAGAGATGAGTGGATGTCAAACATCTACACAGAGTAGGATTGGCTTGCAATGCAGAGAAAAAAGTGTGAAATTTGTTTAATACTTACGACCTATTTCAGAAGCTATCCACCCTTTTCCTGCTGTTTTAGCATTTAATGTTGCATGAAATGTATATAAGATATTCTTAAAAGTGTGTGGCCCAGTAGTTGCTGAGATTTGGCCTGAATCTGTAAGTAGAGAAATAACCATGGTTGGCCCAACGCTGATACATCAGTGTTTGCGTAGGATGCAGCATTGTTCATGCATTGTGGCCATTTTATTGTCAGTCCATCCAGTTGTCCTCAATAGTTTTAAACTCAAAACTGGTCCATTTCTTTCTTCCTGTAAAAATGAATACATGCTCATCATGGTTAAAAGAAATGCTTTGAATCTGCAAACTACATACACACCACTTCCACTCCAGGAGAGCAGTCCTACCAGATGCTTTTCTAAAGGCTCCTGGACCACTGAAATACGTTGTAATTTGTATTTGCCCCTGATTATGTGTGACATATGTGAATATATGTTGTTACAGAAGACCTTGTCAAGTCCTCTTCATTAACAGTTTTGAGTCCTCAACCTTATAATATCTTGTCAGATGTAGTTCTCAGTCGCTGTCTGGTAACTTCAGCTCAAATTGATTTGATTTTCGTAATCCTTCACTCGGGGCACTCAGGCAGCCAAAGACTTCTGTGATAGGGTCAGCTACCCATGTCTGGTGCGCCCATCCTACGTGCTGAGTGGAGCCGCCATGAATGTGGCCCACACCCACAGTGACCTTGAGGCCTTCCTGAGCAGTGCTGTGGCCCTTAGCAAGGAACACCCTGTCGTCATCTCCAAGTTCATCCAGGAGGCAAAGGTTTGTGAGCTATCCTTACTTTAGTCTCCTCCCATCAGTCTTGTTATGTTTCCTACTTCAGTCTTATTTCACCAGCGTATCTTATCAAATATGATGTTCATGCCATCCATTGTAAAAGATTTGCCTACATTGCATTGATATACTATGTGACACCTCTAGCAGTTGTCACAATGAGAATACATTTTTTACATGGTTCATAATCATCATGGTGATAGGAGCCATAATGAAGCTGAATGGAAAAGTCAATACATGTTTAATGGCAGAAGCTTATGTGTAGATGTTTGTACACCTTCTTTACACATGATGCCCAAACCAAATTTTATATTTTGGTCATCTGCAGGACTTAGTTCTCTCTTGTTGTACGAGGTATCTATGCACAGAAAGTCTCCTATAGCTTGACTGTTAATATGTCTTTGTAGGACACTGCTTCTCAACCATTTGGCCACTATCGTAGGTGGACTGTGATGTTGGCCAGAAATTAAATGAAAAAAAGATTAATATTTGATCTAACTGGGCCTCAAGAAAATTGTAGGAGCCAAAGTGGGCATTGCGTTGAAAAAGATTGAGAAGCATGGTCTTAGGATATATGTACAATTGTATCAATAGGTATACAAACAAGTGATCAGTACAAAGTCTTGGCTTCTTTTAACCTTTGTTTGATCCACTAAACTGACTGAGATGATGATGCATGAACAACAGAATAGATTAATATACAAAGCAGTGCACTCTTCTTTTACTATGAAGTTGCCTTACAGGAGGAGAAAAGAGTTAACCTCATACATTCACAAGGAAATGCTCAAAGACATAAATATTTGACTGTATCAAGTATGGGATTGATAAGGGGCATCTTCTGTTCACATTCACTCTGTCAGATTGATTCATGTGGCTGTCAAATGGCTGTATGGTATCACATGGTCATATTTATCAATTTACAGGAAATAGATGTTGATGCTGTCGCCAAGGATGGCCACATCGTTGCCATAGCGATCTCTGAGCATGTAGAGAATGCTGGTGTGCATTCTGGAGATGCGACCCTGGTGACTCCTCCTCAGGACCTGAACCAGGAGACTGTGGATAAGATCTACTCCATCACAGCAGCTATAGGACTCAGTCTGGAGGTTAATGGACCATACAACCTTCAGCTTATTGCCAAGGTGAGGCCCATATAGCTCTCTATCCACAGCTAGCAGGAAGGAACTGGTCAGACTTCTCTCCCATGGCTCTCAAAGTTGTAAATGCTTCATGTAGCAGAAAATTGGTTCCTGAATTGAACTTTTCATGGTAGGCAATATCTTTGCAACATACATCTTGCATGGGAAGGATGCTTGACAGAGCATGTCATTGCATTATGAATAGTGAAATGAAAGCAATTTTTTGATGAGGACAAGTTTGATATGGCATACAGATTTATGAAGAAGAATATTTGCTTTCCTTATTGCAGCTGGCTTGTAATATGTTTCATATTGGTAATGACAGATAATAACAGATAATAATCATGGATAATAACAATTTTTGTAGTCATTCTTGGTGAATGGAACTGGCTTGATTTGTTTGATATTACTCCATTGTTTGTCTCTAGGCATCTTTTACCCTTTTTGTCATTGTGGATTCTTTGCTTCAGGACAATCAACTGAAGGTGATAGAATGCAACCTGCGTGTTTCCCGCTCCTTCCCCTTCGTCTCCAAGACCTTGGGAGTTGACTTCATAGCTCTGGCTACTAAGGTCATCATTGGTGAGCCAACTGAGACTGTTGGGAAGTTGCCTGGCAATGGCAGAGTTGGAGTGAAGGTGAGCTGTCACTGACATTGAGACAATAACAGCTGTCTATCATGCACTATCATGGCTTATACAACTAACCATACTTTTATTCTATTATATCAGAATCTGGCTTTCCTACCTAATAAAAACTATTGGCAGTATCGTTGTTATTAATATTCTGAGTGTGCACGGAGTATCAATAATATTTCACTACAAAGCTGGCTTCTGATGTTAATAGTTTTTTTTCATTCAACGCTATGTGAAACATTAAATGAGGTTTCTGTAATGGTAAATTGGAATGTCACGATTTAGAAGACATTGTGTAATTGATTCAAAGGAAGAGTTTGTAGATGAGCTAATATATATATATATATATATATATATACAATGTATATATATATATATATATATATATATATATATTGTAATTGCTCTGTGTATTGGCAGTACTAGAAATAGCAATGATAATGTCACAATAGAGGAATGCATTAAATGCCAATTGCCTTGATTTTAATTCAAAATCTGAATTTTCGAAGGCCTCCCCCTTCGTCAGGGATGAAAATTTATTAGCACTTTCATCCCTGACGAAGGGGGAGGCCTCCGAAAATTTGGATTTTGAATTAAAATCAAGGCAATTGGCATTTAATGCATTCCTCTATTGTGACATTATGTATATATATATATATATATATATATATATATATATATATAATGGTATTATTATCCGCTTGTTGGAATAAGAGCATGAAGACGATGAAGACAAACAAGTTGACATAATGCATTAGAATCCAACTTCATTTATTTGTAAACCAAATTTTCGACCCTTGCACGGATCTTGCACTGTTACCCTGAGGAAGATCCGTGCAAGGGTCGAAGATTTGGTTTACAAATAAATGAAGTTGGATTCTAATGCATTATGTCAACTTGTTTGTCTTCATCGTCTATATATATATATCATTCACCTGCTCAGAAGTATGAAAGATACTGTGTTCTCATCATTTCTCTTGTCATTAATCTTCTTTCCAGGTGCCCCAGTTCTCATTCTCCCGTCTGGCTGGTGCTGATATGCTCCTAGGAGTAGAGATGGCCAGTACAGGTGAGGTGGCGTGCTTCGGTGAGGACCGCTATGAGGCCTACCTCAAGGCAATGATCAGCACTGGCTTCAGAATTCCCAAGAACAACATCCTCCTCTCCATTGGCAGCTACAAAGTAGGTGCAGTCTTGCCTGCCTCGTAGGACCATGTGACAACCTAGTCCAAAAATTTCTTTGATTCATTGGGCTTTCTTTCTTTCTACTCAATCTGATTTTTTTTTTTTCTTTATGATCTAAACTTTACAGACCAGGCTCTTGAATTTTAGTCAAATGTGACCCTGCATCACAAAACCAACAAGTCACAAGGCATGGATTTTTAGTTAAGATTCTGAAAGACCAGACTCTAAGTTTTAAAATGATGTATAACTCAATTCAAATTGACTCCCCTAACCTATCTGAATATTGGAAAGAAAGCACACACTCTTGAAAAGTGTGAATTGAAAAAAGAGGCTCCAAAGTACAGGGTCTATTCAAGCACTTAATCTTTACCAAGCAATGAAAGGGACAAAACACAGGGTGTAAACCACTAGAGCAACAACAATGAAGGGATTATTAGATTAAGCTGAAATTGAGCATGCTCTATTAACACATTCTGTCCATGATTAATGCCAATTTCAAAGCAGTAGCATTATCCTTCCCTAAGTTATAAGAGTTGAAAGTGAAGAGTGTGCAAGGGATTTTCAAGAAATGAAAAGGGGCTTCTAAGACATACACTGTACCTGATCATTCCACTCTTCCCCCCCCCCCCCCAAAAAAAAAGGGGTTGTAGAAAAACTGCTGAAAACACACTTTCCCATTCATATTATGATCCCAAACTTAGGAATGATGTAGAACATTATCATGTTCCATCATATCCAGCATCATGATTTCTCGAGAAGGATTATTGATTTCGACTGGGAAAACCATTTCTATGCCACTCAATTTATTATGCTCAGGGCAAGATGGAACTCCTCAATGCTGTGCGTACCCTTGCAAACATGAACTACAAACTCTATGCAAGCATGGGAACAGCCGACTTCTACAATGAACATGGAATTAAGGTAAGAATAATTTACTGGTAACTAGACATGATAAGAGTGAAAAACTTGACAGTCATTGTGCAAGAGTCATTCCAGTCAGACTTACCCTTGTGTGTTATTGCCACTGTACAATGTTCAATTCTCCCTAAGTTTTTATTGATGAATAATTACATTGGAATAGAAGTTGTTAATAAATCCAGGAATCTCATCTGATACTGAAAATAAACATATTTTTGTCAGTTAGGGCCTATGGTCGCGGCCTAGAAACCTTGTTGATAAAATGTATTTAGTTATATTTTGTGCATTTGGTCACAAACTTACAAGACATGTTACCAAAAGTATTTACCCACATAAATAGACTTACTTAAAATGATGATATTAATCTATAAAGCTCAGAACCTAGTATGTACATATATTCTGTGCTGCAATGGCTCCTGAAATGTTTGAAAATACTGAACAGTTTAAAAAAAAAAAAAAAAAATGAGCCTTGATTTAAAGACCGCTACAGTTGAGGATTTCCTGATTTGAATGGTAACTTATTCCACAGTTTTGGTGCTGTACAGTCAAATGCTCTCCTTCGAACCATGATGTTGTGGAGGTGTCGTGGCTGAGTGGATAAGAGCGCTCGTCTGTGAACGACATGAGCGTGGTATGGTTCGTGGGTTCGAGCCCATGCCAAGCCCGACACGTTTGCCCTTCAGCAAGGCACTTTATCCACATTGCTGCTCTCCACCCAGGAGTATAAATGGGTACCCGGTAGGATGAGAAAGCTTATGTTGGTTAATCAGCATGTGCGCGCCTGTATAAAATGGCTGCGACAGGCTGGAATGCTCCCCAGGGAGTGGAGAATGAGCACTGTTAGTGCTGGTTGGAAATAATGTATCCAGTGACTGGGGTAATAATAGTCTGTAAAGCGCATTGAAACCCTGAAGTGTGTGAAATGCGCTATATAAAAACCAGCTATTATTATTATTATTATGACAAGAATGATAGTCATTGTCTTGACATTCTTCTTCCAGATCCAACCTGTGGACTGGCCCTTTGAGGAGGAGAATGGAGAGCAGAAACGTGCCAACGGCAACGAGCCTCTCAGCATGTTGGATTACCTGGCTGAGAAACACTTTGACATGGTCATCAACCTTCCAATGAGGAACAGTGGGGCACGCAGGGCATCCTCTTTCATCACCCGTGGTTACCGCACCCGACGTATGGCCATCGACAAGGAAATCCCCCTCATCACTGATGTTAAGAAGGCTAAGATGTTTGTCGAGGTGAGTCAAACTTGCCCAGGTAAAAAGTGAGAGTGACTCGTATTTGAACTTTCTAAGTCCTGATATTATCAATGAATTCAAGGCCTGGATACCAGTGTCAATGACACCCGAGGCAGGGAAGTAGTTTTCAAAGTGGCACAAATATTGTGAAACAAGATTCAAAATGTTCTCAGCGATAGCATTGTATTATAGAGAATAGATATTTTACAGCATACCTCATGAGACACATTTCATAGTGAATAACATCCCATGTAGCTGCAGGGCTTGCAACAACCAAAGCAGATTAACTTTTAACCCTGTGTACATAATGTACTATTGTTGTGAAGTACAAGTAATATCCTAGGGCTCCAAACCTGACTTGTCTGCTCACAAAAACATTGTGCTGAAATTAAGAACCCTTTGTGTGTACTGTGTAAAGGCTCTGCGTCGTATTGGAGGTGCCCCTCGTCTGAAGACACACATTGACTGTCTGACCTCTAATCGCATGGTACGCCTGCCAGGCCTCATCGACGTCCATGTCCACCTGAGGGAACCTGGTGCAACCCACAAGGAAGACTTTGCCTCTGGTACAGCAGCTGCCTTGGCTGGTGGCATCACACTGGTTGGAGCCATGCCTAACACGTCACCATCAATCACTGACATGTCCTCATTCCAGCTCATCAAGAAGGTGAGGTTTTCATTGCTGGATACAGGTTTGTTTATGAGTAACAAGCTTGCTTTGGCATGGCAATTTCTGTGATTATATAAATGTACAGAAGCATCACCAGGAAAATCAAGAAAAAATGCAAGCTTTGTGTTTCTATTGAATACAGTAGCCACACTTCCATCTATCATGGTCCTAAGATTCGGGCAAGGTAACTCCCATTCCCAGTGTTAATATATTGAGTGTGATGAAATTATGACTAACCTCATCTACAATCAGAAATCCTGCTAGAAATGTTGTTAATATGCATTTATAGATAATTATAGGCTACTTGAGGTGACATTCTGGCACTGTTCTAGAAAGTTTTCAATCATTTTTCATTTGGCACAGCTCGCCAAGCTTGGAGCGCGATGTGACTATGCCCTCTATGTTGGAGCAGGACCAGACAACTGCAATGAACTGCCACTCATTGGCAATGCAGCCATGGGGATGAAGATGTACCTGAATGAGACATTCACCTCCCTCAGACTGGATGATGTGACAACATGGATCGAGGTTTGTCTTTTATTTTTAGCAACTCGCTGTATTTCGTATGTTTGATGTGTAGGTAGTTTTGGCTTGTTACATCATCTCATTTCATAGTCTTGTTCAACACACTCCATTGACAGTCCATTTTACTTGTCTTGACCAACTTCAGCCAGTTTTTCTCCAATTATGTGCTCTGAAAATGTCACAAGAACTTTTTCAGTTAACTCCAGACTATTCCTCCCCAAAGTATCAACTTTTTGTGATGTTTTGCTAGAATATTCTTGGCAAATTTGAGTCTGTGGTGCCAATTGTGTAGAAAATAATCCACAAAAAATAATACTTGTACAATATTTGGTCAGTTTGAATATTTCATTTTATACATGATTTCATTAAGAGAAAGAAACTAGAAATTAGTAAGTTGAATGAAGGAATAATCTCATGAGAACTTTTGTATTCTTGCTTCAACAGCATCTGCAGAGTTGGCCTCGTCACCTCCCCATTGTGTGCCATGCTGAGGGTAGGACCACTGCAGCTATTCTATTCATTGCTAACTCCCTGCAGAGGCCTGTCCACATTGCACATGTCGCCAGGAGGGACGAGGTAAGGCAATAAATATATTACATACATGTCTTTTAGCTGAAAAGGTGACTGGGCTCATTGTTGGAGCATTGACGGTATACAGTGGTAATGAACATCTAGATCTCGGCAGTCTGTTTTCTTTCTTTTCTTTTCTTTTTGACCATCTAACCTTTTCAAGAGTCTTAGTAAGCTTATCCTGGTAATTAGTGTCATAATATGTAGTGCCATGATTTGATACAGAAACAAGTTTGTTTTATTTTATATTGATACTTGCTTAAGTTCACTATAATCTGCTGGTACTTCTGTATCTCATCAAGCTATACTAGGTAGTGGTCAGCAGGTGATGTCCACTCTGAAATGCAATTGTCACAAGGATGAAGTTGTGGATAGGTCAGCATGCCATCATATGACACTTAATATTTTCTGTTTGCCAAACCCTCTGAGGATGTGGTCCTCTGTGAGTCTTCATTCAGTTTGTGTCCAGGATTAGAGCATGTATATTTCATTAGTGCAAACAGTAGCAAAAAGGAGATGATGAGGTTGACAAGAATATGTACATCTTGTCTTTTTTCAAGTGTAAATCTGCTGATGTGTAGGATATATTTTGATGGTTAAGTTTGATGTGTTACTCTGCCATCAAATCATGTCTTTCATGTTAGAGTTAGACAACTGTTGACCACTCTTCCATCCTTAAACGCAGATTGAAGTGATTCGCATGGCTAAAGAGTCTGGCATGCAGGTGACCTGTGAAGTGACCCCTCACCATCTCTTCTTGACTGAAGATGACCTAGAGGTCATTGGTCAAGACAGGGGTCAGGTTAGGCCCTGCCTGGTGACAGCTGATGATCAACAGGCACTGTGGGATAACTTGGACATCATTGACTGCTTTGCAACAGACCATGGTGAGATAGGAAGAATATTCTTGTAGAAGGATTGAAGTATGCTTCATTTCATCATCCGTAGTTCAGCTATGACCACATGTAGAATTCTGTGGTATGTTATTTGTTTTAGACCTGTGAGCCCAAGTTCTGAAGTAAAACTTATGGGACTATTCAGAAAATGTGAAAAATAAAGTGATTTACTGCTTTTGGTGAGATACTAGGGTGGTTATGACCTTAAGGTTCTGTTTACCTTTGGGAGCAGTGATTTAAAAAATGTTCAGGTTCACTTTTGATGCATATGTCTAGGTCGGTTGTATAAAAAAAAAACCATCATACCATATAACATGTTTGTGATAAAGCTTAAAATATGAGGAGATATCACTATTTTTCTCATTAAACCATAACTGTATACGGTTTAGTCTGGAAACATTACTATTATAACTATTGTTCACTTTTTGAATATTTAACAGTACTTAACATTGATTATACTGGTTGAAATTCTTACATTGGTTGTTTCTATCCCTAATTCTCATTTTAGAATTATTTTAAAGCACTAATGCTGAGTTTTTGTTTCATCTGCAAGTTGTAAATTATGCCTTTACTGTGTGAAGTCATGAAGTAATATCAAACGCTTCTGTGTGTCATTATATTCAGTTTTTGTCAAAACCCGCCAACCATGGTATTTATATATGCATGAAAATGACAGTTTTCTTTTAATTTGGTTAGGGGATTGTAAGGTGGTTGTCAAAGGTCTTGAACTGAAAGAAATATCACTGACAGTTAATGCCTATCTGTAGGGTAACTTAAACCTCTTGCAATATATTGCATAAGCAAAGTTATGACCATGATATTCTTATTTGACGTGAACAACCCTGACTTTTGAGAAGAAATCTGCCATGAAGATAGAAGAAGGACTATGTTGAACTGTCCCAGTATAATGTAGATCACAGATGTTTTCTTCCAGGTGTTTTTAACTTTCATACCATATCAGTGGAGCCCCTCTAAACTCTCACCCCAAAGGATATGAATTCTCATGAAACCATTTGTTTACTTATATTAATGTTGATAACGACTTCCATACATCGTCATGGTATCTTGCTGTCTCCAGCCCCTCATACATTGGAAGAGAAGAACAGTGAGAAGGCCCCACCTGGCTTCCCTGGACTGGAGACTATGCTTCCTCTCCTCCTTACAGCTGTCAATGAGGGCAAACTCACCATCGAGGTGAGGAAAATGATATCTCTACATCCCAGATGAGTGGACTGGTGTCTTAAACTACAAAAAAAAAGATATATGAAAATATCCCAAAATATTGTGTCATTTATTGACTGCATGGTGAAGTCTTGTTTAACATGTTATGTCAAAGAATTATGCCAGCCACATGTAGATGCGCTGACTCTGCTACACTTCAGACAAATAACATAAACCGAATCTGAATCATAATGTATCATATTTTCCAATTTGGGAAATGAGGTTAAAGCCTGTTAAACATGAAAACACTCTTACATTCACATAATTATGGTCAATGCTTTTCATGGATAGTCTAGACAAATATACTCAGTTAGGGATGTATTTGAACTAATTGTGTCAAAAGGCATATGATGACCTTAATTTGCCACTTTTCCATTGTATTTCTGCAGCCAGATGTTCCGAAGCACAAGATGTTTTGACATCAGGGCCTAAGTTGAGCATCAGACAGCTAATGCTGTCATATTTCCATCCTTGGGAAGTTTGTAAATCACTGTGGATTAAAATCTGTGAAGGAAATATGCATAGAATGGGAATATTTAGTAGACAGATATAGTGAATATAGTCATTAATACATGTGTAAGTCTACATATCTCTTCCTTACACATCATCTCTTCTTCAGGATATCATTACTCGTCTACACACCAACCCAAGACGAATCTTTAGTCTCCCAGAGCAGAAGGATACCTATGTGGATGTTGACCTGGACCAGACCTGGGTTATCCCATCCGCCATGGCTCACACCAAGAGCAAGTGGACCCCGTTTGAAGGGCGTAGAGTCAAGGGGGCAGTCAGGAGAGTGGTGCTGCGGGGAGAAGTGGCCTACGTGGATGGACAGGTAACTCAACTTCCTGTATTTTCTTTGACAAAGGATCTCCTGGTGCCATGGCTCTCAACCTTTTTCAACCTGAGGCCCACTGTAGCACTTAAACTTTTTATGCCTCCGCCAACGAAGTGGCCGGAGGCATTATGTTTTCGGGTCGTCCGTCCGTCCGTCCATCCGTCCGTACGTACGTCCGTCCCGTTTTGTTTTTGTCAATATCTCAAGAACCGTGTGGTGGTTTGACATCAAACTAAGTATGAGGGTATATCCTGGGGGGATAATACTTTGTTTGGATTTTAGGGTCATGGGGTCAAAGGTCAAAGGTCACAGGTTATTTTGTGAAAAAAAAGGTTGAAAATTCATGTTTTTCTCCATATCTCGCAAATGGTTCAAAGTATCTTCATGGAACTCAGTATATATTCTTGTTCCAATGGGCGGTGATTATGTAGGGAAGTTGGGGGTCATGGTTCAAAGGTCAGGGGGTCAAAGGTCAAGGTCAATTCCTCAAAATATCACTACTTTCCTTATATTTATGCAATGCCTGAAGGTTTTTTTTTAACTTGATGTATGCATGTATTACCTGATATATATTCTATGGGAAGTTTCTTGCCAAAAGGTCAAAGGTCAAAAGGTCAAAGGTCAAATGAAAGTGTTGAATTGCACTTTTTCCTCCATATCTCAAAAGTAACTCAAGGTATCATCATGAAACTTACATATTTATGCATGTTCTACCTAACAGTGATTTTCTTTGGAACTGTGAGGTCAAAGGTCAAAGGCCAGGTTTAGATAATGCTATTTTCCCATTTGATACTGAAATTATACATTTTCTCAATACCTTGAAAATTACTCAATGCATAAACTTATAAAAGGGTCAAAAGTCAAGTAAAAATCATCAGTTCCCCAAATACCTGCACTCTGACATTTTAATCATTCATCCAATTGAACCTAGTTTTAGGAAAGTGAACATTCAGCACATTTGTGGCAAACCTGTCATTTTAATATTTTGCCAATTGTGTGAAACTGTCATCACACATTGTAAAGACATTGTACTATAGACCTATTAGGAGAACCATGCATTATGGCGGAGGCATATCAGTCGCGGTAGCGATATATCTAGTTTCTTTTAGTACCAGTCAAATTGAATACAGGTCTCTTCTATTTCATTTTTGGCTTATATCATGTCTCACCTGCTAGACCTTTGCAGCCCACTGTTTAACAAGCAGGGTTAGAGCGGATATGTGAAAACCAATTCAACTTGCATATTTTCCTATAATGTCCTGTTGTAATTATGTGAAATTATCTATGTGATGCTGCAATGACTTAGCAAGGGGACAATTAAACATTGTCTCTAACAGGTATTCTGAAATTAATAAGTGGATTTAGGTTCCTGTCAGCCAATGAAGGAGCCAACATTCTGTCTCCCATTCTCTCTGATTTACAGGTTACGGTCTCCCCAGGGTATGGTAGAGACGTACGCCTCATGCCAGATGGCATTCCCCAGCCTGCACCCCTTTCTGTGCAGATCACACCAAACCCACAGCCTTCCTCCAGACCAGCCTCACGCCCCTCGTCACGCCCCTCATCCCCTCACCGTATTGGTAGGGATGGGGAGACCAGGTTCCAGCTTCCACCCAGGGTTCACAGGGTGTCAGAGAGCATGTATGGTAGGTACCTTTTTTGAGTTTTCCTATTAATAGAACACTGGAGCTTTCTGTACTACATTGTGTGGGGAGTGATCATCTTCTGCACTGTCACATTGCTGTTCTGTACAACAACATAAACCCTTAAAAAGAGAAATGGCTTGATGCTCTCTTAGAAAAAAGAAAAGAAGGGCGGAGTATGTGTGTAACAATCATGTATTCATAAGCACAAAACACAGATGGTCATTGCATCATCTATTTCAGAGACAGAAAGTTTGATGTGACTAAGGCCTCGTGGCACTTGGCTTTAACCCGTTGAGGATGGTGTGATTTTGGTACAATACACATTTCCTATGGACATTTGCCTGAGCATACTTGGGACTCGTCCTCAATGGGTTAAAATGTAGATACACTGCATACAGCTATGATGGTTATGTTTGATTCCCATGTACATGTGTACTTGCTTAACCCTATTCTAATTGAGGGGGTCAATTTGACCCCCCCTCTACATTTCGCACCGCGATTCCGCAACGCGCCAAGATTTTGCCGCGTCATTTCATGGCTCTTTTCTTTGAAGTCTCCCGCATATTTTTGAGACCAAATTTGCGATGTCTGGGTACACCGTTCTGAAGTTACGTAATGTTTTGCGTATGCATATCAACCCGAAAATGGCTCAAATTCATGATATCGGGTGCAAATCCAATGCAAATTGTGTTTTTTGGTTAAATTGATATAAATTAGATTATTTCAACTTTTAACCATTGAAATTAATCAATTTTAATGTAGATAAGCTTGATAAAGTGCCTGCAACAAATTTTGGCCAAAAAACAACAGAAAACAAAAGGTCAAAAAAATGAAATACATAAGAAATTAACAAAACAATGAAAACAAAAGAAACTGATTTTGATTGTGCTATTTTTTAACAAGAAAATTGTTCAATGTGTCTTTAGGAACTCTTACACAAAAATTTAGCAATCATTCAGTCGTTTTAATGGAGTTATAGGTGAAAATATGATTTCATGCATAAATTTGCATAGTTAATTTACAAAAAATAGAAAATCAAAATTTTTCTTTTGTATGACCATGTAATCTTGTAGTTGACATCCGGCTCTATGTTTAGGCAAAATTTTGTGGCGATCGCGCGATCGGCGGCCGAGATCTGAAGGGGGGTCAAATTGACCCCCCCCCCCCCCCCCCCCCCCCCCCCCCCCCCAGTAAAAACTTGGTCTCAAATAGCCTAGTTAGAATAGGGTTAATATATGGCTGAGTCTATTAAATCTGAAAAAAAAAAAAAAAAAAGAAGCAAAAATGACTCTTGCACCTCTGCGTTTGAAGATTTTATAGGCAATATGTGGCTATAATTTGGCTTTGGTAAGTCAACTGGTGTAGTGGGCAAGCTTGACTGACCATGGTGCATAGATTCAGTAATCCTTGTTTAGTGTACATGTATTTAATTTGATGTAGGATTAGATTATAGAAACAGATTGATTATTGTATTGTGTGCTCATAGGAATAGTTAGTACATTGTTTTCTTCGGTGGCAGGTGGGTTTGTGGAGAACTGCATTGTGGTTTGTGTAGTGATCACCAATTATTACCACTCCAGTGAAGGATATTTAGTTATCAGGAAGCATAATTTCTTCTGAATTCAGTCACAGAAGAAAAAAGGCCCTACATCTGCTGCTGTAAACAAGGATGCTGATTTGGTTCATGGCCATTTAATGATTCTTCCTAGAAAGCAATCTCTAATCACATGGATGCCCACATCAGGTACTAGGGTAACAAATACATTTTCTCCGTTGGTACAGACTCTAACTTGATGTCACCGCCTGTGGTTCCTTCTGGGAGTGGACGTGCTGGTTTCTACACCTCCCCTCAGGGGGCCATTTCCCCGTACTCCCATGGCGATGCACCCCCACTCACTCCCCTCCAACCAGCTCCCACTCTCACCACATCAGGGCATTCTCTGGCTGGAAAGCACATCCTGAGTGCAGCTCAGATGACCAAGGAACAGGTGAATCTTACACTCTTATGATCTCCTATCAAACTCAGTGGAATCTGGCTTGTCTGACTTACAGAATTATGATGGTTTAGAGACCCAAGCATATGACATTGCTTTATGTATGTATATTCTTGTTGGTAAGCGAAAGAAGTGGGAATAAAAATTGGTTTGTGTGCATATTTTCTGCAGCACATTTTTGTGGAGGGTTGTTGTTGTTGTTTTTTTTGTTACTATCTGCTCATTTGCTGTGTTTACTGCATTTGGACAGTGAAGTTTCTCAGATGTGCACCATGATGTGTATCACATGATATACTGTAAAACCACTAACATTCGTGACATGAAACTTTAGCAAAGTGGAGCCAACAGCCTTATTTTGCAGCATGAAACGTTACATATCACCACTGGCATTCAGTGCATTGTGTAGACAAACACTTTCACATGCATTTTATTTTCATGAATCTTGGCTCCTTGCAAAATTCAGAAAAGAATTGTGGGTTTAAAGTAATTGTGGAAAATGAGTAAAGAATGGAGAATCCTTTTGTTGTTTTTTCTTACATGTTGGAAGAAAACTTAGTGGCAATAATTGGTTTTGAAAGAAAATTGTCTATGCCTTGTGTAACACTCTTAAGTGTTAAGTAGGGTGCTGTTTACGTATCCTCTTTTGTCAACATTTAATTGATTATTAGTTCATAACCTGTCACATGTTTGTGTACTGTGAAGTGAAGATTATATACATCAACACCTATTGGACAAACTATGCTCAGGAGATAATTTGGTAAAGTTTTGATTAGTTGCAAGCCTCTGTGTATATCCCACCTTCTGTACATTGCTTGGTAGATTCAACTCACTGTGTCTCAGGTTCACACTGACAATTGCTACAAGCACTGAACATTTTCATTAAAAGTCATATTTTACTAAAGAAATTTGTTGTGCAGAGATATTGCACAAAAATTGCCCTAAGCTATAAATACATCAATGTCAAGAAAATGTCCGACTTAATAGTGGCCTCCCCAGTATTCAGAGCCAAGTATGACTTATTCATCCTCTAGCAAAAAGATACTGCTCAAGTGACAGAGTCAAAAATGCAGATTAAAAAGAAACATATAAACAAGAAAGTAGTTGAATGGAATTAGTCGTTGTGTGCTTCATGTTGTCATACATGTCCACATTGTAGTACAGTACTCTCCGCATAATCGGTTAAGTTCGGGCAGAGCGTTTCTTACCCGATTAAGCGGAGTACCCGATTAACAGAAGAACACGTCTCATTCACAGTTGACACATACAATGTGTGTATGTACATCATACATGCATTGTACACTGCACCAAACACCTACGCTGTATGCTTGAACACGCATGCTTGCACGGCACATTATACATACCTTACACTTGCTGGGTCACGAGCAATAATTTACACTCTTTTTACGACCAAATATGTCTTCAGAAAATTTATGTTTAATCACTCCCCAAATGATTGGTCTTCTTTGCAAATTACAGAGAATACGATTACCCGTGGAAAATTTGACATTCATGATTTCTTAAAGTGTTTTATCTGCGATAAAATGTGGGTAGAAATTATGTTAGAAGAAAATTCTTTACCCATTTATGCGGAGAGGCAACCCGATTATCAGGTAAATTTAATGTGCATTGGAACTGATTTTGACATTACTACCCAATTAAACGGAGTACCCGTTTAAGCGATACCCGATTACGCGGAGAGTACTGTATATTCATAGAAAAAGGTTGATTCGGCATGTATGTATTGCAGACTGAAGCTGTCTTGTTTTGTTGGTCTGCCCTAATGCATGGATCACTTGTTGACTAGATCTATTACTTCTTCTTTTCCACAGCTTCATTATCTCTTCAATGTGGCCCACAACATGCGTATGAGTATACAGAAAGATAAGGTCCTGGACCCTGTGCTGAGGGTAAGTTTGAGTGGTTTCTACACAGGAAAATATTGTTTATCATCAGATACTTGTTTAATGTTCAGACAGTGATGATTAAAGAAGTCAGGTTTCCATATTAAACTTTCGTTCAAATTGTTGTCTGTTTACACAATCAGGAATACACACTTTAAAATTCACAAATATGACAGTCTTAATAACCTAAATTATGTTGGTATTTGTGGTGTTGATTCAGGGCAAGGTGATCAGTCTCATGTTCTACGAAGCCAGTACCCGCACTGCAAGTTCCTTTGTGGCTGCCATGCAGCGCCTTGGAGGCAGTGTGATCCACTTCAATGCCAGCACATCGTCACACCAGAAAGGAGAAAGTTTGGCAGGTAAGGGCAATCTCCTTGGTCTTGTTAGCTGCTTTTCTCTCATTTTGTCAGTCTGTTCTCAGTCTATTGTGGTAAATGGAAATATGCGGTATGTTATTGTTGCGTCAATGCGTTGAGGCACGTTGTGTCCATGCCAATGGCGCAGTGTGCGTGTGGTTGGCATGGGCACAACGCAACTTTTATTTTCATGAGATAAGATGACGCAGATTTAATTGATTCTTGACTTTGACTTTGACTTGTGAGACAAATGGACGTGGACATAGTCTCTGCGAGCTCTTTGATGTCGAATAATCAAAAGTTCGACTATATTCTGTATCTATAGAGTCTAGACGCATTACGACATGTAGCTGAGGATAATGCGGATGGATGATACGGAGTTTATACATGTATCGGCATACTGAGACTGTTTGATTTGTTCAATAAAATCTATGCAACGTCAACTGGAGACTGTCAGCGTCATCATTAACCCGGCTTACAACAAATGGTGTCAGGAGTGGGATGATGACAGTCTGGCGGATTGCGACGTTCATCCAGTTGAAGAACCCTGATCGACGAATAACAGCCTCGAGTACGTATGACGGAATAATGGTCCACGTTTCGCTCCGAGGAGACCTGCTGTTTTGACTACACTTTGATAGCGGACAGGAGTATGCAGGAGTGATCTTGATGGTTTACGTTGATCAGCCCTGGTAGAGCAACACTACTCTTTGAGGCAACTTCAAGATGATCAGGCTCGTCGGTAGCAGATTGAAGACTGGAGCAAATGGTGCATCGAGAGTTTGCAGTAGATGTCTATCAGCGCGAGTGTACCACAGGAGCAGCAGGACATCGATCAGGATGTGACGGTTGGAGCTGATGGCATCTCACGCACTGAATAAGTATTTGATAACTTTCGTTGAAACCGATTGGACTTCAGGCAGATTTTGACCTGCCGTTTGGGCATTATCCCCGTGTCATGTTTGAAAATGGCATGTCGTAATTGGTCAGTTTAACTGCGTAATTAGTCATGTGTGAACAGGTTGTTTATAAGGATGTGCAAAGTGGTAATTGCTCTTCGTCATCATATCGACAGGCAATAGGGTTGTGTGTAAATCTCGCTCTAGGCCATGCTCAGATTGAAAAGTTTAGTGGGTATTGTGAAGATGGCACTGAAACACCTTTTTCTAACTGGATGGAAGGATTCAATTTTATTATTGAACCTTTCCATTTCAGTGATGAGGAGAAGGCTTGGGTTTTGGTGAGCAACCTTACGGGGCCAGCAAGAGAGGAGATTCTTTATTGTCTGTCTGACGAGAAGCGGGAGAGTTTCACAGAGATTGTAAAAGCTCTCCGTCTGTGTTTTAGTCGAGAGAATTCTCACTATTTGCGATGTTTGTTCTATAATCGTGTTCAACATGATGATGAAGACTTGGCAGACTTCAGTAGGGCTCTCATGCGTCTTTATGCAAAACTGGTCGATGCTGCAGACGATGAGAAGGAAGCTGCGGCTCTGAGGCAGCTTAGAGACGAAGCTCTGTCAAGCCAGCTTGTCAGTGGAACACGGGATGAGAGAGGACGAATTTTGTTGAGGCGTTTGCACATGAAAAATAGGGGAGGCCGATTTGAAGTGCTTAGGAGAGAAGCACTGTTAGTTCTCAGTGAAGATTGTATGCTAGAGGGGGATGGGTTGAAAACTGGGAGTGCTGATGCTGGAACACAAGGAGTGTTCACCGACCCAGTTGCTCAGCAGTTAGATCTTTCCTCAGATACAGCTGGACAGGAGAAGGAGGATGCCATATCTACTCTTTTGGATGGGGAATCGCAGATTCTGGGTTGCGTTGATGTAGATGAGGGTGATGCAGAAATTGATGCTGAGGGACATGGACATGAGTCATGTGATGAACAGGTTGATGCAAAGGATTTAGATGCTGGGGTGCTTCTAATTGCAAAACCTGTGGGAGAGGGTACCAAGAGGGGTCCCGAATTATCACATGAAGGTCAGGATATCCAAAAGCATGCAAAAGTGCAGCCACCAAGCACTCATGTAGCGCCAAAGGAGCGGTCAATTCCAAAAGGGGAGAATATTTCTCATGGTGACATTGTTGTCAATAATGTAACAATAAGGGAGGCATGCATACCTAACTGTAACATGTGGAAGCATGGATGTCATGTTCAGGGAACGGTATGGGGGCCCTGGGAGTCAAATTGGAGACCGGATTTGGGGTTGGTCGCTGCAGGTTAGAAATCCGCTATCCGTTCATGGAATTTGTTGTGAGTTGATTCGCTTACAGTGTATACGTTCATGACTGCAGCTGAAACTTTTGTACCATCTCAAGTAGCAATGGAATTAGGAACTATGCGCATTTAGAGATGCAATATCAATGCGAGAAATGATTATCAATATAATATGGTAGTTTTAATTGATATGTGATTGAAAAGAAGTTTTTAATGAGATATTGGAATAGTGATATGAAAGTATTTGAAATCACTATTACGTGGAAAAACGAAGGAACTATAATAGCTATTGTTTTAATTGTTTTGTTGGCAGCTGAACAACATGGCATTCTGACAATATTATTAGTGGTTGTTCAGTGAGTCAGAAACTTTTGATAATGAGAATAGTTGGTCAAAAATTCATGCTTTGAATGATCCCTTAATTTGTGTGAAGTTTTGTCAATGACAAATTGTCGACTGTGACGATATGACACATAAAGCGGGGAAGTTTTTTTTATCATTCGCTTGCTAAAGCAGGGAAGCTCATATTTGTTAGTAGTGAATTCTAACATTCCATGACTTCACTTTGTTTTAACTGTTGCATTTCCTGATATGTGTTATATTGAGTAATTGAGAAATTTTACTCTTAGAAAATAGATTATTATCATACGGGTCGTATGATATAATCGCGGGGAAGTTGTCTTGTTGTATGTACAATTTGCATGTGTATTAAGAGACCTGTCTATGTTGTGTCTCGATATAAATCTTAATTGATACAGACATTAATGTATGGTTGTATATACGACGCAGAACATGTTCTGTTACGGCACGTTTGACATTAATCTGGGCTTATATAGACCATTTTCTCGGAGAATCTGTACATAACTGACAATGTGGAACAACTGAGCTTTACATTGAAGCGGAACTGAAGATAACGTATTGATGTGTTATTCTCTTGGCCCGAACCTTTATGCCATCTGAGTTTGTATGATTTACTGTAAATTTGGAAGGTTCAAGAGTTTCAGCTTTTGGCAGATTTCAAAAATAATGTTCGATTTTGTAGTATTTCCGCGTTTGTATATTTGACTGGAAAAGCGGGGAACAGACGCTTTCCTGAAATATATTTCTATAATTATCTACTGTTAATCCGCTCTGTATGAAATTGCTGTAAAGTGTAATGATTTGATGTGAAGAGCAGGGAATTTTTCGTTATGTATTATTGTGTGTAATGGTATGAAAATAATATGATGTAATTGGGATTATATAACACATGGTTGTGTTATATAATCGCGGGGAAGTTTGTGGTAAATGGAAATATGCGGTATGTTATTGTTGCGTCAATGCGTTGAGGCGCGTTGTGTCCATGCCGATGGCGCAGTGTGCGTGTGGTTGGCATGGGCACAACGCAACTTTTATTTTCATGAGATAAGATGACGGAGATTTAATTGATTCTTGACTTTGACTTTGAATTGTGAGACAAATGGACGTGGACATAGTCTCTGCGAGCTCTTTGATGTCGAATAATCAAAAGTTCAACTATATTCTGTATCTATAGAGTCTAGACGCATTACGACATGTAGCTGAGGATAATGCGGATGGATGATACGGAGTTTATACATGTATCGGCATACTGAGACTGTTTGATTTGTTCAATAAAATCTATGCAACGTCAACTGGAGACTGTCAGCGTCATCATTAACCCGGCTTACAACACTATGTAGTGAATGATAAGTTCTCACAAGCAAAACAAGCTTTTTAAGCCATTTTTGTTGGTTCCTTTGATGTGGACCAGGTTTATATTGTTGTAAACCGGGTTAATGATGACGCTGACGATGCCAGTCTCCATGAGTTGAAATTGTAATGATTTATTGAGCAAATCAAACAGTCCCAGTCTGCCAATACAAACTCCGCATTATCCTCAGCTACATGTCGAATACAGAGTGAATAACAAATACAGGCCTATAACTATTCAACATAGCAGAGCTCGTAGAGAATATGTCCATTCTCTCTCAAGTGAAAGTGAAGAATCAATTAAATCTGCGTCATCTTATCTCATGAAAATAAAAGTTGCGTTGTGCCCATGCCAACCACACGCACACTGCACCATTGGCATGGACACAACGCGCCTCAACGCATTGACGCAACAATAACAGACCACATTTCCATTTACCACAATATTGTACTCTATGAACCTGTGTAAATTAGTTCATGTGTTCTCACATATTCCTCTACATAAAGATACTGTTCAAATGATGGCAAGCTATTCAGACGCTTTAGTCATCCGCCATTCTGAGCCTGGGAAAGTGGAAGCATCAGCCAAGGTGTGTCGTAAGCCAGTCATCAATGCTGGAGATGGGGTGGGGGAGCACCCGACACAGGCCCTCCTGGATGTCTTCACTATCCGAGAAGAAATCGGCACAGTCAACAACCTGACCGTATGTATAACACAGGGTCAATCTCCCTCAAACTGGGGGGGGGGGGGGGGGGGGGGGGGGGGGGAGGGGAGGAATTGGTGTAATATTCTCATATACATTTTATGACTTTCATTCATGGTAATGGTATGTTATATTTTGTGCTCTTAGCTTTGGAGTCATTGGTCAACTCAGTGATGCTTAAAGTGTTGTCAAGAAAACAAAGAAAATTAGACAGGAGCTGTGTTTGTACCTGTATATAGAATATGATATGTTACTTTTTGTCACAGATTTGGTATATTGGTATACTGTACATGAGTGTGTTTCTAGACTCAGTTGACATTAAATGAAAGGTGTGTCATGTACCTTGTGTGTCCAAGTTTTAGCAGCGGTTGTTAAGTATTTGATGTGTTACTACCAGTAATCTTCTTCCTCTTCAGGTCACCATGGTAGGGGACCTAAAGCATGGAAGGACAGTACACTCCCTGGCCCGCCTTCTCACCCTCTACAAAGTCAGTCTGCGCTATGTCTCCGTTGAGAGCCTGAAGATGCCTCAGAATATCCGAGACTATGTAGCTTCCAGGGGAATCCCCCAGGTGAGTTTCAAGGGAAAGCAGTTGCACAATTTTTCCAGTTTTTTGGTTATATTTGGAATCAAGTTTTCTGGTGTGGTTTTGAGCTGCAATGCAATTTTTTATAATGTAGAAGTAGTTAAAAAGAAAAATTGATTAAAGTGTAATTTTGTCTTATTTGAATGTGTTATATATCTGCTTTCATGTGCATTTTATAACTAGAATGAAACCACATCTTCTTCTTTACTTGTATTTTCACTCTTGCCTGGGAGAAGGGAGTGGCGCTGGGAATGAGGCCAATTAAAATGAGTGAACCATTTCCCAGTAAACCGAAGTTTCATTGTACTTTGATAAAATCCTGTAGGACATCTTGTCTTCCATTGACAATGTGTTTTATTATGCTGTTGACCAGACCTTGTTGACATTTGACCCCTGTAGGAGGAGTTCTCTAGCCTGGAGGAGGCCCTACCAGACACAGATGTTCTCTACATGACCAGAGTGCAGCGAGAGAGATTTAACAGTGAAGAGGAGTATGAGAAGGTCAGCCAAGCTGCCCTATGATGGGATGATTATGATGATGTTATTGCAGGGTGCTACATAACTTTTTTTACCACTTGCTCAGTCGGGAAAGAAGATTTTTTAAATTGTTGCAGAACACTTGCTGGAACATGAATTTTACTCACCCGAAAACAAAGTCCAGTAAAAAAAGAAAATGTTAAAGAAAATCACTACTTTAGGTTTAGGACTTAATGAAACACAACCATTTGAATGTACATCACACTTTTGGTTCGATCGAGAGTTGGTGTTATATTGCATTAGTGCTTCTTCTTATAAATTAAACACATGTTGGAAAGTTGCTGAAATAGAATTTTAGTGCATCGCATCAAGAAACAGTCATTATCACTGGACTTCTGTGTGGTTGATTTTGTGGGCTTATAAGGAGGAAAAAGTGAAAAAAGGGTGGCTTCAAACCTCATTGTTCCAAAGCACTTGCCAACTTTGATTTTTATTTGCCCTTAGCAATTAGGCAAGAGTTTATATGGCACCCTGCTATTGATTCTAATGACTTTGGTCTTAATGATGGTAATGGTCTTTGCGATTATGAAGATGATGGTGATGATACAGATTGTGAGATCACTGTGGTCATCATGCAAAACTTTGTTTAACCCTATTCTAAGTGGGCTATTTGAGACCAAGTTTTTACTGGGGGGGTCAATTTGACCCCCCCCCCCCCCTTCAGATCTCGGCCGCCGATCGCGCGATCGCCGCAAAATTTTGCCTGAACATAGAGCCGGATGTCAACTATAAGATTACATGGCCATACAATAGAAAAATGTTGATTTCATATTTTTTAATAAATTAATTATGCAAATTTATGCATGAAATCATATTTTCACCTATAACTCCATCAAAAAGAATGAAGGATTCCTAAATTTTTGTGTCATAGTTCCTCAAGACACATCAAACAATTTTCTTGGAAAAAAAATAGCGCAATCAAAATAAGTTTCTTTTGTTTTTTATTGTTTTGTTAATTTCTTATGTATTTTATTGTTTTTTTGACCTTTTGTTTTCTATTGTTTTTGGCCAAAATTCGTTGCAGGCACTATTTCAAGCTTATCTACATTAGAATTGATTAATTTTAATGTTCAAAAGTTGAAATAGCCTAATTTATATCAATTAAACAAAAAAACACAATTTGCATTGGATTTGCACTCGAAATCATGAATTTGAGCTGTTTTTGGGTTGACATGCATATGCAAAACATTGCGTAACTTCAGAACAGTGTACCCGGACGTCGCAAATTTGGTCTCAAAATATGCGGGAGACTTTAATGAAAAAAGTCATGAAACGAAGCGGCAAAATCTTTGCGCGTTGCGGAATCATGGCGCGAAATGTCGAGGGGGGGTCAAATTGACCCCCCCCCCCCCCGACAGTTAGAATAGGGTTAATTATTGTTTATACCATTCTGTGAGTGGCAGCTCTCATATCTTTGTCATTGGGGATATTGCAATGTAGTAACTACAATTGCCATAGAAACATAAGAGATAATCAAATTCTGTACTTCATACAAATGGCTGTGAGAAGCATGATAGTGAATGTCCATTGTCTGTATCTCTCTCTCTCTCCTGTATTAGTGTAATAATCGCATGGTCCTCACTCCTCACATCATGACCAAGGCTAAAGAGAAGATGGTGGTTCTTCATCCATTGCCCAGAGTTAATGAAATCAGGTGAGTTCAATACTTCGCTCAGGACAGACTGCAGTATTTTTTACTTCAAAGGTTATGTGTGATTTGCCTTGTCTTGAACTATGATTGTTACCTTTCCTTATTACCTCCGCCAAGGGAGGAGGTTATGTTTTCGTTACTGTTGGTTTGTTTGTTCGTTCGTTTGTTTGTTTGTTTGTGCGTGTGCAAAATAACTCAAAAAGTAGTGAACGGATTTGGATGAAACTTGCAGTAGATGTTTAGAATGATACAAGTAACAGATGATTAAATTATGGTAGTGATCCGAGAATTTTGGGGGAATTTATGAAGGATTTTTGATATTTTGGCAGGTAGGGTCAATGAACTCGGGAGTTAGGGCTGCGCGTATTTGAGGTTTGCATACGCGCACTAAAGTGCGCAAGTTTTTGCTAGGGAGAGGTGCGCCGTGCAGCTGAGGGTTTATGACGTAACAAAGGCTTCTATATTGGGAAATCGGGCGACTTTCAGCACATGTTTGTCATGCTATAAGTATGTATGGGTGCCAAGTGGAAATCACTGATATCTCCAATGACAGAACAAGGTCAGTGGTGGAATTGAGCTGCATGCTTGGCGGAGCTCTGCGCTCTAAGAGTGCCTCTCTAGTTTATTTTATTATTGTTATTATTTTTTAATGTGATCATCATGTTCATTGCCTGGTAAATATCACACTGTTGACTTGTGGAATGGCCTACCTTTATTAGTACATGCATGTGCATACAGTTTACCCTGTGACATACTCTATGTTGTATAAAAAGAAATAAGTATACATGTATTTATACCTCTGCCAGGAAGTGGTGCCGGAGGCATTATGTTTTCGGGTTGTCCGTCCGTCCTTCCGTCCATAATGAATTTTGTGGATAGCGTAACTATCAAAACCTTTTAAGGTATCCTAATGAAACTTGACATGTATGTGTATAAGGGGGTGAAGTTGTGCCTATCAACTTTTGGGTGCACATGCTCAAGGTCAAAGGTCAAGGTCAAATACATAAAATTTCACTATTTCCACCATATCTATGCAATGCCTGGAGATATTTTCTTGAAACTTAGTATATACATGTATTACCCAATTAAAATTCTGTGGTGAAAGTTTGGGTCATGATGTCAAAGGTCAAAAGGTCAAATAAAGATATTAAAACTTCCCTTTTTTTCTCCATACCTTGGAAATTGTTCAAGGTATCTTCATGGAACAAAGTATATATACATGTACTGACTGGCAGTGATTATCTAGACAATTTAGGGGTCAAAGGTCAAGGGCAACACTTCAAAAATTTACTATTTCGCTCATGTTTATGCAATGCCAGCAGGATTATTTTTTTTTACACTTGGTGTATGGATGTATAACCTAATAGAGATTCTCTTGAATTTTTTTTTTCTTTTTTTTTTTTGCCTCAAAGGTCAAAAGGTCAAAGATCAGGTGAAAGAGCTGAACTAAATTTTTCCTTCATATCTTGGAAGTGCTTCAAGTTATCTTGAAACTTTTTACATATTTATGCATGTTCTGCCTGACAGTGATTATCTTATGAATTTTAGGGTCAAAGGCCAGATGAAAATGGTAACAATTTACTAGACTATTCAATTCAGGAATTGCACTTTTTCTCCATACCTTGAAAAGTACTCAATGCATTTTTATAAACGTATGAATGGGTCAAAGTCAAGTTAAAGTCCTATCCCCAAATACATGCTCTCCTATTCATCCAATTAAACCTAGGTCAAGGAATGTGAACATTCAACACATTTGTGACAAACTTGTCATTTTAATATTTTGTCAGTTTTGTGAAAATGTAATCACACATTGTCCACATGCACTAGACCCATTAGGAGAATCATGCATTATGGCGGAGGCATACCAGTCGCCATAGAGACATTTCTAGTTTTAGTATCTTATCCAATGCTGTCATGTATGGTGTCATTACTTACAACTGACTGTCTTTTGAAAAGGCTTGGATGAGGGCTGGGGACATTTTGCACTGTCACCAATTACACTCACTACATTCTCCTGATGTTTGTGCAGTAGATCAAACAAAATTTGCCATTTGTTATCAGTATACCATGGTGACTGTCAGTGAGGATGGACAACATCTCTAACCATAGAGTTAAAGTGTAATTTCTACATGATCCGACTTTCTCTTCTTCCTTGACAGTCCTGCTGTGGACTCTGACCCCCGAGCGGCATACTTCAGACAGGCAGAGTGTGGCATGTATGTCAGAATGGCTCTTCTGGCCATGGTGCTTGGCAGAGCGTAGTCACCAGGGTGCTTCTCTAAGAGCTGACTTGAAAGGTTTCATCCTTCCAGAGCCTGGTGTAGGAATGGCAGACGGAACAAGTAGTCGTGATGGCAAGTGTAGCACTTGACCAGGTTCTGAATAATTTGTCTCTCTCTCTCTCTTTGTTTTCTTCCTGTGATGGTGCTCTCTATACATGGATTGTCCTTGTCCTACTGTTCCTCCCTCTAAAATTCTAGATTTCTTGTGACTTCACAATTACTGGTATATTTTCATTATAAGTATGGGACCATTGTTGTGTGGTATGGGTCAAAGAAGGAATCTTTACTAAACTTTCTGTGTAAGATTGATGGAGATTCACTCTGAGTGAAGAACACGTAGGTTGTCTGTATGATTGGACAAGTATTGAAACACAGTATATGCATTACACCAGTATTGTTTATTAATGGAACCAGTGTGTACATTTTTGTATCTTCATATACATACGTTATAACTTTTTGTTCAGGTGGCTGAAAGATTGAATTGAAATATATATGGAAGATGTTACAGTGTGGTGGAGAGGTAATGGCCTTTTGATACATTCAAAGGGATTTGAAATCAGTATGGTGTATTACTGGTGAAAAAGAACTGCATTAGCTAGTGGAGAGGGTCTTAATAAGTAAGATATATCACATTCATTTTTATGTCATTACATGCTATTTTGTACTGAAGGAAAATTTCAGTTGCACTCAATAAAATTGATTACATGATTTCTCACAAATTTCGTAGCTAATCATTGCTTTCCATTTGTTATGTGTTAATGGAAGTGTGGATCATAAGCTTAACAAAATTCAAGTGAAAGTTTGACTTTCGTAATATCATTCAAGCAAGAGTCCTATATAAGTATGACAGTGACCCATGTATTGTTCTATCTGAAGCCATAGTTTGTCTGATGATGTTGTTCTAGGAGTGCTCGTAGTTGTGTGTGTAGATTAAGATATACAAGTACATTCAAACAGGATCCAAGAAAATAGGTAAACTGAATTATTGGATCACAGCTTTTGAGATGAAGCAGATGAGATTAGCAAAGAGCCTCACAGCAGAATATAGAGGATCCTTTATGTTGTTGAAATTTACATACAGGGTAAAGGCAGAAACAGGTATAATCTGCCTTAATTTGTTTTCTTTTGTGTACTTGCTTTGTTTCTTGATGGTGTTTATAGCTTATGGCCTAGAAATCTGTCAGATTTTTGGCCAGTTTTTTAAGGGCTGTGTAATTATTCTTGAATTGAAGTTATTGTGATACTATGCATGCAATCAGAGGCCAAGCCCTGTGTGTGTATCATGTGAATAACCAATATGAGTCGGTCGACATTGATTGTTTGTTGAGTGTGTAATTGTATTATCTATAAAGCTGAACATCATTGCCCGTGAAATGTTCCTGAAAGTGTTTACAGAAATGTTGTAGAAGAGAAAACATGAAGAGTGTATGCTTTGAGTTAGTGCAAATGTGTCTTAATCTGGATTTATGAGACAAAAGTTATTAATATTATAGTAATTCAATTTGGATTAATATGGTGAAAAAACATTGGCCTTTGCTGTACTTAATATGAGTTATCAAAGGAAGATCTCTTGTCCTCACCCCCACTCATTTAGACACATGATGTAATGCAACTTGTTGCACAGATTTCTACAAGTACAATTTGTATGAGTACCATACAATCAAGGGATTTCAGTTATACTAGACATCCACACTCGATCTTAAATTTTCAAGGAGATGTCATGTGTACCAGATTGCAACACAAAATCCACTGCTGTATTGAATTGCATGGTTTAGGAATGCCATGCTGTATCTTTTTGTGTTGATTTTATGCTTACAAACCATAAATAGCATGGAACAAGATTGATACATGCACTTTCGTATAATTTGTTGACCTAAGTACGTTTGTTTCCCATACCTGTTAACAACTTCTTCTTTTTAACTTGTTCTTGATTTTGCAAGTTGTTGGGGGTTTTTTTTGTGACAAATTGTGTAGAGATGATTTTCAGGATGTACTGTACAATATTATGTTATGACATAATCACATTTGACAATGTCTGTCACTGTGGGGTTCAGGCATACATTCATTTATGTTTAGTCTTGTATCATTGGCCTTTTTTGATTTGCTGAAAAAGGTTGCCACAGAAGAGCTTGGAGGATGTTGGACTCAAGTTGGCAAAATCATGGTTGATGTATCCTCATTTGTGGTGTAAATATCAGGGAGCCTGATATTTTGAATTGTAGAGGTTGCCACAATGATTCTCTTGCTTTCTTTGCTATGGAAGCTCTAATGCTTTGTATACACATATTTTCAGACATGAGTCTTTTTGACCCACTTTGCCTCACAAGAGGTGAAGACATCTGGCAATATTGTATTGACTCATTATCTACCACTACTCATCTCAGTGACTCTTGTCACTTGTATGTGCAAGTAACAAGTATGGCCATTCACAGGTAAATCACTGATCTGAGTGCATGAAAGGAGCACAGAGAAACTGAGGAGGAGGGGGGGGGGGGGGGGGAGATGGGCCTGACGGTGAATACAAGGATTTTATTTTGAAACTTTGTTTTTGATGTGTTTTTATCAAAGGATACAGGGCACAAATATGCACAAATAATTTTTGAATGGAAAGTTTGTATTACATTACATATAACACTCTGCACATGTTTATGTTATGTCTGTGCTTGCTTTATTCCTTCTCTTCCCAGTAATAGTTGCATCATTAAAACAGAGTCTACAGCATACTAGAGCATGCACCACTTAAGCGGGAAAGTGTTCACATTTGCTATATTTGTGGTTTTTTTTATGCCTCTGCCAGAAGGGTGCCGGAGGCATTGCATGTATTTGTTTATTTCCTGCTTTACCAGTTGAAAGAGTTGATAAGATTTATCCATTCTAATTTCCTCAACTGATTGTCAGAGACATGAAAAGGAATACACAACTGGTACGATATGTACTTGTACACACAGAAAGAGTTATCGGATGGACTTATCAATACTGCAGGGTAAATAACCAGAAAACATTTTTGTTTAAATAATTTCTTTTGCCTAGTTTTGAAGTGTGTATCAGTTTGATTTACATCCGAAAAATTGCACTGTCAAATTTAATCTGTAATACTTAAGTTATACCTAAAATTATGTCAAATACGGTGCACTAATCTTGCATTTCTGCTGTCGGGCTATCTCTGGTAATGCTTGTGTCATGTAAAAAGATGCCTCTCTCAATCTGTCTGTAAGACAGTGCTGGAATAAAATTTGTGTGGAAAAAAAAAAAGATGGTGACCTGGTTATGTGATTCCTAGCTCTGTTTACATAAAGTGATACACCTGTAACTGATTAGATTAAGTGCTCCCAATTTTATGCTATCGAATACGATCGTAAACATCTTGAAATTTCACAGAATTTCACGTTACATGTACATGTAGGCCTACAATGTACTACATTTTAAGTTTTACACATTTGTGCCAGAGAGTTGTGACATGAGTATATACGATTTTATAAAGCGCTTAAATAGATCCTTGTTATTTGATTGGTTGTTTGACATCGATCATTCGTCCCATTTCACTATGACGTTATCTTCCGTGCAATTGTGGCTCCATTTGCTGTGCAAGTTTGGATCCATACGATTTGCACACACGCTAAGTAGCCCGGCACACTACGCGTGTAACGCTTGCATTCACAGTATGTGTGCGCTTGCGTTTGCAATGTGTGTATGCGACAGCGCACGTCAGCATAAAGCTCTCTCTATCTCAGATTCTCTCTTGTGTCTGAATATATTATTATTAAAACATCAAATAACAAGGATCTATTTTAGGCATTATATGAAACAAAAAAAATGTTTTTCATTCGTGCAATGGACAGAATACACTTCATTCCACGAAAGATGAAATCTTTGATTCATTCAGCTCGGCTGCGCCTCGTTGAATGGACCATTTCATCTTTCACCTCATGAAATATTCTGTCCATTGCACTCATAAACATTCATTGTTTGTATGAAATACAGTCAAATCGTTTGCAGCGGCCACTAAAAGAATCCCCCCCCCCCCCGAGAAAAATCTTGTTAAATACCCCGTGCAAAGCAGCCACCAATTTTCTTTCTTTCCCGTGGTAGATTTTAAACTGAATTGCGGCCAGAGACCCATACGGAGCCGCAGCTGAGCCGATAATTCAGTGTGTTTTTCTGCTTTGCAGCCCGACCGGTCATACTTCAAGGCTAACAGTTTAGTGATCGCTGCTGCTGCAATCATCCACCATTCAGGCATACTAAGGAAAAACTTGCTTGCTCTACATATGTACGTTAACGTACAGTACTTGCAACACGACTCGGATCAATACTGGCATTGTGAAATGCATGAAACACACGCGTAAGTATACAGAATACACATACATGTAAGTACAATGTGTGTGTGTGTGTGTGTGTGTGTGTGTGTGTGTGTGTGTATAATGTATGTATGTATATATATATATATATATATATATATATATATATATATATATGTATGTATATATATATATATATATATATATGTAGTTGTTCCGCGTATTGGCAGTACCAGAAATAGCAATAATATAGTCACAACAAAGGAATGCAGGGAATGCATTAATAGCCAATCTTGATTTAATGAATAATCCGAATTTTCGAGGATCCTTCCTCTTCTTCAGGGATGACAGTGCCATTATTAATGCATTCCCTGCATTCCTTTGTTGTGACTTTAATATATATATATGTAAATCTAAACTAACAAGACAGATTGCCGTGATTTTTTTTTTTCAATACGAAGTACGAAAACTTTATTGACCCGTTAACAATATTCCTGTGTGATATCTGAGCTGATTTCGAGTCTCCCTTCAAACAAACAAAAATACACACAAAAAAATGAAAAAATTTCCATATTAATACATGCATTAAAAACAACAACAAAAAGAAGAAAAACAGAAACAGCCATCAGGGTCATAACATTTTTGATTATATACGACTTCCGAATGCAACTTGTTGCATTTCCATTCTCCTCCTTACATACAGTGATCTGTGTTACGCTATTACATTGGCTTATTACATTGAACATTACATCTGAATCGGGCAAATAAAAGAAAAAGAAGAATTGTACTTTTCCTTAGGAAGGTATTACGAAACATTGTACTAATGATTTCTTATGAACACAATCCTGAACAGTTTCATTTCAGCTTTGTCATCAATCCAAGGTAAAACCAAGGTAAAATTCAGCCATCATGTGTTTGTTTGACCAGACGATCCCCCCCCCCCCCCGCGTTCTGCGGTTTTTGACATATACGGTATGAGAAATACAATCGGGACTTTTTGCATTGATAACTTTCAAAAATGATTACACAATCGAAATGCAATTTCAGGGTATATTAACATGTTACCTACGTCTTGCCGAAAACCCCAGTGAATATGTTTCCGTGTCCACGAAAAGAAAAGAAAAGAGAAAAAGATGTGGATATTTGTAATGGGTCCGGTTTTTCTCTTTTTTTTTTCTTCTAATTTTAGCCATTTGATGCTCTTGGCATCCATTATGAATGAAAATATTTTGCTCATAACTTTCAGGGCAGCTAAACAAATTAATTCAAATTTTGTGTATATAGATATAATGTCAATACGGAAGTATATACATATGTAAAAATGAAAACATTGTTGTTCATGATCATCTCGATGTAAAAAACAAAACAAAAGAAAAACAAACAGAAAAACAAAAAGAAGGAAGAGCTCAATCTAGTCTCTACCAACATTTGGATCAGCTTTCTGTTTGATGTTATTCATTGTTCATTTCTTTAGTTGGAAATGATCAGAACAAGCTGTCTCCTTTTCAAGAGGTATTTTGTGCGAGAATACAGTGAACAACATGTTATTTGTAAGGCGTGAACACAAGGGCAATATGTTTCCTTTGAAAACTTGGAGGGAATGGACTTATGAAATGCTTTTCAAAGATCCCAATTTCTCTGTGACCACTAAAGCAAATTGAAAGAGGTTTTCTTCAAGATGTAGGAATAACATTAGTTATGATTTCATATCTTGGTTAGATCGTTGCAGAAATCCACCTTTTCTTTTTCTTCTTCTTCTTCTTCTTTTTTGACATACGGTAGCCGTACATGCTAAAATGCCATACATCAGATTATAACTCAAGGTAAGTTGTAAGCAAATCTACTAACATTGATAAGAATAATGTGAAAGGCAGACTAAAACATTTCAGATAAATTATGATTTTGACTGATTTCAGTATAAATTTTGAGACATGAAAGACTCGGGCTCCAGATTCTACATATATAGACTGATATTATATTCAGTGCGTTTAGTGAAATAATAAAAAGTCGTACTATTCTGGTATTTACAAGAAAATACATATAGTTTCGGATAAATGAGATTGGATAGTACGGAACAAAGAAAGTGAGACAACTCTAAAGGGATGATACATCAGCTACAGTGATATTCCTCGAGTTGCATATACTGACACGTGTAATTCTTTTTATGCGAATTACTGACACCTCACACAAAAGCAGGAATACAAAACCCTTACCAGTCTCGTTCATATAAAATTGAGAAACATGTAAATCGGTAACTTCGAATAAAGTACACAGAATTCGTATTTCGACTAGCAGGCATATCACTACGACGTGATGTTCATCATTTGTTGACCTTAAAGATAATGCCCGCAACAGGATCTTATCTTGAGGTAGTCTCTTTTGCTAATCGTGCAGACTGAAAAAAAAAACTTTAGATAATTGACATCACAACACAAAGCTTCACTTTACGTTTCACAGGTGATGACAGTTATCCAAGAAGTTGTCCTCCTCCAGTTATCTCATGAATACCTGTATGTTATAAATCTTGTTTTGTGTATTCACGCAAAAAAAAAAAAAAAAAAACTTAACGTAATCTAGATGTTTTACTGCACAATGCAGATTCCGAGAATGAGGCTGAAAATAATGTGTAAATTTTGTTTCCCGTAAATAACCAAGATTTGGACCTATAATGTTTCACATAGGAACAAGATACTCAGTTTGCGAACCAGGAGCGAGAGATGTATACCGTTCCGTTTGGTCCCCACTCTGAAGGAGATCTTGGTATGTTTGTTTGTCCGATTTGGTCAGGGACTGGTAAGGTGTTCCCGCGGTCTCACTCGGGAGTTCTTCGTATTGTGCTTCCTCCATGCCAGTTGGGTTTCGTTTCGGGAGCTCGGGTTCATTGCCAGATGTAGGTGCGTAATAGTAACCACCATCGATAGTGGCGTATCTGTGAATATCGTCTGCTGATGGCTGTGCTGGTGTATTTGCAGTCAGCACAGCCACGTTGTCGACACTCTTGCTGTAAGCAGCATTCGATGCTGCCGTCACTCTTTGGTTACCATTCACTGCAGCTGGATTCTCCTTCGTCTGTTTTACCCTGCCAGCACAAAACGTCACGTTTAGTTATGATTATTTTTATTCAGTTAATGAACTGCATGCTCGACATGTGGTTTGCTTGACATGGACCTAAAAATAGCTTTGCCATTTAGCAGGCTTACTCAATATATTTGAAGAAAAGTGAATCTATTAAAACATAAAAAGGTATCTACAACCTTATACTTACTGGAGCCCTATACACAGAACTACGTGTATAAGTATACCCCTAGAACTATGACACGTGACCTCTCTTGCGTTGCACTTAATAACGACAAAAAAAAAGAAGGACAGAATACAAGCTACCAGCTCTTCGATAAGTGGTCACACTTTTGTCATGTTTTTCATCAAATCCACCATGGAGGTTATCATTTTGCCGGCGTTCGTTTGTTTGTCTGTCTGTTTGCGAAATAACGCAAAGGTTATGAACAAATTTGGATGACATTTTCAGGAAAAATTGATAATGATACAATTGGGAACAGATGATACTTATTGATAGTGAACCAGACTAGATCGCACGCTCGCCTTTGCGACCCTCAATTTTCGATTTCTTACTTAGGACCATAACTTTGGAACACATTGCCACGAGAAATGCGTGAACAAAGCAAAAGATCAACATTTCGTAAATGCCTTGCAGATTTCCTACTCTAATAGATATTATATTGTATCAAGTATTATTATAGTTTTTTATGTTAGAAAATGAATGATGCATAAATATTCACAGTCATTTCAACTGACCATGCAATGATTTTTCTTTTGTATTTAGCTTTTAGTATGGAGATCAAGGTGACCAATATCGACTAGCACTTGTGCTAACCTTTGGTTTCCTTGTTAACAACAGCAACTTTGTAGAATTATGCTACATGTATCATACTTAACTCTCAAATATCATCATTTAATCATGTTATTGTAAAGGAATAACTGATAAGTATTTTTTTTCACATATGTATGGAGATACAATTGTGTTATGATTCTTCTGTTATGTACATCTTCAAAATGTTGTTGCTAATAAAACTTCAAACTTCAAATACAGAGTCAGATGTTGTCAGCGAGGGCTGGTCGGCAGTGAGTGTATGTTTTCATTGTCAAGGAATCTAATCATGCAGATGATATGAATGTAGGACTATAATACAGGGTGGAATTCACAATGTGGGTTGAAATGAGATTTTTGCGGAGGTCTGCACTCTCTGAAAGCTTTTCTAGCTGATTGATTTTTTTAAAGAAAGAAATTATGGCCATGTTCTTTCAAGGTTTCATTCAGAAGTCGAAGCAAACACGGCCCGTCCGATATCTTACCCTCTGTTCCTGGCACAAATAATACAGATGACACCAATTAGAAGTAACACCACAACTCCTGCTCCCGCCCCGATCCCGATATAGAGGGCTGCAGGGAAATAAAGATTGACACATTATAAAGATGATGACTGGTGGGGGAGGGAACATACCGAATGTTCCACCCGAAGGGTTTGAAATGCTATTGAGGGAGATTATAAGTCCCGAGACGAAGTCGAGGGACTTAGTATATCCTCTCGAAATGGCATTTTAAATCCTGAGGGTGGAACGTTTGGTACATGTTCCCGACAACAAAAGTCATCATCTGTTATATTATTATGGGTTAGTCACATACGTCAACGTCAACCACCAGCACGACACACTCGATCGCTCGCTCGCGCAGAGCCAAATTCACTGCGCGCGCGGTCCTAGGCCTTCTTTCATTTTTCAAAACACTGTTTCTGGCCAAAAGAAAAATCTTATAAACGCACCCAAGGGAGCTTTAGATTTTAGACGCGCGGACGTTCAAAGGGAAAAAATGTTCTGAGCGTGCGCAGAAACGCGGGTCAAGTTGACGCACGCTTCTGCGCACGCTCAGAACATGTTTTTTTTTCCCTTTGAACGTCCGCGCGTCTAAAATCTAAAGCTCCCTAATAATTCCTTTTTCCCATGGGAGAACATTACAAAGAATGTTCGCCCATGGGCGAACATAACGAATGTGCCTCCATCACGTGACTGTGTTTAGCCAATCACTGACCGGTATTTGACTAACCCATTTAATATAAATATTTAACGCATTGAAGGATCTCATTTCGAATAGTTACGACGTTCTCTTGGTTACTGTAAGATCGATGGGCGCTAATTTCAGGAGCTGAGAAAAGTAGAACCATGTTTTTAGAAATAAAACTTAGGCTGTGTTTATCAACTCCTTTTCTCGGCAGAAACAGGTTATCCAAACAGCTTTCAAGGAATTTTTACGAGTTGATAAACGCAAAGCTGTTTTGAAAGCCCTTTAGGAAAGCCTATTACGAAAGGGTGCGTTTATCAACTCTCCTTTCTCGGCAGAAACAGGTTATCCAAACAGCTTTCAAGGAATTTTCACGAGTTGATAAACGCAAAGCTGTTTTGTAAGCCCTTTAGGAAAGCCTTTTCGAAAGCCCGAAATTTGTGGGTGCGTTTATCAACTCCTTTTCTCGGCAGAAACAGGTTATCCAAACAGCTTTCAAGGAATTTTTACGAGTTGATAAACGCAAAGCTGTTTTGATAGCCCTTTAGGGAAGCCTTTTACGAAAGGGTGCGTTTATCAACTCTCCTTTCTCGGCAGAAACAGGTTATCCAAACAGCTTTCAAGGAATTTTCACGAGTTGATAAACGCAAAGCTGTTTTGAAAGCCCTTTAGGAAAGCCTTTTCGAAAGCCCGAAATTTGTGACGATCCAAACAGGTTTCCTAAACAGGTTATCAGAAACCTGTTTGTAAAAGCCTTTCGAAGTTGATAAACGCAAAGCTGTTTTGAAAGCCCTTTAGGTCGCCCTATACTGCGGTTGCGCAACCATGCGTTTCCAGTTTCTGAAAAGACGCGCGCCACGTAAAGTGCACACGAGTACGTGTACACAGGTGTATACATACAGCTGTGTGTAATGCACGCATATGCTTGGAACAAGGAGATGTTTCTCTCACCAACAAGGTTTGAGAAATAAAGTAACAACAGTTTCATTCCCTTTGATCCCATGTCTCATGCCGCTACTCAGAAATATTTGAAGTATGTGCTAAACTGGAGCTGCCTCACAGATAGGAAGACAATTGATTCATGTGGCACTGTGTCATGACTCCTCACTCTCAAAGGAAGATATGTCTTTATGATGGTAATTGCTTTTCGCCGTCCCTTCTTAGAAAACAAGCGGCACATTAATAGTACAGGCAGTCAGGGCTTTGGAAAGAGCTCTCGAAAGGGCTATGGAAAGGGCTATGGAAAGGGCTATCGAAAGTTGATAAACGCAGCCGACGAAAACAAGCGGCACATTAATGGTACAGGGAGTGGACAGGGCTTTCGAAAGGGCTATGGAAAGGGCTTTCGAAAGGGCTATGGAAAGGGCTATCGAAAGGGCTATCGAAAGGGCTTTCGAAAGTCGTTTAAACTGGGGAAAGTTGATAAACGCAGCCTGTGACGATCCAAAGAGGTTTCCTAAACAGGTTATCAGAAACCTGTTTGTAAAAGCCTTTCGAAGTTGATAAACGCAAAGCTGTTTTGAAAGCCCTTTAGGTCGCCCTACTGCGGTTACGCAACCATGCGTTTCCAGTTTCTGAAAAGACGCGCGCCACGTAAAGTGCACACGAGTACGTGTACACAGGTGTATACATACAGCTGTGTGTAATGCACGCATATGCTTGGAACAAGGAGGTGTTTCTTTCACCAACAAGGTTTGAGAAATAGAGTAACAACAGTCTCATTCCCTTTGATCCCATGTCTCATGCCGCCACTCAGAAATATTTGAAGTATGTGCTAAACTGAAGCTGCCTCACAGATAGGAAGACAATTGATTCATGTGCCATTGTATCATGACTCGTCACTCTCAAAGGAAGATATGTCTTTATGATGGTAATTGCTTTTCGCCGTCCCTTCTTAGAAAAAAGCGGCACATTAATAGTACAGGCAGTCAGGGCTTTGGAAAGGGCTCTCGAAAGGGCTATGGAAAGGGCTATGGAAAGGGCTATCGAAAGTTGATAAACGCAGCCGACGAAAACAAGCGGCACATCAATAGTACAGTGAGTGGACAGGGCTTTCGAAAAGGCTATGGAAAGGGCTTTCGAAAGGGCTATGGAAAGGGCTATCGAAAGGGCTATCGAAAGGGCTTTCGAAAGTCGTTTAAACTGGGGAAAGTTGATAAACGCACCCATAGAAACACTGGACATACGATGTCACTTCCGAGAGGGGAGAGGGAATGGAATGATGTATTATAAATGTACGCTACCTGTATTAGACGCGACTACTGGTGGATCTGTCGATGCTGGGCTAGTGTTATCATAAGAGTCGTATGAGCTGTACATTGAGAATGAAGACGTCCATTCATACGGAGCTGTGACGAGATAAATGATAATGAAGGACAAAAAGAAAGATGTTAGACAGCCTAATCCAAGATGTACCTTCATTATGGTGAGTTTTCCGTTATTTATGCGACACATCACCCTAACTATTTAAATTGACTGTAGAATATCAGTAGGCCTATATCTATTCCTCCGAAATAATGCAACTTTAAAATAGCCAGTCACATCGTCACAGTAGACCATAATGATTATCTCTGTCATAGGGTCAACTGGCAGAACCTGAACTTATCGACATTACAATTAACATTGCAACAAAAGTATTGACACTAGATGGATGGAACAAACTGTAATCTATTGCAAAAAGAAAAAAAAATATTGCTGCGAAAAAACAAAATAGAGTGATGCCAATTGTATCTACAATATCCTATGTCTAAGAGAAGGATGCAATTTTATTGAAATAATTATCAAACTTTGGTTTGTGTTGGTAAAAGAAAGATATCAAAATTTCTATGTCACCTGAAATTACATTCAAAGGCCATCATTTACACTTGATGACAAGTCCAATTCAAGTGTCTTTGTCTTAGAATTATCAAGCACGTAACGATTGACATTGAAGATATCTAATACGCTACATATTGAATGAGTCGTTGAATGTAAATGTTATCTTGTTCAATGAGTTGCGTTTCTACAGCTTAAGATAAATCATATTCAAAGTCACTGAGCATGATATAGAACTATGTGAAAGTGCATACGTATCTGTAAATCTCGTATACGTACTCCATAGATGCACAGTGACGACAAACTGGCCCCTGCTTGAAGGAGAGGAGGTATACAAAATGACATGAAGAACGTCATTCTCGGCGGAATACCCAGGCATGAAGATTCCACGTCGACCGGACATTCCGGACAGGGTGATGTTAATGAGACCCGATTCAGAGTATATCGTCACGTAGTCATTGTTATCAAGGCGATAAGAGGCCACGAGCTCGAAATCAAGTGCGCCATCCGTGTCCATCCTCACTTCCCAATGGCATTCGTCGTTACCATTATACCTTCCTGGAAAATTCTAAGATGTCAGCATAATACGAAAGAGGAGAAAACAGTTGTGGCTTGGTGAATAGGAATATTACAAAAAGAACATCACCTTCCATTGATCACATTACCTCAAGTTTGATAGAGAGAAAATTACACTGTTTCTAAACTTTTATCTACATTTAACCTCGAAGGCAACCCTGGTATTGTATATTATACTCCTAGCCTGAGATAGAATGTGAGAGCTTGTTCGCGAAAAAAAAAAAAAATATATATATATATATATATATATGATTTTATATATGAAATTGGAGGGCCTTGACATTCAGCTTTAAACATGGCTTTATAAAATACGTCTTTAAGACTGCACCGGAGGAAGATCAATGGTTCTGTGAAGGCAGAATAACTGAAGTACACAAACGTACAGAATATATTATCTCACTGCGACAGAAATGACGTTAATGTTCCCCTAAACTGCTCGACTTCAACAATCTATAGTACTCCAGAGGACGATGTACAATTTGGTGTTTACTGCTACTCGAACGTATCGAAATACCTCAATTATGGTTTTTTTTTCATACATGGTTTATATCACTCTAATATGCGCTGTCTGCCAACTATAGTATATGTCTTTTTACTGAATAACCCCGTTTTGCATACCACTAGCTGAACGGAGGTCAACAAATCAACACCATTTGCAACCAGTTTATATGCTACTGACGCCCTGCTTCGACAAAACACGCTATATATAGATATGATCTTGGTTCAATGTGGATTCATCAAATGTCTCTAATATGGAGTACATCATACACATACTGATATTTTAAGTATTTTACAATGAATACCATTCAAGGCTCACTGGATTCATGTCGTATTCGCCTTTCGTTTCTTGCAATATATCGCCTTAAATAATTTCAGACTTGTTCACAATTCTCTACATGTGGAGTGCGTGTATGTAGATCATCTACAACTGGTTACAATGAATTGTGAATGGTGCGGAAATCGAATTTTGCAAAGTGGAACAATTAAGACAGTAAAACCTCTATCGTGAATATCGCGCTCCATCTTCATATAAGCATTCCCATTGATTTTGTCATTGTGTCTGTAGTCGTTGAACATTTCCGAAAAGTCAACGTTCAAGATGAAACATCTAGAAACATCGCAACATAAACTCAATAATCGTACTGACTTTTATATTATGGAATGTTTCTCGAGGCCGTCCTCAACGAGTGATGTACGTTCCTTATTTTACTATCCCTGCTCGAGTGCAGTAGTGACAAAATTATTTCTCATGGGACATAAAGCAGAGAAAATTACAGCCAGTCATCTTTAATAAACAAGAATATTTGGTGCAATCTGAAGGCTTACACAGAGGATCATTTTCTTTTACCGATAGTAAGGTTTGAGTACATTAGGCAGTTGGACCATAAGTACCACGTATAACATGTATGATCATATGGGGCCTACAGTAGTATACTAATATTTCGTTTGCTTTCAGTATGCCGTAATGCTTTTTTTATTATTTAAGCTCACCCCCTCCCCAAAAAAGACACATTATACAGAGAAGAGGAATCAAATTCGTGATCTTACTACAGAAGTTATGTATACCGCCTCATCTTGCCCTAGGAAGCGTTCCGCATCACAGAGACCAAGATTTGCTGCACAACAAGTAAAGGATATAGGAAAAGAGTGGTCAGTCTGGAAGTGAACAAAAATATTCATATTCATAAAAGTGAGTCCATTAAGATGGTCATATGCATTTATGAATTTATAATTGGACTCAAATGTACATCAATTGATTAATTAAGCAAAGAGCAGCTCTTGTTGCTCAGGGGCGTCACCAGCTTTTTTTCAAGGGGGGTGCGTTTTGACACTAAATGTTTACGAGATTTTTTTGACAGACATTTGGAATATAGGAAGCTCTCTATCCCTATATCAGGAGAATGGCATAACGACTACATGCGAGCGAGCGGAGCGAGCGAGCTTGAAAATTTTGACATTTTACAGTCCAAAAACTGCCGTTTGTAACCATATTTCTTTGCTTTGTAAATTAAGGGGGGGGGGGACGCACCGGGCACAACTGCTGGCAATTACTGGCAGCAACATCAGGAGAATGGCATAATAATTAAATGCGAGCGAGCAAAGAGAGCGAGCTTGAAAATTTTGACATTTTACAGTCCAAGAACTGCCGTTTGTAGCCATATTTTTTTGCTTTGGAAATTAAAGGGGGCGCACCGGGCGCAATTGCTGGCAATTACTGGCAGCAACATCAGGAGAATTGCACAACTTTCTATTAAATGCGAGCGAGCGAAGAGAGTGAGCTTGAAAATTTTGACATTTTACAGTCCAAAAACTGCCATTTGGAGCCATATTTTTTCGCTTTGGAAATAAAGGGGGGGGGGGGGGAGGGGGTGTGCACCGGGCGCAACTGCCGGCAATTACTGGCAGCAACATCAGGAGAATTGCATAACAATTGAATGCGAGCGAGCGAGCGAGCGAGCTTGAAAATTTTGACATTTTACAGTAAAAAACAAACAAACTGCCGTTTGTAGCTATATTTCTTCGCTTTAGAATTTAAGGGGGGCATCGGGCGCAACTGCTGGCAAATACTGGCAGCAATATCAGGAGAGCATAATGATTACATTCGAGCGAGCGGAACGAGCGAGCTTGAAAATGTTGACATCTTACAGTAAAGAAAAACAAAAAAACTGCCGTTTGTAGCTATATTTTTTCCGGTTTGGAAATTAAGGGGGCGCACCGGGCGCAACTGCTGGCAATTGCTAGCAGCAATATCAGGAGAATTTAAATGCGAGCGAGCGGAGCGAGCGAACTTGAAAAATGTGACATTTTACAGTCCCCAAACTGCCGTTTGTAGCTTTATTTTTTCGCTTTGGAAATCGAGGGGGGCGCACCAGGCGCAACTGCCGGCAATTACTGGCAGCTACTTCAGGAAAATGGCATTACGACTAAATGCGAGCGAGCGAGCTTGAAAATTTTGACATTTTACTGTCCAAAAACTGCCGTTTGAAGCTATATTATTTTTTTTTTCGCTTTGGAAATTAAAGGGGGGGGGGAGACGCCCGGTGCGCCCTTCCCCTGGATCCGCCACTGGTAGTCAAGGGTGTGGGTTTATGTTCATGACTGGGGGAGGTATGACCAGCGAGGTGGCGTCGAAGTGACCAAGCGGGGGAAGGATGTCCAAAATCTGCACTTTAGAGCATCCCCTAAACTAATTGTGCGTGTTTGTTTGTGTGTGTGTATTATATACATGGAAAAGTTAGGAATTAGCCCAGGTCAAGTCTTTTTATTGGCAATGCAAGACATTTTTATATAGACTAGTATGTAAAGCAACACTGCAAAATCAATGATCTAGCTTTAAACGAAGCGTAAGGTACAAAGGACAGTGGTGTACATTCTACATCACATTGCGCAACATTGTGGCGACTCTTCGTTCGGATGTACTGAGTACACTGCGCATATCCTGCTTATATGCAGAATGCCAACCAGGAATCACGTTGAATCACAATCTTTTGTCGGGTCCCGGGTTTTTGAACAATGTTTCACGCTATTATATACCTATTTAATTATGGTTAAAAGAAATCATAGAAAAATATCCTATTTCTTGATCATCCTTTCATTCAAAAGCAGTTTACTAACACTTGAATTACTATTTCGGTATAATAAGTCTTTTTTTTTTTTACCAGCGGATTGGGAGGGGGGCGCACCCCCCCTCCCCCCTCTAAGTAGTTACGCCACTGCTTTTGGGTGAAATGATTGGACAGATTTCTTGAATTCTAACAAAAAAGCAAGAAAATCTTTTCATCGCGGGAATTATGATTATGTGGGGTGGGGCAAATGGTGCGCTTGCTTTCCAATATTTTTATGGGGGCAACATTTTTGTTTTCTTTCAAAAGCAAGAAAATCTTCTCATTTAATTATGGGGGGGCAAAATTAAAATATGCTTGCCCCTCCAATATTTTTATGGGTTAACCTTTTTGTTTTCTGTCAAAAAAAAAAGATAAGAAAATCTTCTCTGGAATTATGGGGGGGGGGGGTGGGCAAAATGATATGCTTGCCCCTTCATTTCTTTTTTTTTTCCATTTTTTTTTCTAATGAGGCTAAGGCTCGCTCTTGGGCTGGCAATATGGATTGGTCAGAAATAACGTACATAGACCCTACATACTTGTAAGTAGCACACGTACATGCAAACGTGTATAAGTGCTCCGTATCGTACGGATGTACAGTACGGTCGATAAATAGTAAACACTGTAGAATACTAGCAGATATGTATAAAATCAGTGCTGCGAGAACCAGGGGTGCGAATTGTTTTTGCCGACGATTTCTTTTTATTTATTTATTTTTTTTTAGGCCCTGGTGCAAAAAAAAAAATAGAAAAGAATAATTATTTAGCGTCCGGCGTTGAGGTCGCTCGCAGACTGATTTTTTTTTTTTTTTTTTTTTTAAGGATCTGAAGGGGGGTGCGTTCGCACCCAACGCACCCCCCCTGGTGACGCCCATGTTGCTCTGGCAAGACTATTTTCCTTCAAACAACTGACAAGTCTTCATGATTTCATTGGGCATCAAATTAAGCAGTACACCTTACGGTGTCTATCATATTACATTCCGCCATTTATTTTTTTTTTTTGGGGGGGGGTGCATCTGGTTAATGTTATGCATACTTGAACCACATGCTTAAAATTCTGAAATGATTAATGTACAATCCGTCAATAGATACAAATTTGCTGGAGAGCCTGTGACTACGTTTCCGATCTTGACATGTTGTGGTAACTTACAGTAATAAACGCTCATCGCTTCGCCGCCTCCACAGGCTTGTTCTCTATCTCCTTGACATGGGATTTGGCAGTCTTCAGAACTTTCCAGTTCTTCCAACTTGTGAGGATTGAAGGTATGGTTGCAATAACACGTTTGTCCGAAAGCCATGGCAGCGATGTCTAGGCCGCGGTCATGGCAACGAGTAGTACAATCTTCAAGAGTCTCAATTTTCCCGTCCGAGTTAGAGAGTGTGACGGCAAACGCGTCATCTCGGGTGGTGAAGCAACCTAGATACCCTGGGACTACACGAAGAGAAAGAAAAATAAAATATCAGGGAAGAATGACGAGAGCCAGGTAGGGTATAGATGATAGATAGATAGATAGATAGATAGATAGATAGATAGATAGATAGATAGATAGATAGATAGATAGATAGATAGATAAATAAATAAATAGATAGATAGATAGATAGATAGGTAGATAGATAAATAAATAGATAGATAGATAGATAGATAGATAGATAGATAAATAAATAAATGAATAAATAAATAAATAGATAGATAGATAGATAGATAGAATGATAGATAGATAGATAGATAGAAATAGAGATAAAAATAGGGAGAGAGAGAGAGAGGTCCCGGTAAGCCACAGTACAATAGCTACGTCATAGATTGTCGCTTGTGGTTCCAAATTTGCCGTTCCTGGTTAATTCCACTCAAGTGTGCACGTTGAATGCCAATTCTAAAAGCTAAATGCTTCGTCGTGTGGGAGGGGTATATCTCTCACCCCATCCTCCTTCAACATAGTATTCTTGCCCCCCTCCCCCCCCCCGAAAAACAAAGAAATAAACAAACAAACAAACAACTAAAATATGTAAATGGTCAGAATGCTCCCCGGCCAAGACCCTCATAGCCCACTCCGTCCCTTCACTCTCACAGAAAAGTCTTCTATTTCCACGTTTAAACTCATCCATACTATATCCCCATTTACGAGCTTTGTTTGTATATTCTGTATCGCCTTGGTCATTGACCTATGTTGTCACTAACAAGCATTGTGACTTGCGGCACAGCCGAGGTACATTATAGTCTTTTCAGTATTCTAATGTTAGCTGAAGAATGTGACAATCAGTATTTTGTGGCACACTAGCAACTACAATGTAGACTAGACTTCAGGTGTGAGTTTCTTCAATTTGTCTCCTACAAATTAGATTTGTTAAGATGCTGATCTGTAAATTAACAAATCATCATATGACTCATCATTAAGTATATCTTTCCTTTTATTCGAAACTTGTGGTTATGATAGGTGTGTAAACACATACTTTTGATTATGTTTTGGTGAACTGGTTGGCAGCCAACTGTGTTTCAAAACAGACTTTCTCTATAAACTGATATGACAACATAGGAATGGGATTAATGTGCAAACATTTGTAGTGCATGCATTTGTAGTTTGTAGTTTAGTATAGCTGAATATGGGTAATCCAGCCATCTTCTTAGATGGAAATGAACAAACGAACAAAACAAACAAAAAATTGTATTATACTGAAATGATTTATCTGAGTACTCACATAGACAAGAAATGCTTGGCGCCTCGCTGCAGTTATCGATGTCTTCACATTCGTACGGAATCGTAGAATTATCGTTCATTTCACAGGTGACATACGAATATTCAGGTGTTAAGTATGAAGCACCCGTGCGTATTATCATTGCACCAGCAAACCCTTGGGGAAAGAAAAATATTGTACTTTTTGTTATTATATTATTCTTTTCATGAAAAAACACACATTCCATCAACTTGATATTAACATTATAACGTGAAAGATAACAATTGTTTCCCCTGTTTTCTGAAAGCGGTTAGTCAAGTGCCCTTTCATTATACTAGAAAAGTGAATTTTTGAGGAATTCCCTCCTTTATATTTCTTTACATTGTTGCCCACACATAATGTCGTCTCCTCATCCAGCGGTTCCAACACCAAAACTGTAAAAATTCATAACTTTTGCATCGATTGTCCAGCTTCCTTAAACTTTCACTGATGCGTTCTACAAATGTTGCTGCTTTCATTCAGTCCACATTTCTCTTTGGGTTTGGGTTTCCTTTAATATGTTCTCTACAAAAGGAGGCACAAAAAGTGAGTCATCTGCTATTGAGGTGACGACGCTATATGGCGTCGTCATGCATATGCATATGGTATGATTAGGCATATTCATACGTCTGAATATGATACTCCTTCCGTATAAGGAGAGGTTGTTTTCTATTTGATGAGTGGTCACAAAGAGATGACTGGAATATCTGCGAGCGTTGATTGAACTAGGTGCAGCATCCTTGACCTCGAAACACGTGACCTCGAAACAACATGGACGTAGTGTGATTTGAGCTCTGTAACTACGAGGTAGAATCCACCTGCATCGTTGTATATGGCGTTGAATATTCGACGGAATTTAATACAAGGACAATTGTAACAATTCTGACATTTCCTTCAAGCTTGAGGTCATATTTCCTGGGAAACCGTTCCTTTAGCCTGCAAAATCGCAACGCTGTTTCTACCATGTCCAAACCACGCAGCTACGCCAAGGAATAGTCTCTGACTCAATTTCGTAAAAACCAAGTTTGAAGGTTTCGCGCAACAAGTTTTGGGTAAGTTAGACAAAATGAACGATGGAACAATGGCAGAGGTACGTCGAGAGATTAAAACCATCAACGATACCATTGCCGAACTCCAAAAGTCAGCGCAGGATTCAGCAGACAGATTGACAGACATCGAGAACAAGAAGTTGCCTCAGTCAGAGAAAGACAGGAAAAAAACGGAAAAGGAAACAAAATTTGCTGTTTTATGGGATTAAGGCCGAAACTCACACCCACACACTCACACAGAATCCCACACCCAACCGCAGGCACTGCTGGATATTCGTGGTGCCATAAGCAGCTTGGCTTCTCTGACCAAGAAACCTCTCCAATGCTTTTTGCCAACGTACATCGCCTGCCTCCCAAACCGCGACCCAACCACGCAGGAGCAAGTGGAGATACCCTTGAGACCCCAACCCGATTATCGCGCGATTCATCTGTATGTTTGATAGGAATGCCGTTCTTCAGGCTTTCGAGACCAGACATCGTTCACCTGAAACCCGGCCATGCTTCACTGTGAAAACAGACCTCCCCCAAGTTCAAAGCCCGTCGCTACGAACTTGAATCCGCCGCGTACAGACTCAGAAAGAAAGTCTACTCGAATCCGCTTGGAAGGAACCCAACTTATCCTGGAGTCACGCAACAAGAGCTGTAGAGCCCACTAATGTCAAAATCGACCACTTTGATGTCAAAACAACCACTAATGTCATAACACGTCGACTACAAATGTCATAACAACCACTAAAGTCATAACACGTCGACAGCAAATGTCATAATGACCACTAATGTCATAACCATCATGTCGACGACAAATGTCAAAATCTGATTAACCACAAATGTCATAACACGTCGACGACAAATGTCAACATTTCCATTTTTACTGCAAATGTCATAACGCGTCGACGACAAATGTCAAAATTTCCAAATTTACAGCAAATGTCATAACGCGTCACAGGGACGGATCCAGGAATTCCGTAACGGGGAGGCGCCTTTACACAATCAAACTCTGGTGTGACCCCCCCCCCCCATTTTCTTCTTTTTATTTCTCTTGTTTTAACAAAATATAGAGAGGGGGCACCAGAGGGGGGTGGGCCCCTTTCGATCCGCGATTGCGTCAACAGCAAATGTCAAAATCGGATTAATGTCATATCACGTCAACCACAAATTTCATAACGCGTCACAGGGGCGGATCCAGGAATTCCGTAAAGGGGAGACGCCTTTACAAAATCGAAGACGAAGCCCCTCCCCTTTCTTTTCCTTCCTTTAACGAAAATGGGACGGGGAGGGGGCGTCGCGCCCCCTCTAGATCCGCGACTGCGTCAACCACAAGTTAATGTCAAAACCAATTGTTTGCATTTACAGGGGCGGATCTAGGAATTCCGTAAAAAGGAGGCGCCTTTACAAAATCAAAGGCTTCCACATCCCCTCCCCATTTTTTCTTTTTATTTCTGTTGTTAAAAAAAATAGAAGGGGGGGGGGCAACAGAGAGGGATGCGTCCCCTTTCCATCCATGATTGCGTCAACCACAAATGTCAAAACTCATTGTTGTATTACAGGGGCAGATCCAAGAATTCCTTAAAGGGGAGGCACCTTTACAAAATTAAAGCTGCCGCACCCCCTCCCCATTTTTTTTATTTTATTTCTATTGTTTTAAGTTAAAGAGAGAGAGAGAGAGAGAGGGGGGGGGGGGAGGGGGCACCAGACATGCCAGAGGGAAATGATCCGCGATTGCGTCAACCACAAAATAATGTCAATATTGCTTGCCTTACAGGGGCGCATCCCCCTCTGGTGCCCCCATGTCTATTTTTTTTAATAAAACAAAAAATATAGAGAAAAAAAATGAGGGGGTGGGGGAGGTGCGCCAGTCTTTAATTTTGTGAAGGGGCCTCCCCTTTACGGAATACCTGGATCCGCCCCTGTAATGCAAGCAATGAGTTTTGACATTTTGTGGTTGACGCAGTCGCGGATCCATAGGGGACGCACTACCCTCCTGTGCCCCTCCTCTCTATTTTTTAATTTAAACAAAAGATATAAAAAAGGGATGCGCCAGGCTTTACTTATGTACAGGTGTTCCCCCCCCCCCCCCCTTCACGAAATTCTTAGATATGCCCCTGTAATACAAGCATTGAGTTTTGACATTTGTGGCTGATGCAATCGCGTATCGAGATGGGGCGCATCCCCTTCTGGTGCCCCCTTTCTATTTGTTGTTGTTGTTGTTGCTAAAACAACAGAAATATAATGGGGGGGGGGCGGGGGAGGCGGCAGCTGTAATTCTGTAAAGGCGCCTCCCCTTTACGGAATTCCTGGATCCGCCCCTGTTATGCAAGAAATGAGTTTTGACATTTGTGGATGACGCAATCATGGATCGAGAGGGAGGCGCATCCCCCTCTATATAGTGCCCCTTTCATTTTTTTTTCTCTTAAAACAACAAATAAAAAGAAAAAAAGGGGGTGGCAGCTATTAATTTTGTAAACGCGCCTCCCTTTTACGGAATTCCTGGATCCGCCCCTGTAATGCCAGCAATGGGTTTTGACATTAACTTGTGGTTGACGCAGTTGCGGATCTAGAGGGGGGCGTGGCCCTCCCTTCCCGTCTTTTTTTTTTTTGTGTGTGTGTGTGTGTGGTTAAAACAAATAATGAAATGAAAAAAGGGGAGGGGGTTGCGCCAGCCTTTGATTTTGTAAGGCCGTCTCCCCTTAACGGAATTTCTGGATCCGCCCCTGTGATGCGCCATGACAGTTGCATTAACTTTGGAAATTTTGACATTTGTGGTCGACGTGTTATGACATTTGTGGTTGACGCAATAGTGGATCGAGAGGGAGCGCATCTCCCTCTGGTGCCCCCTCTCTATATTTTGTTAAAACAACAGAAATAAAAAGAATAAAATGGGGGGGGGGGAGGGGTTCGCACCAGCCTTTGATTTTGTAAAGGCGCCTCCCCTTTACGGAATACCTGGATACGCCCCTGTGACGCGTTATGACATTTGCAGTAAATTTGGAAATTTTGACATTGTCGTCGACTGGTTATGACGTTTGTGGTTAATCCGATTTTGACATTTGTCGTCGACGTGTTATGACATTAGCGGTCATTATGACGTTTGTCATCGACGTGTTATGACATTAGTGGTCGTTGTGACATTTGTCGTCGACGTGTTTTTGATTGAATCATTTCTTTATTCAAGAAAATGTTTATACATAACCAGGTCAATTATCTCTTTAGATAATTGCAGGTACACATTGAACATACAACACAAATAACATCCATGAAATTAATGTGCCAGTATCAACAATAATATTTAAAACTAACAATCATTATAACATTTATATCAATTCTTTCATATATATATATGTATATCGGACGTTTATAGAAACTTCACACTCCGGGCGGACCAATAATCAGTCGATGTTCTGCTTTTTTGTTTTCTGATTTCGTTTTGTACATAATCAAAAACTCCATTTACTTTCCCATTGACATTAGTGGTTGTTTTGACATTAGTGGTCGATTTTGACATTAGTGGGCTCTACAACTCAAGGGCCAGAAAACAGCGATATGGGACCAATACATTGAATAAGTGGTGAGAGATTTTCTTTTCTAATAAGTTGTCAAATTTACATCTAGTCTGAGTCTATGTTATATCACAGCTTTCGCTTACAACACCCTGCCTGTTACATCAATCCGACGCCATTTTGTTGCTTTTGTGTGTAATTCAGACTAGACTTTATACCAGTTATAAACGCCATACTTCAAGTGAATTGAATAATTGATAACTACATCCGTTAAACATAGGTACATTAAAAGTTACTGATATTTAGAGCTTCTGTGTAAAGTAGGCACTGTTATTTCATTTTCCTAAAATGGCAGCATATAACACATGATCTGCTGTAGTTCTTGTTTTGGGGAAAAAATGTAGGGCCTAATAGCATGATATCCCGATGAAGGTGGATTGAACCTCTGTTGTTCTTTTAAGCTCAGTCAGTACTGTACCTGTTATAGCTATGGTTTTGTGCGTTCATTTCGTGTCGGTAGTTTTTCTCTTTTCATTTTGTGAATCCCTGTGTCGTACAAATTTCGAGTTTGTACCTGGAGTTTTATCTTGTACACAGGGTGACGATATGAAAATGTTCCACTCCCTCTCTCCTTTAGTGATAGTAATTTACTTTATAATGTGTGCATTCTTCTCATCGAGAAATTACCAGGTATCGTTACTTATTACTAATACGATATGTGATTGTCATGCGCCGTAATAAAAATTCATGTATTTATGTCAAGCCCGAGTCACCCGGGCAACCTACTTTCCTTTTCATCATCATTCGATTACGTAACTCTGATTGTAAACAAGGATTGTTCAGACGGAGGCACTTTTGATTGTAAACAAGGATTGTTCAGACGGAGGCACTTTTGGTCGGAGGTACTTCGGAGGAAGGGTCGGAGGGAGCTTGGTCGGAGTAACTTCGGAGGATAGGTCGGAGTATAGTACCCGTCTGAACAAGGTCGTGGTAACTTCCTCCGATCGGAGGAACAGGGTCGTGGTTGAATTTCAATTGCTGCGCCATGAAATTTTACTCCGACTAGAAATACGTCCGAACATGGCTATACATACTCAATACTTGTTGGTAGTGTACATTACTATTCGTGCATTGCGTGGTAGTCATGGAGATGAAATTCTCTACACTTTTTCAATCCGTTGTGTTGATGCCCCAATAGTTCATCATAATGGATAGTCTTCCAATGCAGTCACTGTCAAACGATGATTTTGTAGAAACAGCTCTTGCCGGTGATTATACCAGTACTACGTCCAAAAACAAATAAGGTGTATTTTAAGTCTGATGTTATTCATCGTTTACATGAGCAAATGCCTGACTTACATTTGATATATGACGAGAATGATGCAGCTGTACCTCATATAACCACTGAATAGATGCCTATGTTTTACCACAGCAACGTGTGCACCGCGAAACCTTTACTTCACGAAATAGTTTTTCTGTAATACATCATAATGTTAGAAGTTTAAGTAAAAATCTTGATCAATTAAAATTACTCTTACACTTTTCATCTGTTACTTTTTCAGTCATTGGTCTTTGCGAAACCTGGTTGCATGATCCGCTTCATTCGCTTGTCTGTATTGAAGGTTGCACTCTAATTTCAAGGGATAAAACACGTAGGCATGGTGGCGGTGTGGCCTTGTTTGTTAAAGATGATGTCAAGTTCAATGTTATGGAAAATTTTATGTCAAGCCTCTGATATTATTGAATGTGTTTTTATTATACTGGTCCGGGGGAATTGTTCCAAAATACGAATGGAGTCCATCTTCAGAATAAAAAAGCGAGCTATAAGGATTATCAATTGTACAAATTATTTAGCACCGACAAGCCCACTTTTCAAAAGTAATAACCTACTAAAGATTTTTGATGCATAATATTCTTAATCCTCTTGGGATATCTATGTACCAGATAACTAAGGATGAATTATCTTATGCTTTTACTCCCATGTTTGTAGAAAATAAAGTTATACATTCTTACCCTACAAGACAGGAAATTCATTCTATTTTTCCCCTGTAAGAACTGTATTTGCTCTTAAAACAATAGTACATACAGGTCTGACATTCTGGAATAGCCTTGACTCTAACATCACTGAATCGTTGTCATTGAATTGTTTTAAACGCAAACTAAAAGAATTCCTTGTGCAGGCTTATGTCTAATCATATACAACATGCAATTTTATCCGAACTTCCTCTTCTTTTTCATATTCGTTGTTTATTACGTATGAATTCCGGGTTTGCTTTTCTTTCTTTTTCCTGAGTCATTTATGTCAATGCTATTCCTGAATTTTTGAATCATTGTGTATCATATTGTGCTTTTTTGCGCATTCTTATAGTTACGTATATGTTGCTCGGGTGACGAGGAATATTGCAAGCGCAATGCAGGTGGCTATTTCGTTCTGCTCTGATGTATTTTATTTGTTTCTCTTGCTCTTTTTGCTCTCTTTTCCTTTACGTCCCTTTCCTTCCTTTCATAGTTACAAGTTTGTTTGTTTAAGAAGACCAACATTTTCATCTATACATTACAAGTTCTGCTTTTTAGTAGGTCCCCAGCATTTCACGTTTGTAAAATTGTCTTCTCTTGTGTTCTTTGCAATTACGACGTTATGTCCAGTTCAATCGATTGTCATTCGTGTTTGAGATGTGGAACAATAGAATAAAATCAAATCAAATCCATTCATGTGAACACAATTCGACTATACTTACCCCGATGATGACACAGCGCGTCGGCAATGTCCTGCCCCCAGTACTCCGAATCAGCGCATATGGTGAACCACGTGTCTTCGATCCTCACCTGAGGCACGCCCTGCCATGTATCACTGGTCCCTTGGAGTCTTGCTGCCTCTGTGAAGTGATGGAGCAGAATCCGAGGACTGATGTTAGAAGTACTACAGAGTGAGTAAATAAAACGTTTACACTTAGAAAAATGGTCATTTGTTTTACAAGAGTAGCCAAAAACGAACGATTGTCATGCATGATTTGAAAGTTTGTTTTCGTAATTCCCCGAATAATCTTTTTTTTTTTTTTTTTTTTTTTTTTTTTTTTTTTTTTGGCGTGGTATATGTATTCACGCTTAGATGAACAGGAGGCATTGTTCGCAAGAGTACAAAAATCAACTTGCTCAAAAGTCGATTAGACATCACGGTCCGGATACATGGAATTCTCTTCCTGAGGAGTTGAAACAGTGTGCCTCCTTGTTTTCATTCAAAGCAAACTTAAAGAAGCATATTTCACTACAGTATACTTCAAATACGAATTAAGCACGAATAATTTATATGACTCATGTTGGTTTCCCGATAGTAGCAACATCGTAAGTCATTCCCTCTTCCAGCAAACCAATGTTATTATTCTAAATCCCAGCCTATCTGCCCCTGTGCACTTTCAAGCACTTGCACGCACATTCACCACCATCACACATCAGAGTTTATTTTCCCCTGCTATCTTCGCAGCAGAATTTGTATTGTTACCAATTTACCTACCTACCTTTTCCTCGGGCCGGCCATCTTTTCAAGCGATGCTTACAACGGCGGCCCTCTGCATTATCGCTTCTTAAATATAATATTGTTATTGTAATCCCAGCTGCATATAGACATGCATACTGTAATATCATTAATTTCCTTTTATATCGTTGTTTATGCAAGTCAAACGACCCTGTTTCAAATATACTTTGTATGTTTCCCATGTATATATTGATTTGCAGAAAATAAAGTATCTACCAAACTTGCGGTAACAAAGTGACAGAACGAATCGAGCGTATGTAGAACCCTATTTGATGAAATGCATCGCACATGTTGTTAAGTAAAGTCGCACACACGCACGCACACACTCGTGAAACTCAAACATTCTCACGCACATACACAACATTGACGAGAAACACACACACACACACACACACACATCCGCATAATATTACATAGCATATTAAGATGAAGATTAACTGGGTCATTTGAGAAAATCAGTGGGTGTGATGCTACTGTACCAAACTTTCATCACAGCATTATGATCCAATATGAATTTCGTATATGGGAAATTTGTGGGACTGGGACTGTTTGTGTATGTGTGTGTGTGTGTTCCTTGAGTGTGTATATGACTCATGGCTACTTGATATGACTCGTGGTTGTTTAGCTCGTGACGTGCATCTGTCTTCATCTCATTAGTTTAATATTCTTTAATTGCTAGATGATAGTATCACCACCACACTCAAGTTTGTCGCTAAACACGATACGACAATTACAGCAAGGTGACAGGTTTACTCACGTGGTTCCGAGCCGTGTATACCCTTACAGATGAGTACAAATATTGACAAGCACTTCAAAGCAAACCAGCAGAGATTAGCAGTCTTAAAGGACGCCATGTTTTCCCGTGATTTGGCGTTGGTCATCATGAATATCCGAGAATTTAACTGTACAGGATAAAAATGAACCAAAATCAATGATAGAAAGAGTTCAACGTAGCCATGCAGCGTAATGATCAAACAAGTAAAAGTAGGATGTTACAGTGTCCAGGCAAAAGTTGCAAGTTGCATCTAAAATGATTACTCAGGTGAGTTCCCATGGACTTATGGATGTGAAAGCGATGAACGTAGGTGGGTTTTTTTTTCTGTGCAAGGTATAATCAAACGTTTTAAGGACCATCATTCTAAATGCTGCTGACACTGTTCGTGTTGTCAAATGAAGAGTTAGTATGCTAATGTACTCGTCTCTATAGAGTCTGCAAACATACACCAAACTAAGACACGTATAGAATAATCGCATCCAATCGAGAAAAATGTAATACAATTAGGGAGGTGTTACAGGGGGAAAGAACGTTATTTCTATTTCAAATCACGCAAAATCTAGCGAGCAGCAGCAGTTTGCCACCCCTTTCAGTGTTTTCGGCAGCAATCATTTCGTATGCAATAAGAACAGAACACGCGAATAAAAGTTAATAAAAAATCTTTAAAACTAAGAAAGATCTCAGAAAGATTGAAATCATTTATACATTTATTTTCTTACCTGTTTTCTTTATTCTTTTTTGGCAGGGTTCTGGCCCATTTATTTAGTTGTACAAAACATGAAGGCACTCTGGCTGCCGCTTTACATGTACATAATGAAAATATATATGGAAGATAAAAAAGTGACATTGATTACACAAGTATATATGGTGTTTTTGTTATTTCACTCAGCCTTATCCTTGATATTATTTTGTGTATAATCTGTAGGGGGACTAAACAAGTAGTGCTTCTAAGTAGTCCCCTCCACATTTGTACATGGTGTTATTTTTATCTCAGAATATCACGATATTTTGTATATACATGTAATATACTCTGTATAGTTTTGATATAATGTCCACTATGTGTTATACCTTGTATATTTTATCATATAATGTCCACTATGTGGAATATGAATAAATTTCAAAATTTCAAATTTCAAATTACAAAACAAGTTGTACAACGTAAACTACATAGTGATTCAAACGATCATAATATATTATGGACATGTATCATGTAAATACACAATCAATGTTGATATTATTTACTGAAGAAACCCAGATACCAGTACACGCACTCAATAAAAGAGAAAAAGCAATAACAAAGAACGAAAACCCCAAACAAAACAAATCAAAAAAAATATGAAAAAGCAAACTAATAGAAAAATAAAAACACGAAACCAATCTGTACTCATTGAATGTACGATTTTACATTTACACAGACGTGCGTTTTTTTCTCCGCTCAAATCATTTCAAATTCTGAAGCTCCGCAATAATCTTGAAAGTATGGAGGGACATGCAATATTTCAAACAGCTCAAGGGAGTGCAACAAAATAGCGGCAACGCAGGCCAACGCAAATTATTTCGGTTTGTTTTATTCCGTCCTTGGTCAGGGCAATGCTGTATAACCCTAGCACTTTAGTGAATGTCGTGTTCTATATAGTTTATCTTACGTATGTTTATAAGTGGTTCCAAATGGGTTGGTGCTGAATCATTTTGTATCGCAATTTCACAATATTGATATCTTACACGCTCGTCCACAGCATTATCATTTAACGTGCACAAATAGCGCACCTATACATACAGTTTGTACTGTAGGATATAGATCGTGAACTTTCACTTTCCATGAGAAACGCATGATGTTCATTTTCTTTCTTTTTTTCAATCATTCAACAGCAAGGATTAAAGAAAGACTTGGATAAGTACAATACTACCAAGTTCAGCACAAGAATTCAACAATCATTTCCTGTGGTTGCTTGAAATTGCTGAAATTAAGAACCAGTATTGGAAGCCATATCAAAACTTTATTTATATGGAACAGCGGAAGATCATAGAACATCAGAGCCAGAGGAATGCTATAAGAATAGATTATAATTTCCAATGTAGAAGCTCCGTGTCAAGTGGCACAGATTGCAAAGACTCCTACAAATATCCCTTTCTGGACAAATCTTATAATAACGACTGCAGTCTACAAAGTGCTATGAATAGTGGCAAGAGATCAATACTTCATCGCATCATTTTAACAGGCCCGCAGCGAGCCTGACGCCATACCACATACAGATACTACACATCAGTGCATATACTGTACAATGAAATAATCATTACAACGTGACTATAAGTCCCTACACAGTAGAGTACGTAATTGACGCGCCCAATAATACATAAAGAAGATACACTTTGACATCTACAGTAGACATTTTTTGTTCTGTTGTTTGCTTGTTTGTTTGTTTGTTGTTTTTGCCGGAGTCTCACAAAAAAGAGAGGACAAAAACAGACAAACAAACAAAAGAACAAACCAAACACAAACAAATAAGCAACCATCAGATGTACTCTGGTCTCACATCATCCTGCAAAAGATGCTAGTGAACTTTATAGTAGGTCTGTCTGATGACAGACGAGAAGTCTAGATCTGTACAAACCTTTGGCTATCGAATCACACAGACATCCGCAGAAGCACAAGCGAGTAAAAGGGATCCATGGTACAACCGGTCGAGAATTCTACGACATAATCGAGGGTTGAGTTTTGGTAGAAATTTCATATAGGTCCTATCCTAATAGGTACTGTGCGATAATCAGTGGACGAAGCTTGGGAAAAATCGCCCCGTTGTTGGTTGTATACAGATCGTTCCGTTGTACAGCATTCAGATCTTGGCCTTTTGTGTTCGCTCGCTCATGCAAATTATGTGGTCTATTCATTACCTGTAGAATAGTGGGTGGAAAGCGTCTATAACTGGTATTTGTACAAGCTGCATTGGAGACTGTTACTCAATATTTACACACCCTTCACTCTTCACTCCTCTCATTATGAACTTGCGACGTGTAAATAATTATTGCGCTTGCTTCTCTCTCTCTCTATCTCTCTCTCTCTCCCTTTTCTTTCCTGTTGGCACTCGAACCTTTTCTTATCTTATCAACAACAGTTGATATTATCGTCATGGCACCAACATAATTGTAATATTACCATCGATGTCCAATTGTTTTACACAATATAAGCATTGACGATGATTTCACAAAGAACAATTTATAGGTAAAGGAAATATTGAAATTCCAAGTGGTGGGAAACCTGAAATAAATGAATAAAAAACAGTACGGTGTAATTACAGGATCATATTATCAATATCATGATATTATATAATATTGTTCATGTATAATTTCACTGATACAGATACTGATATGTTTGTTCATCTATCCCAAAAAGTAACTGTACTATCAAGGGAAACGTTGGGGATATCACGTGTCGCCTTGTCTATCTCCTTTCAAACTCGAAAGACATCTTGAAGATAAACATGAATAGAGGAATTGCCTATCTCTCGATCTTTCGGCATAATCATGCACATAAAAATTCCATGCACAGAGACACTCTATCATGAATTCATTGATTCCGAGGTGGACGAGATAGCACTATAATGATATGAGTTAAGCAGCAGATTCTATCACTGAGGAATCCATAATTTTACCATTAACATGAAACAGTGATATATACACACACATATGATATATATATATATATATATATATATATATATATATATATATATATGTGTGTGTGTGTGTGTGTGTGTGTGTGTGTGTGTGTGTGTGTGTGTGTGTGTGTGCTTGTGAGAGTGCATGTGTGTGTGTCGTATGTATGTATGTAAATGTAAATTATGTACTTTTCATTTTTTTTCTATCCTGCTCATGAATTTTCCAAGAAAAATAGTAGAGGGTGTACACTTGTTCAAATAAAAAGTATTTCCTATTGAAAGCAAGACTAGCAGTGTATACCGCACATAGAGATAAAAACTAAGAAATCTCTATGATACCGCACCACACACTGTGGATGTGACTTCCTAGTGTACAGTCAATTATCATGCTTGTGGTCTGAGGCCAATACGGATAATTATCATGCAACTCACACGCTATCAATGAAAACAAACTGATCCATCGCATATTCGTAACGTAATATCCATAACAGTGCACTATACCGTCATCATTACGTTCCAATTGGTAAAACTAATTTTCTCCACATCGGCATTTTGTCTTGAAGATAGTAATGTACATTGTTATCTTTGCTTACATGAGATTATATAGACCACTCACTCACTAGTAACAGGATTTCCATTAGATTTTATGAAGGATATGTATCAATATTCAATTAGGTGTATGTAAAATTTAAAAAGGAAAAATATATATACATATATGTATTGAAAGAGGTCACTGATACACACAGCTTTTCGGCTTCTCCTGAATTAATTTTGCGTATGTGAGATATGAGAAAGGAAGGAGAAAATGGTGCATAGCTTTGATATAATCATTCCTCGTTTTTTTCCTCCTTTTTTGGAAATAAAGTTGAAAAGTTTGTCAGCTTGGTCAAGTTGGTCGACTTTTCAAATCTTGCACTTTTTCCGAAAAGGCGGAATAATGATGTCAATGCTTTACGTGCCGTTTTCTCCCTCCTTTCTCATGTCTATCTCTCTCTCCCTCTTTCTTTCTTTCTCTCCTTTTCTCTCTCTATTAATATATATATATATATATATATATATATATATATATATATATATATATATATATATATATATAAAGTTCGTTATCTTGGTGTTGTTTATGATGCAAATCTGACATTCAAAGACCACATTTCATATGTATCCCAATCTGTAAGATTTCATTTGCGTAACCTGGGCTCAATTCGGAGATATTTAACTAGATCAGCAGCAGAAAAACTGATGCATGCTCTTATTTCGTCTCGTCTAGATTTCTGCAATTCTCTGTTTTGCAGCCTTCCTCAAAAAGAACTCAGTAAACTGCAACGTCTTCAGAATTGTGCCGCTAGATTACTTACTTTCAAAAAGAAAACTGTGCATACTACCCCAATACTTCGGTCCCTACACTGGCTTCCTGTAGAAAAACGTATTAACTTCAAGATTCTTCTTCTTGTTTACCGTACATTGCGTAAATTTGCCCCTGTCTACCTTCAAAATACTCTTCATCTTCACCAACCACCACGTAATCTCCGTTCATCAAACTCGCTAAAATTACAGGTACCTCGAATCAAGCATAATTGGGGGGATCGGGCTTTTTCATATATGGGCCCGAAACTATGGAATGGCCTGCCAAAATCTCTTAGAGAAGCATCTTCCATTGATAGTTTCATAAAGAATCTCAAGACATATATTTTTAATTTGAATTGAAAATATTGTATACCTGTATGTATAGTATGTGTACGTATATAGGACTATTGTTTGTTGGTTTATTGTCTTACTATTTTCTGTGATACTGTTGTAACGTAACACAATATGTACTCTGTTCTATAGCGCCTTAGAGTATCTTTTTTAGGTAGAAATGTGCGCTTTATAAGAGTCTCACTATTATTATTATTATTATTATTATATATACAGTGTATATATATATATTTATTTATTCATATATGATATATTGAGTAAGTTGTCCACATGTTGGTGTGATAATATTATCAAAAGTAAAACTGAAAACAAGTTCACGCTGTATTCACCAACAATTTATTTCGGCACACAAATTTTCTTGAGAAAGAGCAAATCACTCGAAAATTTGTGTGCTGAAATAAACTGAGTGAATACGGCATGAACTTGGTTTCATTTTAATTTTTCATGATAATATATATATATACGTATATATAAAGTAGTATTCATTTTGTGTATCCTTCCTGCCAAAAAATATCACCTTTAGATAGGTGATTGCCAAGGATGGTAATGTCGTATTTAACACAATGAAGTGAAACTGAATTTTTACTTTTAATCTTTAACCTCTTATTACGTCATGCTAATTACTGTGAACTGTTCAAGAGTGACATTCTTAGCTCAAATATCTGACCTTTGACCTTTTGCCTTGAGGAATTTTGTCCTAAATCTAACCAGCACATCTCCACCTCATGAAGTCATATCTCCTTATTATCTATGGCCAAGAATTAAGAAAATTAACCACTGGGTTTTCACACAATAGGTGGCACATGTCACTGGACACCCTCTAGGTGGTATAGAGGCATAAAATGCAATGAAAATGATCAAGCCACCGTCACTTAAAAAATCATGAAAGACAGATCAAAATGAACAAATGTGAGTCACAAAATAGGAATCTATTAAAAGCACACTCTGCAAAACTGTTTCACATATAGGCAGAACATAATGACAAAACCATATTAACATGGGCCTTCAGCACAAAGTTTTATTATTCAAAATAATTGTAGTAACTGTAGTTGCTGGCAAACATCCATAGTGTCACAGACATTCAAGACATAACCATTCCTTCTTGTTTTATACACTGACACTATAAAAAAAAAAAATCTGCCATACTGAATACTACTACATGTACAGTTTGTATTAGAACTAGAGATTGTAATTTGTCATTACTGACAAATTAAGGTGATCCGATTTTTTTTTTTAAAATCAATGATTCGAATCCTGATGACCATACAGGTTTCATCTGTGTTTAGAGACATTGGCCGTGTGATGTTTGGATTCTCATTTAGAAAAGGAAGTCATATCTGCCATCTTTGGTGCCAAATTCTGTATACACTAGATAACGAAGATACAGCAACAAATACATATGACCTTTGACCCACCTTTACACTCCCAAGATGGCATCTGAGGAAAAAGTAGTTATTTTGTGAAATAATTCTTACGACATCGTCTATACGTGTGCAAAATATGGGAAATATAGGAGAGGTATTCACCAAGATACTAGATGAAAAATTTATGAACTTTGACCCTAATTTACATACCCAAGATGTTGTCAAATCAAGTAGTTGTCATTTTATGAAATAATGTACGTGACATGAACTAAACATGTGCCAAAGATGGGGGTGATAAAACCTGTTTTTCTTGAGTTATTGCAAAGAAAGTTGAAAAAGGAAAGAAGTATGAAAATACATCGAAGATAAGCTTTCATTTCCACCAAGTTTTTTGACGTAATGCCGACGTCGTATCAAAAAACTGGAGGGCACATTAACGATAGCCCAAAGTCTAAACTACAACATATTAAAATCTGGGAGAAATTCACCGAAGGTTAAGTGAGCTAGGGCTCGATAAAAACATATCACGTCAATTTTCACATCTAGAAAAATTCTCTCCCATAGAGATAACACGTCATAGCGAAGACACAAAAAGATGTACATATGACCTTTGATCCCACTTTGCACAGACAAGATGGCATCTGAACAAATAGTGGTTATTTTGTGAAATTATTCTTGTAACATGTTCTTTACGTGTGTAAAATATGGAAAAGATAGGACATATATTCACCAAGATACAGGATGAAACATTTATGACCTTTGACCCTAATTTACATACCCAAGATGGTGTCTGATCAAGTAGTTGTTATTTTATGAAATAATGTACGTGACATGAACTAAACATGTGCAAAATATGGGGGTGATAAAGGCTGTTTTTCTTTGGTTATTGCAAAGAAAGTTGCAGAAAGAAAGAAATATCTCAATACATCTAAAATAAGCTTGAATTTCCAACAAAATTTTTGACCTAATCCCGACATCGTATGAAAAAATAAAGGGCACACTTACGGTAGCGTAAAGTCTCAGCTATAACACATTAAAATCTGGGAGAAATTTACCGAAGGGTTAGTGAGCTAGTGCTCGAGAAAGATAGTCGTGTCAATTTTCATTTCCAGAAAGACTGCACTCCCATAGAGATAACACGTAAACTGGTCAAATTTGATACGTTTACATTCAATCCATTTTTACGAGGTGATACCGTCATCTAATCAAAATTTTGTAATTTTATGTTTGAAAGAACATTAAATAAGCTACAACATACTGAAATCTAAGTGAAAATTGACAAAGGATTAGTGAGATACGCTTGAATAAACTTGAAATTTGATGACGTCATTTTGAAAATTTACTTTTTTTACTTTATTAAGAAATTTGATATCTTTTGATCACTTTGACAGCATTGCCAACCCATGAAATGACATGTACAACTCATCAGCTTTCAAAATGTGTAAAGAAAATGGGGGGTCACCGTCCATCCTGACGAGTAGAATCGGATTTAAAATTGGCGGTTTTTTGGCATAGTTGCACTGTATATCGCCATTGACGCGCGCGCGGATTTTCAACTTTGACGGGCCCGTATGACGTCATGTAGAGTCGGATTGACTTGAAACTTGGTAGAAATATTCCTTGACATTTCAGGTATCCGATCAAAGTAAAAAACCGGGAAATTTCTATTGCATATGAGCTGTGCGTGCGTATACGTGCGCGCGCGTACGCGTCCGTCCGATTTTTTCAATTTTTCCAAAAATGCTCCAAATGGTCTGAAACGTGTGCAAAAAAATTTTGAGCTCGATTTGAGCATACAAATATTTCAACGCGCGCGTACGCGCACGTCTTAAGAGGAAATATTTATTTTAGGAATATGAATAGAATGCGCATAACTTGAAATATATGTGACGTAAATTTCATTGTAAAATTCCATTCTATTAATGAGATATGATTGAGAATGTGTTTTCATATAATGACGTCATAGTGACGTCACGGTCGACTGATCACAATGATACATTAGATTTGTCGTCTTTGGGACATGATGCATACATGGTATAAGTTTGAACTTGATAGGCATAGCACTTTCTGAGCTAACCTCTGCACAAATTTTGGGGAGAAATAAAGAAAAAAAAGAAGAAAGAATCCGTACAGATACAGAAGGTGATCCGAGAGGATACTCGGATCACCTAATAATATCTCCTGTCACACCCAGGCTGGTCACTGCACCTGATTTACAGAGTGGCCTTACTAAAATTAAGAAGTGGTGATGACCAAAAAAAAAAAAAAAAAAAAAAAAAAAAAAAAATATATATATATATATATATATATATATATATACATATATATATATGTGTGTGTGTGTGTGTGTGTGTGTGTGTGTGTATAGCTTCTTCTAACCCTTATAATCCAAGCTACTCTGAGCATTTAACCCAAACTAGGCCAGGCTATTTAGGTAGTTGATAGTTGATGTAATCTAAAATTCCTTGAAGTTAATTTTTCAAAAATTATTATTTATGCTAAATCATGCTGATTTATGCATAATAATGCATGAAATCAGACTATTTGGTATAAATCACAAAATAAAGCTCAAAACAGGCACATTTTTTGTGTAAATATTCTTTATAGTGTCCTTAGCAAATGTAATAAAAAATATTGTGATATCAGAAAAAATTCTTAAGTATTTCATTGTTTTTTGAATTTTTTATGTATTTCCTTGTTTGTTCGACTTTATGTTTTTCATTGTTTTTTCAATGAAATTTATCCGTGACATCGCTCCGAACAAGAAAATAAGTTATTCTTTGATTTTAATCAATAAAATACCAAAATAATCATGCTTTTATGAAATTTGCCTGCAAGCACAGTTTGCATTGAAATTGTACATGAATTCACGTTTTTGAGCAATTTTGGTCTCACATGCATGTACATATTTATGCGCAACTTCGGAACCGCGCGCCCAGGTGTCAAAAGATGCGGGAGACTCAAAAGTAAAAAGTCATGAAATGTCGCGGCGATAGCTTTTTGCGATTGCGATACATCGCGCGGAACGTTGAGGGGGGGCCTTGAAGGCCCCCCCCGGCCTAGTTAGGGTTAAAAAAGTGAAAACGACTAATGAAAATCACCAGGAAGGTTAGAGTTTACACAGTCCAGTCGTCTCTGCATAATATTGATAATTTTTGTCTCCACATGATTATTTTCATTGTGGCTTTTGTGTAATCGTTAAGGGCGAGATATTCCTATACTCCTCATAACAGTTTATTTAAAAAGATGTCACCATGAGAAGTGCTTTGAATTAATTCCATATTATTGCACTTTGAATGAATACTTTTTATAATTTGCAATACGCAATCCATCATAAGTAGGCAACTAACATTTAATAAAAATCATAAATTATACAGTGTACAACATCCTGCAACCAGGTACCTAATCAATGTCACATTCTCTACATCCTGATATTTTGTCTCCCATAACCCTGTACTCATTTTGTCTTTATCCTCTCCAGAGACTATGTGACTAGAAATGAAACATACCATACAGGACATACAGCAGTGCAACTGCTCTACACAGTCAACTTGGATGCCTTCACTTTCTCATGCAGTCACAGTATTCTACCATAAAATATGGCCCTCCACTTACATTTTCATGAAGTTCTTTTATCTTTACCCACTGGTCACTTGACTGACATTTTGCGCAAGCAAATACTAGTACACTGTATTTCCAAATTAATTTCTATCATTTACATCAAATGGATTCTCCTAGTAAAAGTTATATGGCTTTACAATCTATTACAGAAACTACAGCATTTCATCAAATCCCTGACTTTTTTAATGGCCAAAATACTGTAAAATATCATTAGTTCATCCCCGTATAATCATGCACAGATACTATACTTCTCGAGTACATGTGACATATTGTGTTTTTTGATTGGTAAATATATCATTGCATGAGCTGTAGGCCTACACATCTTGTACAATAGTCAAGAATCCTGCAAAGATGAAAGACTGATCAGAACGTATTGTATACTGATGCAAATTGACATAGGGATAAAGACACATAAGACTTTGTGGATAAATGCTTGAATGGATGAAGAGACATAAAAATGTGTACTAGCAAGTTCTTTATGGGGGGGGGGGGGGTAAATGTCAGCCTCTTTGTAGTATATTGTGATCTGTTTCGTTAACAAATGTAATTCAATCATAAGGGAAACATGATTTATAAAATTGTTCATTTCCAGAATTTGGTCTTGAAAATAGTGTTTTATTCAAAACATAATTTGCAATGTTAAGTTTAATTTGTTCACTATTTTATACTCTGGTGGTAATTGAAAACATAATGAAGTCATAACCCTACTTCTGTCATTTTTTATACACTATGAGGGTACCTGAACGGGGTCAGTAAAAGTAAAAATCTAGTGAGCTCAGCCTTGATTGATATGTACAAATTTTAAAGTAAAATAAACCCACTACTACATTGGAAAAAGATTTACAATGTTGGATGAAAAAAAAACACACACATAATTTTGATAGAGAAAAAGAACAGATATTGATAGAAGAAACTGTAATCTTTTGATCAAAGTCTTTCTGTCCAGCATAAGTTCCCAACACAAACATGAATTTAGGCCACGAATGCAGACACTCATCTACATTTTGGAGATTTGGTATACCAGGTTTTAATACATGAGTTGATGCTCCTGGAAACCTGGCATACGAGGTTCCCATAAACAGTTTAGCATTTCAGTGTCTCACCTACTGCTCATCATGGGAAATCCTGGGTATGTCTGTCCATCTACCTGCTTTGATTTTTAATAGGATACACCTGGCAAAGTTGGTATAAACCTTGAGTATGGTACATGCCAGATTCAATGCACACTTCAGTATTTCCAGTCACACACACCCAAAGCATGAAAGTGTAAAGTGTCCTTTATGCTTCAACTGAACAGTGATATTGCATTCACATTAGGCGTTTTCACATCAGCCCGATAAAAATCCAAGCTTGAAATATTTTCCGCGATCGCAAATTAGTGCGCTATTTCATTTCCTATTCACATCAGCCCAAAAATTTTTTGAGCTAATTCGACAGCTGAGCGTGCGCAAACAGTGTCAGGTATACCAGTAGAGCACGCGCTTTCACGTCACACATGCTAGGCATGATGGAATGCATCACGCTAATTTCTTGAGGCCATTTCACATTATCAAATAGCGCGCTAGTTCACCAATTATCCCGCTATTTCAGAAATTTCCCAGAGTTGAACTCGAGAAATTTTCTCGATCAGAGCGATACAATTAGCGCGCTAATTTGTGTTCACATTATCAAATAACGCGCTATTTCGTGATCGGGTTATAATTTCCCAAGTAAGTAAATAGCGCGCTATTTCGAAACATCGGGCTGATGTGAAAATGCCTATAATGTAAATCATGCAACTGTCCTATTCATGTTAAACAAAAATATCTCACAAATTGTGTTGTTGGTTGATAGTGTAGCAATGACCCCTTTCCCTAAGGGTCAGCATTGCTGGTTATCACTTTACAATGATATTTTGAAACAAAGCACACACTTTCTTTTTCTCTTGCAGATTTCATCTCAAGAAAAGAAATAATGATAAAATTTGTGAGCAGGGCTGTGAGAGAATTGTGGGGGAGAGACATCATCACTTCATCTCATTTACTGTTTCATGAAAACAGGGGAAACTTTCGAGGAAAGTTCTACCATTTTGCTTGTTTTATCTCACTTGACTTATAAAATTAAACATGACATGGAATTACCCTAAAAAAAGATTCCATGTTTAATTTTGTGCTTGGTATATGCTGTAATACATATTAAACTGAAAAGTAAAACTTAAATACACCTTTATACTTTTTAATTACCCTCTGGAAAGCACATATTTTGGTGAACATTTTCAAAAATGATGAAATTACGCAGTACTACGACTCATAATTATGATAAACTTGTAGGTCTCAGTAAAAATCAAAATACATAAATGAGGGTAAATATTTCTGAAATACATAAAACTAGAAAGCTGACATCATGTATCACAATTTTCATTCACAAAAAAAAAACCCAGAGTAGACACAAGGGCAAAAGTGTTACTGTCATTTCAGCCTGACCATGCTATTGAACATTTGCTGCTACTTCTATGTCAACAAAACAGACATAGTGAGAGCTTGATGAGTAATGTGTATAAACAAAATTAACATCAACACCTCTTGTAATCTTCACACAGAATGTGAATTCATCACGATTTGACATAAGCAGTCTGTAATGGTGAAAACTAAGCCAAAGATCTACTGTTGGTTATCTGCTTAAGGGGTGAGGCTTTTTATCTAATGATTACACTAAATTCATGGAATGAAAGACAGTTGAGCTTTTTGAATGTCAGTTGGAATATACTACACAATAATGCTACAGCATATTTTATCACCACTTGTAAATCAGGGGCTTCATGTAAACATTGGTTTCCATTACCGTAAATCATTTAAATAACACTTCACAAAAAATTCTGCTTATATCCTTAAATTGTCTTTTATTACTTTCAACCTCATTTGACACAACTGCAGTATTATAAAACCTGTATACAGAGACATCTCACAAACTTATAGTATCAGCCATAAGTACATTGCCTTTGGTGTACATTTTGTTGAAGCTTACTGGTGGCTACTGACCAAGGATTATACTTTTACCCTCCCAAGTAGAAAGAAAGTTTCCTATAGAATTATTATATATATCCATTAGACATAAAATATATGTTTTGTTCTGTTAGTTTGTATTTTTACACCAGCACAGTCGATTTTGCTTCATATGATCATTACTAAGTAGTAGCCAGTGCATTATATCTAATATGCACACATAAAATGATCTTTTCACACTATTTATTGAAAGACCTACGAATATCAGAATATAAACAGAAAATCATTTGTTTCATTTTTCTTTCATATTCACATTACAATCTAATCTGCCCACAAGGTGTTGCTAGCAAATATTCCACTAAGCAAATAAAAGAACACTGAACAAAAGCTGTTTCACGTACATTCTACCAGTGGAAGCTCTGCATGAGATGGTAATTAAAAAGTCACTGAAAGGAACGCAATGATGATCATCACAGATCTGAGATGATACCAGTAGTGTCTGACAGGTAGATACATGCCTGGTCACTATCTGAAGGGAGCGTTGAGCTTAACAGGTGGCTGCTAGGATAGGTTAGGCTCTAATACTTGACATAGAACTTTCTTTTCTGAGCAACATAGACATGGCCTATTTAATCATACATATCAAATTTCTAAAACCCATCCCTATTGCTAGAGAGCACAAGTTAGGCAGTATATTTCAAATGTCATATTCTCTCAAACTTCAGTTGCTGTGGCGGGGTACTGCTTTCGTCTGTGTTGTAAACTGATGACCAACTCTCTTGCTTTGTTGGATATCCAGTTGTTCACTACTTCTGTGTTTTTACTGTACAAGTTGAGGAATATTCCAAATACAACTAATAGCCCAGACCAGATGTATCTGAAAAAAAAAAGGAACAACAAATTTCAATGCCACAATTTAATGCAACATATAAGATTACTGATACATTCACATGAACTCATTTACTTTACTTGCAGTGAACAGGAACAACCTACATATAAACATGACCAAGACTGCAGGATAAGATTGTGAATGTAAAAAGCTAACGTGTGAAAGTAAAAGACTCTGTTCAATAGTACATGAACTCATAGTGCAAAGTCATTCCAAATTAATGATTGGAATTATGCTACTCATACAAATAAATTACATATACACAGGGGATAAGAGAAAGGTATGTTACTAACACTTTATCTACAGACGTAGATTTAACAGAAAAATCCCTATAATAGTTGAATAGAAACCATGTAGTGGAATTCCCCCTCCCCTCTTCAAGAAAATAGATTGCAGCAAGGAAGTTCTGCTATGGGAATGCCTTGTGGACAATATTTGATATAGCTAACTACCTTTCGAACTGTTGAGTTTGAAAGGCAATTAACTATATCAGATATTGTCTACAACACATTCCTCAAGCAGTAATGCTTTCTCTTGATTTTCTTTAACAGAAACTTTTCCATCACCTCCATAGTACCTCCACTTGTTTATAGCCCCCCAAACAAAAAAGAAAAAAAGAAAAAGAAAATACATATCTAAACAAAGAAACCCAATTCTTCTGTCATAACTGTGTTCTGTCATGAATCTGAATATAAAAAAAAAAGAACATAGCAGCTTTTTCAAAATGCCATGAAACAGTGATTTACCAACATACAAAAAGAAATGTGATCATTATTAACATGCATGTGATGTTGATGCTGCACTCTAACATTCTCTGACATATGATTTCCTGATATTCCACAGATTCGGTTGTTCTTGAAATTTGTTGAACTTCTCTTTCATTAGTGTTGATTTTTCTGGTTACTGTTTTTGTTTCAAATGATTCGTTGGGAATGACAAATGCAATTTTCAAACTTTAGTTTGCATGGCAAGAAGATTTGCTATATTCCTTGACTAACTGACAGTTTAGGGAAACATACAGTACTCTACTCTACCTTTATATCCTAAAATGTACAAAAGCTGTGTGAGTCACACAGCATTTGTTGGCTGTTGACAAATTAACTGCTCATGGCAAGCAAAGAAATTAATATGCTTTACATTCACTCAAGTATCTTCTTAAACTTACTTACTTGCTTATACCAAGATATGAGAATATGTATTTCAAAAAATCAAAGGGGGATATGAAACCTTCTAATCTAATGACATGGCATCTCAACAAAAAGATGAGCCTTCTAATATATTCAAACATCATTAAAACATATACATGCTAACCTCATGTTTGCAGGCATTTGATGAAGTCAGAGAGAATTATGACACTTCCTGATTTAATGGCATGGCATCTCAACAACACGATGCGCCTTCTAATATAATTTCTCTCCAACCTCTTTTATTGCTTTACATTTCCATTTCTACAGGGGTCACTCAATATTCTGCATCAAACTGAATGTGTGATGAAGAAGATGAAGAAAAACATAAATTAGACATAGCCTGTAACCTATTGGCAATGCCTGTAATATGTCCTGCACTTTGAATGGTTCTTTAAGGTACTGTTCAATCCCAAAGCACTGCTGCCAATACTTACTGTGTTGTAAAAGGCTTTGTGAAGAGTAGGAAGGAGAGCATCATGGTTACAGTCTTTCTTGTTGTTGTAACTACACGGGGCAAATGAGAATATGATAAACAGCATTTATGTATGCAAGCTTTAGAAGTGGTTTTCAATGTTTGTGTACTTGAATAGTTTCTGCTGGAATACAGTCAATTAAGATTCATGCCTGTATGAGCAAAACATGAGCCAATTTTAATGTTTTAAAGACTTTCCTTTGAAGAAATGGTGACTTTTGATGAAACATGGAAATTGAATCAACAGATGAGTGGAAATTTGAGCAAAATTGGACAGGTAACTTCATATGGTGAGACAAATTAAATACCAACTAGAGAAGCACTCTGAGAGCGCAGACCTCTGCCAAGCATGCAGCTCATTTCCACCACTGATCTTGTTCTTCCACAGAGATATCAGTAATTTGCACCCATACGTTCTTATGGCATTGTGTGCTGAAAGTCGCCCGATTTCGCAATATAGAAACCTTTTGTTACGTCATAAACTTCCAGCTGCGAGGCGCACCTCACTTTGGCAGAAACTAGCGCATGCACTTCCGTGCGCGCATGCAAACCTCAAATACGCGCAGCCTGAACTCCCAAGTTCATTAACCCTATCTGCCAAAATATCAAAAATCCTTCAAAAATTCCCAAAAAATTCTTGGATCACTACCAAAATTTAATAATCTGTTACTTGTATCATTCTAAACCTTTCCTGCAAGTTTCATCCAAATCCATTCACTACTTTTTGAGTTATTTTGCACACCGACAAACAAACTAACAAACAATACAATGGTATTGATAACATAACCTCCTCCGCTGGCGGAGTAATAAGTTACCCAACATGGCATTTATATTGGACTAAAAAATGATCATTGATATCACATAATTTTCTCGTAAAATTCCCAACTTTTAACCCTTCTTTGCTTGGTACATAAACAGGGTAAATAAATCATTTGCCTACAAATGTAGAATCAATTTCTTCCATCTAGCACATCTAGCACAGTGTGAAACAGCAGCTGTCATGGCTGAGGGGTTAAAACCAAATGGACAAAACCAGTAGACCCCCATGCTAGCATGAGGTTTGACTCTAAGCCTGATAATAGTGCCTTTTGGCAAGGCACTTTACCCTCATTGCAAAGTCTTTTGGAGGAGACTTAGAACTGTTGGTCCAGTGTGCGTAAAGTCATACCCTATTCATGCAAAAGAACCCACTTCTCTTCTCTCCCAAATATCTAGTACCCTTGTTAAGTCAACACACAAAAACTGCCTAATTTACTCAGGTGGTGAGGCCCAACAGTCACTAAGTTGACTTTTCACTGCCCAGGTAGACTAGGAATTTGCCAAATTTTTTTAAAATGAAATATACAAATAATGCACAGGTGAGAGTGTGTTAGTGGAAATGCAGAGCACTGAGGGTATTTACAATGGTGTAACATGCATGAGGCGCTTCTGGGTGCATGCTGCACAATACTGCGAATACTAAAGAGTGAGCTGCGTCTCCATTAACATCACGAACACAAACCTGTGCATCATTTGGTTAATAAAATGGTTCTATGAAAAACTAGAAATGTCGCTACGGCGACTGGTATGCCTCCGCCACCAGGCGCGCCGGAAGCAGTTTTGGATTGGGGGGGCAAACATTGGAGGGGGCTCAAGATTAGACCATGCATATGTTACACAATATACACATACACACACACACACACACACACACGCACACACATCTATTATTTATATATATATGAATATATATACATATATATATATATATATATATATATATATATATATATATATATATATAAAGTGGCGTACGGTGGGTCGAAACATGAGGGGGAACCATAAAGTAATTTTGACGGTCTGTATGCTTGTGCGTGTGTGCGTGAGCAATAATGGGACTACAATACATTACGGAATGTGATACATTCAACAAGTTTAAAGTTTTCCTTACATGGATTATGGAGTGACGGTGTGAAGCGATCGACAAATTATATACTGTCAGCAACATAAGGTGAATGGCATAACAATAAAATGCGAGCGAGCGAAGCGAGCGAGCTTGAAAATTTTGATATTCTATACAGTTCCAAAACTGGAGTTTTAATTGTAGCTACATATTTCGCTTTGAAATAAATGGGGGCGCATCGGGCGCAACTGCTGGCAATTATTGACAGCAACATTAGGAGAATGGCATAACGATTCAATGCGAGCGAGCAAAGCGAGCGAGCTTGAGAATTTTGACATTTTACAGTCCCAAAACTCCCGTTTGTAGCTATATCTTTCGCTTTGGAAATTAAGGGGGGGGGGCATCGAACGCAACTGCTGGCAATTACTGGCAGCAACATTAGGAGAATGGCATAACGATTCAATGTGAGCGAGCAAAGCGAGCGAGCTTGAGAATTTCGACATTTTACAGTCCAAAAACTCCCGTTTGTAGCTATATCTTTCGCTTTGGAAATTAAGGGGGGGGGCATCGGACGCAACTGCTGGCAATTACTGGCAGCAACATTAGGAGAGTGGCATAACGATTCAATGCGAGCGAGCGAAGCGAGCGAGCTTGAAAATTTTGACATTTCACAGTCCCCAAACTCCCGTTTGTAGCTATATTTATCTTTCGCTTTGGAAATTAAGGGGTGGGGGCATCGGGCACAACTGCTGGCAATTACTGTCAGCAACATCAGGAGAATGGCATAACGATTCAATGCGAGCAAGCGAAGCGAGCGAGCTTGAAAATTTTGACATTCTAGAGTCCAACAACTGCCGTCGTAGCTATGTTTTTCGCTTTAGAAATTAAGGGGGAGGCGCACCGGGCTCAACTGCTGGATACGAGCAAGCGAAGCGAGCGAGCTTGAAAATTTTGACATTTTACAGTCCAAAAGCTGCCGTTTGTAGCCATATTTTTTCCCTTTTATTCATATATATACATATTTATTTTATTTTCTTTGTTTATTCATTTATTTTTATTATTATTATTATTATTATTATATTCTTCTTTTTTTTTTGGGGGGGGGCTTTTTGGGGGGGCAAAAATGCGTTTTGCCCCCCCACTTTTTGGATTGGGGGGGCGGCCGCCCCCCCTGCCCCCCCCACTTCCGGCGCCTATGTCCGCCACAATACATGGTTCTCCTAATAGGTCTATAGTACAATGTCTTGACAATGTGTGATGACAGTTTGACACAACTGGCAAAATATTAGAATGACAGGTTTGCCACAAATGTGCTGAATGTTCACTTTCCTAGAACTAGGTTCAACTGGATGAATGATTCAAACATCAGAGTGCAGGTATTTGGGGAACTGATGATTTTTACTTGACTTTTGACCCTTTTTAAGTTTATGCATTGAGTAATTTTCAAGGTATTGAGAAAAAGTATAATGTCAGTATCAAATGGTAAAATAGTATCATCTAAACCTGGCCTTTGACCTTTGACCTCACAGTTCCAAAGAGAATCACTGTTAGGTAGAACATGCATAAGGGCAATTCCGCGGTTAGTAACGTTACATTTGAACAAATTTAGATATTTGTTTTTACTACTAAATTACCATTTATTCATTTCAAGTCAAAATTATGACAAAAACATGTTCATCTTTCCCAGGTTTATGATACAGAAAAAAATGGATGCAATCCACAAAATATTAGAGTTGCTATGGCAACTTAAAAGGCTGGTTAGTAACGTTACGAAAAAAGGACATGACAAAAAAATCAATGTCTTGTAGCAAAAAGTGTGCAAAAATTAAAGTTACTTCAAACAAAGAGTTGCATTAATTTCAATTATCGCATCATGACAAATGTTCACACAATTTTTTTTAGCAGTTCGACCAATAATTTCTTAGCTATACCCCCAAAAGCATGGTTAGTAACGTTACGGTTAGTAACGTTACATTTGTCCGTAGTAATTCCGCAGGTCATTTCACCCTTTTGTAATTGACAAAATGTCACATGACTTCTGGAGTACTTAAATGTATTCATCTTTTACCCTTTAGCAAAACTTTGAGGAAAAAATTTCAAAGGAACCCACTGTAATTTGCATTTAAGTGAATTTCAGTGTCCCCAGTCCCACATGTACATTTTCAATGATGGTTTTAGATCTCGCAAAATCAATAAATATGAAAAATAAAATCTACTGAATTTGAAAGACCTTAATGATTGGTGAACATCCATGGCATTAGTTGAAACCTAAATTAAAGAGTATGATAAAGAGGCACATTTCTTTTATCCATGTCATGTCCACCTAACTGCGGAATTGCCCATAAATATGTACCAGTTAAGTTTCATGATGATACCTTGAGTTACTTTCGAGATATGGAGGAAAAGTGCAATTTAGCACTTTCACCTGACCTTTGACCTTATGGCAAGAAACTTCCCACAGAATACATATTGGGTAATACATGCATATGTAAAGTTAAAAGAAAAATCCTTCAGGCATTGCATAAATATAAGGAAAGTAGTGATATTTTGAGGAGTTGACCTTGACCTTTGACCCCTGACCTTTGACCAATGACCCCCAACTTCCCTAGATAATCACTGCCCATCGGTACATGCATATATACTAAGTTCCACATGAAGATACCTTGAACCATTTGCGAGATATGGAGAAAAACATGAAATTTAAACCTTTTTTTTTTCCCAAATAATCTGTGACCTTTGACCTTTGATCCCGTGACCCTACAATCCAAACAAAGTATTATCCCCCGAGGATATACCCTCATACCAAGTTTGATGTAAAACCACCACACGGTTCTTGAGATATCGACAAAAACAAAACGGGACAAAACGGGACACATACAGATGGATGGATGGACGTACGTACGGACGGACGGATGACCCGAAAACATAATGCCTCCGGCCACTTCGTTGGCGGAGGCATAAAAATAATAATAATTTACTACTACCTTGATGGGTAAACACAAGTCAGATACACAATGTGAATGCCCTCACTAAAAACCCCGTAATGGCTCCCATTATTGTCAACGTGTCTCACCTGTTACAGTGACTAAGGCCCCAAACTGTCTGATCATCCCTAGCACAAATATGATGCCAAGATATCCTGATAACGAGAACAGCACAGCATACACATATGTCTGAACTGGATGCTGTGGAAAAATAAACAAGAAACATAATGCAACTTAAGGAAAGAAATGTGACTACCCTATGCAAACAGGTTCCTAATGACAAATGAATATGTACATCATGCACACACTTCATCACTTGAAACTTTACTTGCACTTTTTCAATGAAGTATTGGTTTCCAAAACTATAATTTTTTTCATGAGGTAAGTAGTCACATATTCTGAAAGAGTATCTTGTTTTACAAGCTAACAAGAGCATTCCTAAGAAGAGACATCTCAGTAATTGATCATGACAAAGAGCAATCAACAGACATGCCAATTACACTTTCTGATATTTCTGAACAAGTACATTTTGAAACCCTTGCCTACTGTGGTTCTTTAACCATAGCTGATGATTGAATCTAAATCAATTAGTGGATTAGCAATGAATGAATTCTATTTTCCTGGGAATGGTTCCCACAGAATATTCACAGTATGAAAAACATTAAATGGACTAAAGTTTTCTAAAACTGTGTTGGCATTTCGTCTTCTTGAGGTTCACTTAAAGTTATAAATATTACAACCGTTATACATGTATTCTTTGTAGGTTAAAATGGCCCTTTTCGGTGTTATTGTACCTTCTCAGGTAATTTTAGAGAAAATATCTTTATCACAAGGGATTCGACATTATGCACAATTCACTGCTATTTACTTTAAAAAAAAACATAAATGTGTAACACTTCTATGGCAGAAAAATGTTTTTGCATCTGAACCAGAAGACAAAAATAAGTGGCACATTAAGTTTGATTGATGCCTATTAGTCTCATTGCTAAACTGCCGGTATATATGTAATGTCAACATCAGTGGTAAAAATGTCTTGTGTTTCTCATAGAAATGCCCTGACTTCTGGAAATTTCTTTCTAACTTGATGAAATACAAATATATACAAGCCTTCATTCTATTTTCAGGTATGTATATGCATATATACATATTTCTTTCTTTTTTTTGGGGGGGGGGGGGGAGGAGCAAATTTCAATATTGGCTTGTCAACACTGAATTAGAAGAGTACCAGCAGAGTATGAATGTGGCCAAATTATTTCAAACATTCCAACCTGTTTGTCCTCATTTGAACTTAAAGAACTTGTCAACCATACCTGGTAACAAAACCAGAATGCTGGGAAGAAACTACCATGCGATAACAGACCGACTAGGAGAATCAGGAAGCCAATGGAATATGAATATAAAACCTGAAAAAAAAAAAGACAAAAGATGTTCAGTGACAAACATTTGTCTCTACGAGCTATATGAAGGAAATTTCTCCCTAAGCACACAAGTCAAATTCCTTACAAACTCTGTCAGACAATTTTTTTTTCTCTGTAGAAGTGACATACAAGCATAACCTTTTCTTATATGTGATAATATGTGATTTGATAATTCTCAGGAGATGAATAGACACTACACTTTGTCAACAATAAGTAACATTGACAGTCAACCTCTGCAAAAGTAGACATAACACCTTTAAAGCAACATACATGACTGAACCGAGCATGTTTCCTACATCATGTAAATTGATGACAATTCTTATCCATTTGAAAGTGTCACTATGAATGCAACTTTATTATAATGTGCACACTTGGCTATGTCAACTTACTACTTCAGCAGATGATGCTCGATATGTCTTCATTGCCTTCTCCTGCACATTCCCTATAACAGCATCAGCACATAGTGCCAGAGATATCAGTAATACTCCTAGGGAAGAAAAAAGAGAAAGCACACACTATCTAAAAAGTTAATAAATTTAATAATTAGTGAGTTGACTGATTATATTAGGTACACACATGGCTGTAATGTTAGTCAAAGGGTAATTAATAATCTGGTTCTCAGACAACGGTATCACTATCAAAAATACACTTTTACTGATTTGAAATTGCCTTCCAATGCAGTAGATTATAACACTCTTGTCATGCTGAGATTCTTACAACTTCTTCAGTACAAATCTTGGGCAGGTCACTGCTGTGGACTCTGTTATGCTAAACTTGTTTAATCAATGGTTTGTGTTAACATATTGCTTTGAATTTGAAAGTCTGAAAGTGATTGGGTACATAACCACCAAAAAACATATTCAAAATTGCATTCACAGTGATACAGAATTCTTTAACTGTATTCATATTATGTACTTCTGAATGTTGAAAGGCAAGATAAGCAGTCAAAAACTGTAAAAGTGGAAATTTTTGCAGCATTGAAATTTTTGCGCATTTTGGGCAACCCGAAACTAGCGCGAAAATGACAGCACTCGAATATTTCTGCTTGCCATATGTCCCATTAGTTGATGTCTTGATTCCGCGGAATTAAAAACATGTGAAAATCTTCTTACCCCACCGAGCACGAAAAATCATTCGCGCAAAAATATCCACTTTTACAGTATCAAAGATGAAAGATGCAACGTTGGAGGAGCATACATTCCCACATACATAGGCATTATAATGCAAATAAAAACTGGCATAGGATAGGAGGAAACATACAAAATGATCCATCAAAAGGCTTTGAATGCTATTGAGAAGTCCTTCAACTTCATCATATAATCTATTTCTTCCAAAATTGGCATTTTTAACCATCAGAGACACAACAAATTGTCCACTATAATGTGATCATGTTTGTTCAGTAGGTGGTTCCTATGTTTGATTAACCCACACACTGTCCCTGGGGTGACAAGACCTACACCTAAAAATCATTAGTTTTCAGAAAAGCAATTATGTGTTCATTTTTTTTTGTTGTAACTTTTGCAACATTTTCACAAAATGACATCGATGTTGATGTCAAATAATGTAGATACATTGTTTGGATTATATTTTAAGACCATAACATTTCATAAAAACCTTAAATTAGTTTTTTGACATTCTCAATTTTGAGTCAAGAGATTTTTGAATGTGTATTATGCTAATTGAGATAATTCGTCGCTGAGGTGACCAGACCTTGTACAATGTATTTGCAATTTTGGTGAAAATGACTTTCTTGGATTAATGGTCAAATAATGCGTTAAGTGATGTCCTGTCCAAATCCCAACTGTATTACTCCAAAAATGAAGCCACCAAAGCCTGTCAAAGGAAGGGCTATCCCATTCGCAACTGTGCTTTAGCCGCCATGTTTTTTGGCTCTCCTGAACATTTGACACTTTGTAGATACGAGGTCTTGTCGCCCCAGCGACAATATGAGGTCTTGCCATCCCATGGATGGTAGCATGTATACTTGCATTTCTTACCTGTTCTATCAAACTTGGGAGACACTGTGATATCAGCTAATGTGAAGAAGATAAGGCCAATACTCATGCAGAGTGCAGCAGCAGCGTCAACAATGCCATATGGTTTACCTATATATATTATGATTACAATGTAACATGACATTCATTGACTTATCAGAAAATCATAGCAATTTTGTCATCTTCTAGCCTCACAAAATGTGTAAACTTAGCAATGCCCTACATGAGTGAAGAAGTCAACATAATATATACATATCTGTACACGCACACATACATGTATACCGGTTTATGCAAAGTTGCACACAGTGTGTTGTGATAGCAGTAACTCATTCAACTTCAATTTCGTCAAAATTTTAAGCACATATTTTTAACATATCATGGATTTTGCTTCTTCATTTCTTCATCAAAAAAAAAAAACCAAACAAAGATAAAAACTTACAGTTGTATGACTTGCCCATCTCATCAGGATTCACAGTCCATTTCCATATTTACTTTAAAATAATAATAACATGTTCCTTTCTTTAATTTACTTAGGTTTAGTACTGCTCTTCAAAAGAGCCCTTGTTACTCCAGCATTGCTACTGAAAGTACCTACTGATACACATACTTCTTAATAGGAATAGAATGTCTCTCATAAACAGTCTAGAGCTTTTGCACTATATTACAATAAATACATCTCATCAAAGCAAACACAAGATATTACCTTGTATGAGCACACCTCCGATCATTACTGGGATGAGTTTACAGCACTTGAAGATGACTTGAGTGGGGTAGTTCAGGTACCCTAAAGATGCATTTGACATTCCCATAGTCATCACTGTCAGAATGGATAGTACAGCGTATGTCTTCATTGGAATTCTATCAGGGGAAAGAAGATAACATCAAAACTAGAATTTTCCACATTTTTATGTCAGTCATAGATCTTACAACTCTTCTACATGTCAATTGATCCCATGAAATATTCACAGAGATGACACATTTTATATATACGTATATACAACAAGCACAAATATATATATTTTTTTCATCCAACTGATTCTTAGACAGTTGGCATGAAACTACATTATAAAATAAAACATAACAAATGCCATTTCAAAGTAGCACGTCTACTGAAGACATAGCATGGAACATAAGTTCAATATCCAAAAGAAAAGTCAAATGATGTGTAAAATTTTGGTTGGATGTTGGGATTTATTTAACAACCATCTTGTGTGTTATATGTCAAAGCTGTGTTCATGATGAATGTCTTGTGATTTGCGATTATATTTTTGTTTTTATGTCTTTTATGTTTGTATGTGTTATGTGTGAAAATAAAAGAAGAAATTTCCAAATAGACAAGAAAGATGAAATTGAAAATAAACTTCACTTCTACATAAAAACAAAATTGGTTTGATAGTTTCAAGTTACTGTAACTGGCCTGTTGTATAAAATTGTCATGTGAGTAATTATCCTCCCTTACTTTTTTTCTTCCCTTGTCCTTTCTCATTGCAATTGAGCAATTCTGAGCACATAATAAAAAAATCAATCTTGTTTAAATGTTTAACCAATAGAAAACAACATAATATAGATGTGCTCACAGGAATGTACAATGAAAGTAAAGATTAATTACAAGGACAACGGTGGATACAAAGAGGCCATTATGAGGACTGTGTTCACATGAACACACATGAACACACATTTGTATGTAAGAAAGCATGTGTAGCAACACCCCACCCTAGATTCTCAAACATCTTGACTATTGCCAAGCACCTGTTATTTTCTTCCAAGTATAGTAGTGTACTGGTACCTTCGAACTGTGTCTGTTTGAACCTTTGTTGCTAAGAGACCAAAAATTGTGTAGCATCCAAACTGGGTCAACGTCAGGTACCAGCCATAGGCCTTGAACTCCTGAAAGCTGAAAATTAATTCCTGCAGAATGAAAATAAGAATTGTTTGAAAGTTGAAACAAACAAAAAAAGTGTGCTACAGTTTACTCAAATAAAGAGGAAGGCATTCTCTTACAGTGTATAAAGTTAAATTTAAAGTAATACAGTATTGGAGGAGGCCAAATTTTGTCATGCCATCTTTTGCCAGCACTGAGTTTCAAAAACTGTCATCTCAAGTCTGTTTCTCTCCATCATTACAGTACATCATATTTTAATCTCCAAATACAGCATAGAGAAAATCTTACTTAAAATCTTAACTTATTTCTCTCTTATTGAGTGCCTGAGTACAGCATTCACTATGTGCCATTGATGTAGTGACCTATCTGAGGCAAAGAGGGACAAGAGTGAATCACATACTGTTTTAAATCTTAATGTGGAAGGGAAAAGGAGAGAATCAGAAATACAGAAACAAAACTAACAAATATTTAACCAATACAAAATGCAAACATGTATGACTATTTTTAAAAGTTTCTACGGACTCTGCTGATCAGATTCCCAGGGGACAGATTCCCAGGGGAAGAGCATTTCAGAGGTATGGAGCTGCATAAATCCAAACTTTTCCTCCAAGAAATTAATACTTCTCCAAGATATCGATAACTTTTTTTCAGGAGACTTCTCCCTTTGCTATGACAACCATGTTCATTTTAATCTGATCAGTTCTGCTACTTTTTTTACTTTTCCTTTAATGTTTACAACAATGGGAAAGCTTCCAGCCCTCAACAATAGAGAAAAGGTAAAATAAAAGGTCACAGCCAGTTTACAATGTACAAGTGTATAATCTATGTTTATTACAGATCATCCAGTACCACAGTAAAACTGTATATACACTTATGAATTTGGTTGACTTGGACAAATTGTGCTATAACATTCCCCAGACAAATAGTGCCATGATAATCCCTAAAGGGCCATGGAAATCTTCCCACTCCTCCAAAACATATTCAGTGCTATTCTTTGTGTACTACCTGAGGCATTCTACAGGCTGAGGCTTTTGTGTGACATATACTGTGCGTACATGTATGTACATACTTGTTTATCAAGCGAACAGAAGTGTATCATGGGGGAGTGGCCCAAAACCCCAGTAAGTACGCATGCATGCATCTACAGTTTTTCGAAGATTGAGAAAGCGTTTCAATAGGAAAATACAAAACAAGTAAACACTTCTCTAAACCGGTCACTTCATAACATGAATAACATTATTTGCTTGGGTGAGTAGCATCAATAGCAGGAAAAATGAGAACAAGAAGACCCTGAAATCTCGGAAGGACTGAATACTAGGTTGTAACACAAAGTACACGTAAACATACAAAGCCATATTCTTTCATTATCTCATTATTATTATTATTACTATCACTGTTGCAAATTTTCCTGAGCTGACAAGTATCTTGGGAAATCAATGGCTCGCAAATAATTGCCTTGTATAAGATAAATGCCATGGAATGAAATGCAAGGGTGGGAAAAGGGATACTGTATAAGCTGTTACTTTTTCGTACATATATCGTTACGAATTTGAAGGCCACACACATCTTTGCAAGATGTTTTTGCAATTTGACATTGAGGCTATCCCAAGTGCACTAGTGTCTGTCTGTTTGTTAAAGGTCCTGTTTACCTTTGGGAGCAGTGATTTAAAAGATGTTCAATTTATCATATTTGATGCATATGAGTAGGTCAGCTGTATCACAAAACATCCTATCGTATAAAATTTTCGCAATGAAGCCTGAAATATAAGGAGATATCACTGTTTTTCCCAACTGTAGACGGTTTAGTCCGTAAACATTTTTATTATAACTGTTGTTCACAGTTTGTACATTTAACAATACTAAATATCAATAACACTGATTCAAATTTTTACATTTGTTGTTTCTATCCCGAACTCACATTTTAGAACTATTTTGAAGCACTGATGCTGGGTTTTTGTTTCATCTGCAAATGGTAAATTATGCCTTTAAATTTGTAATCCAACAGTGATATGTGAAATTCACAAAAATTAAACCCTCAAGAAAATAACAGCTTTCACATCAGTCTTTATTTCTCATTCCATCAATATGGTTCTGAAGCACAAATTCAGTCACTTGAGGAATTGTTCTTCCAAGTCTCAATTCGCAGATTAAAATCCTCATAACATATATGTATGGTTCACTTAGTACTAGTTCCACAATTTTAGTCATTTCCTACAATCTCATACGGTCATCAATCTACTTGAAATTTGAACTAAATCTCCCTCAGTATTTTTTAAAATAGATAAAAAGAGACATAAACAGATAAGCAAATCACGTTTTTATATTTCCTAACCTACTAGCTTGCTAGCAGTATGATGGCTCTCAACAAATAGAATTCTGATGTCTCCTCTCTGTCAGTGTCTCTATTCTCAAAGACAAAACTCTCTCTCTTTCATCCCATCCACATCCAAATTTCATTCTAGCCAATAGTTTTTTTCACAGCTTTTGGCATGCATGATTTTAATCTCAATGTAACTACGAGAACTACACACTGCTATCTTTCTCCTTATTTTCTCTCTTTACCTGGCAATATCCATAGATGATAAAGAAGAAGAAGATGGCACTCATGAGGAAAAAGAATTGTAAACTCGTTGGCCACTGTGACACTGGTAAGCCCATCACATAGAAGACATCAGAGTGACTGTCAATAGTCTTGCCATCACGGTCATGCTCCTTGGTCCCATTGGGGATCCCAATACTGATCCTGTGATCGTCCTTCCCCACTGGAGTGGAGCCCCTGACAGGGGCCTGCTGATAGGATGGGTGCCCCTTAGGCTGCTCCATAAGGTAGGCTGCTGCTTCTCGGTACTTGGGGCTGTTAGTGAGCTTGCCTCCTGTCCAGCCACTGTGGGTATGACGAGCAGTGCTTGTTGTGGTTCCAACTAACAGGCCCCCAGAGGTTCCTGAGGAGTACAACCTTTGTTGGCTTGCCATGGATGAGTGCAGACGACTCACCTGCCTAGTCTTTACTTGCAGACTCTAATAAGAATTTAGAAAAGAGACAGATAGCAGTCAGGTATGGTGCTAGTTCATAACTTCGAAAGGTTACAAAGTGCTGTACAAGTCAATCACTATATATGCAGTTCAAATTAAGAAATCCTGCTTTTATATTTATATGAGTATACTTACATCACATTTAACTGGTTATCAACCACTTTTCTCACAAATGTAATGTGACAAATAGTTGGTGTACTGCACTTGACTTCCAAGTTTGCTGTTTAAACATGAACACTTCCACTATTTTGCACCATTTTTTGTGAGTTAATTTTTGTTTTTGTAATTAAGGAATTAAGGATGGAATCACTATCTGCAGAAATAAGTTATATTCCAATCCATTCACCAAGTACAATCTCATTTCATTCTATAGCTTTATACCTAGTTTATAATAAAATGCAATTTTCAGGATATATATATGTAGTCCATCATATTTACAATTTCATGATTTGTTCTGATTATCAAAAAAAAAAAGATGCAAATTTGTAGAAATATCAAAATGAGCCCTGGAGTTTATAGCATCTTAATGCTAAATAAAAATTACATGATTTGTACATTTGACATTCAAAATTTACAAGCAACAGTATAAGTTTTCCTATTGATCATAGAATTGCATACGGAAATATGAACTATGGAAATATAAGGAATGTTGGCATAATATATACATATATTTATGACAAATCTTAATGTATAGATCTGTACATGAATTGAGTTATAGTTAACTTACTGTATGAGAACTTACTCTCAAAGTGATCAAAGACCAAATGTTCCATAACTCATGGGGGAATGCACAAAAAACAACAAACAAACAAACAAACAAACACAAAAACATAAACACAATTTCAACATGAAAGTTTGCAGGTAGAAACTAGATTTTTTTTTTTTTCGTATTGAACTACAAGCCGTTCATATCAACTTGAACAGTATTTTTCTGGTTCTAGGTAACAGGCCAAATTTTTTCACAACAACAATATTTCTATTAAAATCAAATGTCGCCATCGTTTGCAAGTTTATTCTTCTCCAATCAAGCAAGGAGATGATGTTGAACAAATCTTATTTCATAATTCATTAAGGGTGAAAGTCTCTGAAATGTCCTGTGTAATGTACGACATGTTGATTAGCTTGGATTTGCCCATCTAAAAGACAAAGCTCTGTATTGCTACATACTTAGCACATATCCATTTCCACATTAGTACATTTACTTCCAAACTTTCAGCATCAAATTTGCTTAATGTTGAGACATTTGCTGCCTCCCATATTTTCAAGATCATTATACTATATGCTACAAAACTCAAAACCCTTCAACTGATAGTACCAGCCAAGAAATAGTTTCGAATTCAAAGAAAACGAGACAAAGTCCTCTACTCTATTTCAGCATGATGGATTGTTAAAACTTTCCATGTATTTTGGCTTGTGCTGAGCAGTATCAAGTAAAAAAGAAGAAAAAAGGAGAAATAATACCCTACAGCACTTGATCGGAAATATTTGTAGTACTGTAAAAGTGGCTTCATTCGCGGTGGTTTTATTTTCGCGCTTTTCACGCTTTGGGGTTGAACCGCGAATTTAACATCATGCGAAAATGTTTTGAACTCGTCGGTTGTTACAACGCTTTATCACCGACCGCGAATTTAAACACACTAGAAAAAGTCGGCACCGATGGAAACCGCGAAAGTTTCTGTACGCGAAAGAAACCACTTTTACAGTATTCAACGCTGCACACTGGCACTGGTCTGATGGTCCAGGACCAGTAAATCACTGTCAGACCAGTAACTTTTTCAGGAATAAACCAGTAAAAGATGAAAAACTGGGTACCTACAGGTTCACTGGTCAGACAGACAGGACGGACCAAAAGAAAAAATGGGTTGGTGTGCAGTCCTGTGTTATTTATGATATTTATTTGACAAAGATTTGTCACTGTTTCTTTCCTGAGCCTTTCATTTATAACATTGAGTTTTTAATCACAAATGTGAACGATAGATTTAACACAAATCTCTCTTTTCTATCTGAAGTATAAATTTGATATGTTGATTTCACTCTGATCTGATAAGAAAGGATTTTGCATTAATATTTAAACTAAATATGGCATTTCTTTACTGGCCTGAAGAGAGATGGCAAATACATCATAAGGGTAGTTCCAGCCCTGGAAAGTAAAAATCATTGTTCATGGGGTTTGCTGGCTTTCTTTTATCATTTGCCAATATCCTTCAACCTTCACCTGCCAACTTTGGGCCTGGAGGCAAAATCTTGAACCAAGGTACCTAACACAGCCTAACATGACACACCTTTCAATATAAGACAGATCAATCGAGATTCAGGGAACAATACACATAGGATTTAGACGCTAAAAGTATGGTACATTGAACTCTGTGAAAACCCTCTTCATGATGCAATTTGAAAATAATTTCACCTGTCAAAAACACTAGGTACATTCACACACACATAAAATTAATATTTTTCGAAAATCAACTTTTGCTGCAGCACGATGCAAAAAAAAGTTTACTTCTAGTGTGTGGACACAAAGAAATTGTGAACTCTTGTGATGCACATGGCTATGCTAAAAGTAGTCCAGCTTAATTCTTTCATCTCTCACAATAATTGCACCACTCAGTGTGTAAAGAGTGCACAAAGAAACAATCAATTTTTCTTATCCCATAATGCAACTCTCCATACTAAGTTGACACACTCCCGATTCCTTGTGTGACACTTGGATCCCTATATAGGCATATGTGTAGACTGGAATTCAAAGCCCTTCATTAGTAGCTGAGTGATTTTTTTTTTCATTTATTTATTTATTTATTTATTTATTTATTTATTTATTTATTTATTTATTTATTTATTTTTGCTTAAACAAAATGGTAACAAATTAAACTGATTCACGCACCACCGGGATGCTAAAACTGATAACTCTCATGTAAAAATGCAGCTGCTGCTCTTCTTCAACTTATCTTACAGACAGAGAGACAGAGAGACAGAGAGACAGACACACAGACACACAGACCCACACACACACACACATACAAGAAGATCTAATCTTAATCACTGAAGGCAACAAAAATAGCAACATATCTCAGCATAGCTTTTGCTACATTGTACTGCCATATTCTTAGTTCCTTGTCCCAACCTTATGGTAAACATAGATGTAGACCATTTAATTAGTGCCAATTCCTAAGACTGAATTGGCACTACGTGTCTGAAGATTTGGATTTAGCGCCGCAGCTAGACTCCGCCCATAGCAACGAGGGAGTAATCTCATTGGTCAGTGCGTGCCATCCTGGTTATTGATTGGTCATGCGTAGACCACTGGCGCTAAGCTTGAGTGGACATTGCGGACGTTGCTAGGAGCGTACCTTCTATTGTCAAACGATGAAAACTGTCTTGCTTCCCCTTGATCATGATAGCGTCGGAAGGAAAACTTTGAAGGCGGTTTTCTGGAAACGCTGATTTCTTAAACCACTCGACATGCGCTAATAAAATCATCCATATCTCCACAACCGAGCACTTTATGAGTCATGTTATATATGACATTAAAGTGGAAGAGCAAGGAATAATGTCATGTCATTTTCAGAAAATTGTCCTCCCCGACTTTCGGATCCTTTTGTTGCAGCGGGTCACATATGTCTACAATATTGCATAAAAAGATATCTATCATATAAAGTGTGGAAGACCCTCTGTGGTATACTGTAGTACATACGTATGTACCGTCTGTACATATCTTTAACATCTTCACCTCTATCTGACATTGTTTCCTCATACTTTCTCCAATCTAAGGTAATTCAACTACATATGTACATTGCTACTTTCTAAAAAGTTTCTTGACATTAACAGGTTTCTCATTTGATTATTTCACTGAGATACAGCACTGTATAGTTGATGTTTATCTTAGAAATCATTTCACTACCGATACATCTTTGTTATATATTTCTGTTCTCAAAAAATGAAATGTCACATAGAGATGAGGGATTACATATGAATTTAAAAATACATGATTGCATATTAAAAACAAGTATCCTAAAAGCTGATATTCTTCAAAATATATGACTTCTAGAAGCACGTCCATGGGCTAGATTACATTCTAAATTATTTGGCCTTCATATAGTAACACAGTGCCATCATGATCTAAACCCTAGCTGTGCTTCCCTCGCTGATTGGCACACACACTGCTTCCTGTGGTGACTGCCACAGATACATTGAATTATTCGTCAATGAACAGAGAAATGGACTGTAACTGATCCCCCTAATCACAATTGAGATACCATAGCCTCAATTCTAGACCGAGGCAAATTCCTACACCTGAGTAGGCTGGCTAATCTGCAAGTTTTGATGGATCAATGAATGATGATAAAAGAAGAAAGAAAGAAAAAAAAAAAGGTTTGGCAGGTTAAGATTTAGTGTCTTGGCATAAAGATTTATAGCCAATGCAATCTCTGCATTGTATTACTGCATTAATGATATTCTGTACGGAGCTTTGGTGGTGAACTGAAATTCCTTTCCTTCTTATTGCTTTTTTTAAATTCATTAATTCATTAATTCATTCATCAATATTCATTCATTCATTCATTCATTCATTCATTCATTTATGTTTGCTTGTCAAACCATCATCAAAGAATGCAATCATTACAAAAACTTGCTAAATTTGTCACAGAGGTATGCACCTAAAATCATCTCACCAAGAATGTTAGAAACCTAAAGTTAGGTCTCAACCAAAACTATACAATCCCTTTGAGGAGTCATTTCTTCAGAATTCTTTGTAAGCTATGGATAATTCTATATTTGCACATCCTGTTGCATGGCCTGCAACATTTGTTCAATTTCTCTGTGGAGACAAGTAGCATATTTCTTCTGGTAAATATAGTCATTAAATCATTCTTGCTGACTTTGATGATTTTGCAACTCATTTTTAATACAATGGGGAGAAAGTGCCTATTGTACACTTGAGAAAAACACTGTACATGTGTTTTCAAAAAGGTTCAGTACCGGACACCATGGGAACAAATACAATACAGTGACATAGAATATTCCATTTCTGAAAACTATCCTTGTCACAAGAAAAATTACTTTACAAGTGAAATTAATCAAATCATTCTCACAGTCTATATTATGCCAATGGCCTACAAATAAATGTATCTATCCTTGTGTTTGGAATTCATGCACATTTGCAATTTCTGTATTTCTTATGGTTATCACATAAGGGAAGTTATACAAGTGGCAATACAATGCAAACCAGATTATGAGGTGACTTTTCACAGGCACAAGCAGGATGGCATTTTGGATGTGACCATGATGTGATGTGGTATGTGTGACCATGGTCTGAGGTTCTCCATCATTTTCTGTGTTTGCTATTTGATTGTGATCTTTTATTTGTTTTTTAGTTTTCAGTCACTTTTTCATTTTGAGTAAACATTCCTTCAGAAACAATATGAAAACAATCACAGTGCTCTTGACTTGTGAATTGTCATAATGCAAAGATATGACCAAGGATCCTGATTTACAACAGATTATTCACAACTTTGTCACTTTCACTGAAATGTACAGGGACCCCAATCTCACAATCTGCATTAAACAAAATGTTCAAATCACTTTGAATTTTCACAAAGATCTGCTACAAGGAATCATCAAACACATGGAAACACATGATGACTTCATGCAGCATAGAAAACAAACAGCCTTGCAGATTATAGATTGTGGGTGTACTGTGAATTGCATTCATCTCAAGTTGTTGGACATTACATTGCACAGAAAGATTTTGAAAGAAGGTCTACCAAAGAAACAAGAGAAACCTCAAAGACGGTCCTTTAGGGCACAACACTCCAATTCCAACTGTTTGTACACATTGCTGTGGATATTTTGCTAGTTGGGTAAAATCTCAGCACTTTCAAGGCTTAAAACACACAAGAGTAGCAAATTACCATGCACCCTTTAAGGTCTTCATGCATGCTATCTTAAAGGCAAACAAACCATTTCTTAAGCAACCATTCCGCTTAATGCAAATGATGGCTCCAGTGCAAACTGCGCAACAGTATTTGATTGAATTCCTCCCTTTCTCCCTTTCTAACCATAACAACAGTACACAGGGTTTAAAAAGAACAGTATGACGTCTGTGATGAAAAACACTGTGTCATGGAAACTAAGCCCAGGATACCACCATGTCTTTTGGAACATGGTCATATAAAAAAACAAAAACAGCTTTTCTAAGGATGCTTACTGTTGCTAGTTACATGCTGTGACTATGACTGACAGACTTTCTTTGACAGACTTTAAAGAGGGTATAATCTGGGCACCTACATATATGTAGATGCCTTTAGTTGAAATATACACAATACATACCAAATTTAAAGGACAAGTTTGCCTCAATAAAGGTGTGAGTTGAGTGAAATGAATGCATCAATATTAGAACACAACATCAATGAAAGTTTGAGGAAAATCAGAAAATCCATTCACAAGTTATGAACTTTTGATGTTTCAGTACTGTTAACACTGGATGAGCAGACTACAGCAGTTTGTGATGTCATATGTGAAGAACAATATAAACAAAAAAGGAATTCCACAAAATTTCGTGTTTTTTTTTTCATAAAAAGTACACATTCCCCTGACTTATTACTGGTGAATATTATGGTAATATTATCACCACTGTCTTCTGAAAGAGGCAAGTCAATTGCTCTCTCATTATGTGAGAAAAATTCTAATATGTTGAATGTTCTTTTTACTTTCTTCATTATATCCTTCCTTGCATGTGACATCACAAACTGCAGCAGTCTTCCCATTCAGTGACAACAGTACTGAAGCTCACAAATTATATCATAACTTTGGATGGCTCGTCTGATTTTCCTCAAACTTCCTCTGATGTGTTATACTAATATTGCTTCATTCTTGGCTTGAACTTGTCCATTGAATCAGTCCTGAAATGAAGGCAAATCAACTGGTACCCTCAGTTAAGGAGGATGCATCTGCTTCTCACTCAATCTCAGTGTATGTGCCATGAGTACACTGTACATGGCTCTTCACTTTAATACATTTTGATGAAGTCACCTGCAGGGCTGCCAACTCTCACACATTGACCGTGGGACTCACGCATTTTTACCAAATCTCACGCACAGATCCAAAAAAAAAAAAAAAAAAATCATGGACGTTTCGATACACCAGTTCGTGCAAAACCCCATCCAGCATCTATCTTCAATGCAGTCGTATTCATTTTCCTCAGTATCGATATCATATACTGTATTTAAATTTTAGGCTGGTTCACCGCGCAATCAAAGACCAACCAATTTGTTTGGCGGTCATAATTATGGTCGTATCTGAGAAACGTGTGCTCTATCGCGCTCCAAGTCCGACCATCGTCCCAACCAGCGAATGTTGTGCTGCGTACATGATACTTTTACGCGGCCGGCTGGCCAGCAAAGGCTAAAAACTGAAAAGTGCTGTGATGTGCAAGCATTGCACCATGCATATCGCATGCACGCACGTTTGGCTTTGCCTATTTGCATTTCAGAGAGACAACCGGTACTCTGGAAATGTGTAGCTAGTCAGCAATGTCTTTTTTATTTCTATGCAAATTTAACTTTCCGAATACTGACTAACCATGGATAACTTGTAAATGGCTAACAGAGGTTTACAGTGCTCATCCGTTAATCGGGAACCGCTTTAGCGGGAACCCCGCTTATGTGCAACAAAATTTGATGTAACAAAATTTCACATGCTATTTCCCCTGCTTTATCGGAACCACGAACCACTTTATCGAGACAAATCTGGCTGAACACTTCCATTTTCCGTGTATTAATGTCTAAAAATAATAAATAAATCCTCAGAAAAAATTGCAGGGATTTAATTTCCTTACCGGAAGGATTATTTTTTCACTAGTTCCTGATAGATTATGCCTACTGAGCAGCAGAGGCGGTCTTATCGAGCGTAATCTCATCGTGTGTCGTCAGCTTCTATTCACGCACTTACACTGTAATTGAGTCCACTAATCTCACCAGCCAGCCAGCTAACACACGTAGCTGAGAGACTAAACTCTCTTCCCGCTTAGTCTCCTGCATGCTGCATATCATGCTCTCACCACCTCATGTGTGACTGTGTGTGTGCCACACCAACACATGCCACACATACGCACTGTGTGAAACTTCAGCTTTGAGATTGCACACAGAGTCGTCCACTGTATGCAGGTCTGCTTCTTATCACCCCTTTCCCAGGGCCCCCATCAAAGACGCTTAACTAATAAGACACGAAAGTGCGCGCTAATCCTGTACAAAACAAATGGACAGCGCGCGGTCCTCAAGCGTATTACGCACATCACCTGAGACGCGCTGTCTTGACACTTGATAAACAACAGCAGTGGCTTCAGGGACAGCGCGTCTCAGGTGATGTGTGTCTTTGCCTGAGACGCGCTGTCTTTGAAGATGTTGTTGTTTATCAAGTGTCTTCGATTGTGAGATCATGTTGTTGCCAAATTTTTACCTCCACAAAATAATCCTTATTACTTTAAAATCTCGTTCTTCAAAATAATCCCCTTAATCGAAAAAAACTACGACTATGAGTTTTTTAATCTTTTTAAAATAATAAAGATACCGCTACCTTTGAAAATGAATATTGTTCCTAGGTGGACTGAGTTTGTACTTAGCTCTCTTTTGTATCGTCATGTAGGGTAGCCATTTTGTGTCCATTTTTATTGCGTGCCTTCGTATCTTGTAATCTCTACTATCTTTGGCCCCCATCCTTGCAATCTACAAGCACGCATATTACAAGCAAATTCCTTTCAACCACCCACCAGCCTGGCAAGGTGGCTGGCATGCTTGTTGGGTGTCAGACTGTCAGTTTCCCTCTATCTACCATCAGGTTTTTGTTTTTTTTTTATTCTTCACCTTATGAGACACATGCATGGTTGCTAGCAAGTGGTTTGTTGTTTAATCATTAAGGGGGTATCTCACTGAGCGGCAAACGTTTGCGAACGTAGCGAATTTGGGAATTCGCCAGGGTTCGTAAACGGTTGCAAATGGTTCGTTAACATTCGCAAGAAAGTTCGCAAACGGTTTTTATTGTCGCAAAGAAATTTTGAACATGTTCAAAATTTCTTTGCGAACCTTTGCGAATTTGTATTTTCGCTAACAGTTGCAAACATTCGCAAACATTCGCAAAACACTCGTAAGAATTCGCAAACGGTCGTAATACGGTGTCGCTAACATTTTTATATGATTCGCCACTGCTAGCGAACAAGTAACCACATGGTTCCTATATAAAAGCTTCTGAAACAGACAAGGTTCCACTCTAAGAAAGTTCTTGAAGCTCTTGACATCTCCATAATGATTGCAATTGCTTCAAAAGCTTTTCATATTGACTAAAGTCTGTCCTCTGCAACAGGCACTCTCTGACTCTCTTTCTTTTCTTCTTCCTTTCTTGTTTTTCTTTATTTTATTTCTCTTATGCTGCACAATTCTCTAAAAAAGAAAGAGTGAAAATGTTCGCTCTTGAAGGAGTGAATTACAGAAAAGAGTGAGTTTTGAGTGAAATTGGAGTGAATTTTGAGAGAAAATATCTATTTTCACTCATTTTGGAGTGACCTCAGGGATCACTCGAAAATCTTGGAGTGATCCCTGAGGTCACTCCAAAATGAGTGAAAATGAACATTTTCACTCCAAAATCACTCTAATTTCACTTGAAACGCACTCTTTTCTGTTATTCACTTCTTCAAGAGTGAACATTTTCACTCTTTCTTTTTTAGAGAGAATAGCTGTAGCAGCAGCCTGACAAAGCAGCTATTCAAGGATAGCAACACCTTGAGCCTCTTCTTGGCAGAAATTTATTTCCATATCCTGGAAATCCATCTTGAATGGTTGTCACAAGAGATCTGAATTCAGTGGAAGGTTTTATGTCGTTTTATGGGTCTTACTATACACAATCGCCTGGTACTTTTCTAGGTCCAAGAACATTCGCAAAACTGTCGCTAACATTTGCAAAATTGTCGCTAACATTTGCAAAATTGTCGCTAACATTTGCTGACATTCGCTAATAGTCGCCACCTGTGTTCGCAAACACTTTCGCAAACATTCTCTAAAGTGTTGCTAATTGTCGCTAAACATCGCTAACTGTCGCTAATGGCAGAAGCGAACCTTGACTTTTCGCAAACGTTTGCAAACGTTCGCCGCTCAGTGAGATACCAGCTTAAGTGTTTTTTTTTTTTTTTTCCTGTCATTCATGGGATCGGGCCAGGGCGAGGGATATCAAAAGAAGGAAGTCTGCTCAGGCCAAGTTGTCTCTTGCACTATGCTATCAAACTGTCATTATGCGACCACTAACCATTTTCTTTTTTTCGGAAGTCCCAAAGTCGGGTTGCATCTTATACATTATACGCGGGTGCATCTAAACACGGAACTTAATGTTATGTATTTTCAACTCTGAAATAGGTATTTGACTCTGTGGTTATCGTCGGTTAGACAACTGCGCATGGTTTAATGTAATGCCCACATACTTGGCTTCATGTTGAGTGGTTTGCATGGGCCAATACTGGCCATCGCTTAAGTGGGTGCACCGCTTAAACGGGAGAATAATGTGTCTCCCGACCCCTCCTGATTAAGCGGTGAGCACTGTATCACCAATTTTAACCATGTTCATTTTAAGTATACTGAAAAAAGTCACTTTAGTATGCACCAAATGGCCCCAATTTAAGATATAAAATGTAAAAGCTCCCTACTGTGGGAAGGGGGACACCCCCCTCCAACACCCTCCACCCCTCAGTCGCTCCGCAGCCAGTGGCCCAGTTTCATCAGCTGACAAGCAGAAAAGAAAAGTTTTTTGGTGCAAAAATTAAGGGGGGCACGCACCCCCTTTCATTTTGTTTTTTATTTTCTTAATTTTTCCAAAAAATTAAAGGGTGCTAACAGTTTTTCATTGAATTCCTCCCTTTCTCCCTTTCTAACCATAACAACAGTACACAGGGTGTAAAAAGAACAGTATGACCTCTGTGATGAAACACACTGTGTCATGGAAAGTAATCCCAGGATACAACTGTCAGTCAATGTTGGCAGCCCTGCATCTGATCTTGACCACCAGATGAGGACTGACCTGTGACCCTCTCTAAACAGTCCTATATTATAATCGGCTAAGGATCGCCCCAATGCCTTCCAGTGCTTTATTTTGCGCGGCTATCTCCTCTGAAGCCGCCGGCTCCGGGCCCCCGAGACCGGTGCCGTCGGCAGCGGGAGGGTCTCTTCTATTTCCCGTTCGGGTTTCGTCCGCGCTCCTCCTCCGTGTCGACGTCGAGAGCGGTACAATAAACAAAGAAAAACAAAAGACAAACAACAACATACAGCGTTTGCGCGCGCGTTTGCCCGCTGGACTCCCGCTTCAGTGGCGAAAGCTCTATCATCGTTCTTGGACAAACACACATGCACACGATGTATACGGGTTATATATAGCTCGTGCCAGCTCGCAGACCTGGGTCGCACACACAGAACTGTACAATCTGTGGTAGCACAGTGGGCATTCTCGCTCGCCCAGGCCAGCTGATCATTCGTGGAGACATGATACACGCATTATGGGTACCGGGTACGGGCAATAAATCACAGAGAGATATGTGTATGCATTGAGCCTGTCGCTGCGTTGCATTGCGTATCATGATGCGTTCTCGGTACACGGGAAGCTACGAATGCCGTATTTTATTTCCCAAACTGCAGGATCCTCTCAGCTACGTCATTCAGTTTACTCTCAAGTCAGGTATGTACTCAGACCGTTTACTGCAGTGATGTCGACGGCTAAATATCCACTCAAATTTTGTCCTTGCCGATCGTGCCTTTCCATATCAGATTACAGGCCTGTGTATGTACTGGTATATTGACGATGGTTACACGAAACACACTAGCTACGTGCACGTGATACAGGTTTTCATATACACGGCTCGTGTCATACAAGGGCATTACGTACAGTTCGCCATTGGCGTGCCCAAATGAAAACAGCGAATGCTGTTATTTTATTGTATTTTGCACAACTACAGGATACTATGCAGCTCAGGTACGTCATTTAGTTTGCTCTCACGTCGGGTGTCATTGTAGTCAGACTGTTTAGGACGGCTAAATATCCACTTAAATTTTTATCCTTGCGATCATGCCCTTCCATCTCAGATTACATGCGCGGCTGTCCATTCCTTTACTCAAGTATTGCATAGGTGCTGTAAACATGAATATTCATAAGACAAGTGCGGACGTAGGGGAAACCTCGCTTTGCCGACCACCTATTTTTTAATTAAGTTACAAGTGGAAATTAAATGGGTGGTTCTATAGTCCGTCAAACCAAGTTTTGGTGATAAAAATAAAAAAGAAGGAGCAAATAAAGACAAAAATATTCTTCTTTTCCCCATAACATAGGAAAAGAAATTTTAAAGAAAAAATACAAGCCCCTGAGACCCATGGATACCCACCGATGCCTACTTATTAAACCTATAATGACTACATGTATAAAAAAGTATAGAAAAGTAGAAATTACGCGGTGCGTAATATATGTCCCCGCCGGAAGTAGCATTTAGTAGCAAAATGTACAATATAGGTAAAAAGATCAAGGTCAAAGGTCAAAGAAGTCAAAGGTCAAAATTCTATGTAGAAGTTTTGAAACCCTCACCTAGTGCCATCACATAAAGCAAACGGAATTGAAATTGGGTTGGAAATAGCGAAGGAGTAGCATTTTGAAGCCAATGTACAATATAGGTAAAAAATCAAGGTCAAAGGTCAAAGAAGTCAAAGGTCAAAATTCTGTGTAGAAGTTTTAAAGCCCTCACCTAGTGCCATCACATAAAGCAAATGGAATCGAAATCGGGTTAGAAATGGCGAAGGAGTAGCATTTGATAGCAAAATGTACAATACAGGTCAAAAATCAAGGTCAGAGGTCAAAGAAGTCAAAGGTCAAAATTCTGTGTACAAGTTTTGAAGCCCTCACCTAGTGCCATCACTTAAAGCAAACGGAATTGAAATCGGGTTGCAAATGGCGAAGGAGTAGCATTTTGTAGCAAAATGTACAATATAGGTCAAAAATCAAGGTCAAAGGTCACAACTGAAATTCTGTGTAGAAGTTTCAAAGCTCCCAGGTAGTGCTATCATATAAAGCAAACAGAATCAAAATCGGGTTAGAAATGGCGAAGGAGTAGCATTTTGAACATTTTGATCACACACGGACGCACAGACGGACGGACAGACAGACAGACAGACGGACGGACACACAGACACACACACGTACGGAGCCCGTTTTATAGTCCCCTGCTCGAACTCGTTCGGCGGGGACAATTATCATCTCCCCTCCAAAAATAATATTTATTAAATGATTATACAATCATAGTATTCATATAATAGGCCCTAATGATAATAATGAAAATGTACAGTCTGAAGCAGATAAACGGGCGAGGATATGCAAACATATTGTCGTTGTGTGGGCTTTTTTTTAAATGACGTGGTATAATGAATATTATTCATGACATACGCCACTTTTCAGCTTTTTCATGAAGAGAAAAAATGTGTGTGCGTTGGGGCCAGATAGGGCTCATGTATTGTTTTTTTTTTTCAACGGGCGTCGAGACTGAGGGCGAATGGCATGGGGAAGGGGGAGATATGCAGGGCAAAATGTCAATGGCACCCCCCCCCCTCCCCCGTGCTTCGACGGGAAGAATCTTTGGGCAAAGAAGACAATCCTCGAATTTCCACGGGTGCTGCTAAGTTGATCTGTGATAACAGCAAGCGGGGCGATTTAAAATTCCCATTCCATGGACCGGCTCCTCAGCTCAGGTGTTAGGAGGGGATGGCCATGGGTAGAAGAGGGTGCAAAAGAAGAAAGGAGAAAAAAGTAAAGTTCTTTCTTTTTGACTACTAAAAACGCGGCGAAAATAATATGAATGAATAAAAAAAAATATGATGCCCTCAGACCCGTGGATTTCCACGGGTGCTGCTAGTTTAGGAAATATTTTCCCATTTATTTCTAGCAATTACACCAAATGACATTATCATGCACTCATACCTAGTGTAGGACTATATGGCCAGATAATGGCATCATTGCTCAATTTCTGGTGACCTTGAACCTTGACCTTTGATCTTCACCCCTGTCATTTAATTGTTGATTTACTTGTACTTCTTACCAGATAATATCATCAATGGACATTTCTAGTTGAAATTAGTGGCTATGACTAAAGGTCACTGTACTTTGATCTATCTAACTACAACAATCTTATCAGCAAATCCTTTTTTTTTTCTTAAAGATGGTGATGAGATGTGAGATCGATGGATGGACCATGAGTTACCATAAATGGACAGATACCACTTGTAAACATGAACAGATTTGAACTCCCCTGTACCAGTAAGGATGATGCTTGAAAGTACTGGGCCAACTAATGTACTCTGCAATACACTTACAGATCACCTATATCATTGCAATTTTTTGACACTTGTACTGGCTAAAATAGCCATAAATTTGTTACCAGGTATGTTGCTTTGAAGGGCTTGCACCACAGGTGAAGCGCATACTATAGCATCTAATGCAGTATTTACAGTGTATCTGCACCCAAAAACTTATTTTTGAGAGGTGTGAGAGCATGTCTTATGGACCCTGGAGAACATTATATCTCATCACAAAAAATGCCCAAAATTGTTAAATATTAATTTTAATAAAGCAGCACACACTATTGCGCGCTGCATTAGTCACCAAAAATGAAAATAGTGGCCGAGCGTTGACCTTTTGTGTGTGCACGTTTTCTTCGTTTGCCTCCGTCTGCACATAGTATATCAAATACCGTCTATCGGTATCGCCTGGGTGGACACGCGTACACGTACGTGTGTCTTTCCAATGCCCAGATAGCGCGACATGACTAACGTTAGCAAATGTACTGAACTACTTGTTAGACAGCATTGTAGCAGCGGAGCCCGGCCTGGCCAGCCCTCCCGCGAGGAGCTTAGCGTTTGGCGATCACGGTGATCACGACTCGATCAACTCTTGGTTTACGTTAAAGATGCCTATTATCTGCGTTGCACCACTTTGCCGGAACACCGGCTTGTAAACCCGAATGCAAGGTTGTGTTAAGAACGAGCCAGCTGACTTTCGACAGCCATTCCGCCTTTACACATCATCGACATTGGACTGTACAGAACATCATCATCAGAACACCAGAATCAGGCTGAATTTGCATGCTATTCCCTCAGTTTTCATCAAGCCCGTCTGTCTTGTGAGTAGACTCAACAGTAAGTTACTGAGGTATGGGCAGCCGTAACCAAAGATCGTACGATCTTTGCCGTAACTCATAATGAAGTAAAATTGGCACTGTCACTGGAAAGTGATGGTCACTAGAATGGTTACTAGAGTAGTCAGAAACACTAACTGTCACTAACCCGTGAAGATCTAACGTTTAATAGGTCTAACTCTAAGATGTATACTCTGTTGTGTGGTCTAGAGGTCTAGTAGATCTAGTACCTGGTACTTAATTAAGTAACAGGGTTAGGCCTAGGTACTTGACCTATCAATGATTAGATCTAGGTGTCTAACGTTAGACCCCTATAACGTTAGCCCAACCAGACGCTGCGCAACAGCGACTGGGCTGTGTGTAGACTCTAACAATGTTCAGACGTCTAACCACAGTAAGTGAGGTGCCCGCACCTCGCCAGGGTCTCGAATACAAGCGCACTGAATCAAAATTTATGCCCGGGACTGTGTTCAGTATCGTATTTTCCATCGTCGGAGCATCTTGCAATCTTATTTCGAGAGTGCACAGTTACTACGGCACGGGACTACAGCTTCGGGAGTCTGTGCATAGACGCTGGGCTGGTCCACTGCATGCATGCTATATATGCCACACGGTTGCACCGGCCTCTCACACGCTGGTTCTCTCTCGAGCTGGATATGCATCCGCCGCATGAGTAGATGCTGCCGCGGCTGGCCTGGTGGCCCGGCGCGGCGGCATGGCGCAGCAGCATCAACCTACATTGTACCTGCGTACCGTACGTGAACATTGGAGTGCGTTTGTGTGTTTTGAGAGCACTAGTATCATAGTGCACTGATCAGACAAAAAATTATCGAACTACGCAATCGAATGCAGACGATAACGCCAGGCGACTTACTCTTAGATCAAGGCGCATGTAATTTTTGGCATTTTAGAGATTGCTCTATTTCTCTTAATATATTGCTATATCTCTGTATGTGAGTAACTTTGCACTCTTATATTTGGTAGTGATATAACCAGTACAACACACCCTTGTACAATGTCTGAAAAATAAATTTCAGGGTGCACATACACTTTAATTCATCATTGCCATGGTTAATTCAATTTAATTTAATTCAATATTACTGTCCATTTCTGGAAGTTTGTTTTGTTTACATGCATTCACATTACTATATACTGGTAGTGTGTACAGTTGTACATAGAATGCATCACACAAAACACAGGTATAACATAGAAATATAGACATGATAGACATACAAAAGATATACAACAATATGATATCAATATCAAATATAGAGATACATGACATTGGAGGAAATATCAATCTGTATACATGAATGAGTCAACATCATGTTGGGTGCGGTGTGCATACACGTGTATGGTATACATTAATGTGAGTAACTGTGTTACAAATTGATAATGCCTAGATTTAGAGTTGTAAGAGATATGAGTAAGTGTATTTTAAATGTCTAAATGAGTGATTGTATAAAAGCTATATTGTATAAAAGTTAATGTTACACATCATTTTCATCATGCCCCATATGTACAATTTCAAACATCTTTCCAATCATAGTTTGGATCTACTGCACAGCATGGCACTAGTCACCTGTTTGTCTGCCTGTCTGCCTCTCTACCTCTCTCTCTCTTTATAATGTCTGTTTAGAGATTAAGATGCAAGGCACTGCTGAGCAGATTTAATGGCTTCTGTTTGTGACAGGCTGCCACAACTGGAGCAGAGCCACTTCATTCCATTCTTGATTATCTTTTTCTCTTCAGCGTGTTTCTTCTGATGAGGAAATACACACTCCACTGGCAAGTGGGAGAGAAGGCAGTGAATGTAAACCTTTTTGTAAGCTCTTCGCAGTACTGAGATATCTTGCAAATTCCATCCTGGGTATCTTTTACCACCTTTGAGTGTTTGGTTATTTGACAACAGGGAGATTTACGATGAAGGGTATTATGGGATTGTCAATGACAGCTGAACGGTTTCTTGCACCAGCATTTACTCAGCTCAGAATGATGCCTAATGGGCATCTCATCAGCCTGGAGACTAGTTGGCAATCTGGGGGACATTTCATGAAAGTGTTCTGTCACATATTCTCATCATGTTTGTGTACACCATCAATCGAAAACTGCAAGGTGATTGTACATCTATGTATAGAAGAGCACAGACACAATCACTTGCAGAATATGATACACATTCGAGCAAGCTTTGTCAATCAACAATCATGATCCTGCTTTGCAAGATATCACTTGTGAATTTCAAAACTTGGAGAGAAAAGCGCAGGTTTTTGCACTTTCTGAAGTTAACCAGGCTTCTCTCAAAACAATCCATTAAGCCTGTTTTTTTTTTTTTTTAAGTTTTGTGCAGTTTATCTGGTACATAGCCTGGAATGTCCCTTTTCAACCTATGTATTTTTGTTCTTTGATAACAACCAAGAGAAGATGCCAGTTGAAGTTTAAAATCATAATAGTCGCCTTATCAAGTATCAAAATTACTTGGCTCTCAGAACTCTACATTAGTTGGCTAAGACGCAGGTTAGAATGAAGATAGAATATCATTACATAACAGAATGATGCACCACAAGTCTTAACAAACAGAGAGAAGTAAGCAAAACAAGGAGAGCGCCACACCACGTTGCTCTATCATCAGTGTAATAAGAGCCTTGAAAAACTCCTCTGTTCCTGCACAACAGATGGAGCTCTTCAAATAATTAGATAGGTAAATGTAATGCACAGGGAGAAGCACAAAGGGCTTTCTACGTTGTAACATTCTATACAGTCTGACCTGGCATTTATCTGGCCATCACTTATCCCGATCTCACTATTATCCAGACATGAGCTGGCTTACAAGTTTCTTAATAATTCCATGCATTTTTCGGTGCCAATCTCAAATATACTTCATATTCCTGTACTTGTGGGTAAAACTTTATTAAAAATATGTATGGTACTAAATTTGTGCACATAATAAAGTTCAGTTATACAGTCAACCTTGTCTAAGTCCAATCTACATGTACTGTATTTGGACTGAAGAAATAGCCCCTTCCACTTTGAGAATACTAGACTCATGAGTGATTAAAATCAATAGAACATAATATAGAATTGAGAAGTTAAAAGGACCTTCTACTTACTGAGTAGTTGATTACTGTATACGCCACATATTTCGCGAGTCTAAATTTTCGCGAACTGGGAATTCCTGCCAATTCGCGAGTGGTTTAATTCGAATCATAGAGTCTTACAGTACTGAACGGAGGTACACTCATATGTCACATCCACATCGGGATCAGAGACAATATTTTCGTGTGTCTTTAATTTCGCGAATAGCACCTGACTCGGGAAATATGCGAAAATAAAAACCTCGCAAAATATTTTGCGTATACAGTATTCGAAATGCAAGGTCAACTTTTGACTGTATTTACTCCGAGAGACATATAATAAGCATTCGATGTCACACTAGCAATTATCAGGTTACAAAGCATTCAAAACATCAATCTTATTCTATCAATCACTCAAACACAATGAAAATGGATAATCACTGACATTTGATTAGTAAACTTGGGCACTAAATCATCTGCATTATGAACCATGACAATATACAAATGACGCACAGGTCTGAGTGCGTCAGTCGGAATTGTGTGCATAAGGTAACTATGGAATGCTCAACCTACGAGGCGAAGCCGAGTGGGTTTAGGCTAAATTCCATAGCTACTCCATGCACACCATATTCCGCCTGATGCACGAAAAAGACATTTGTGTCACCTGTGTTATAGAATGGGTGTTTTCTTGCCAAAAACCTATTTTTCTATTATGTTACCTGATGACAAATTTACTGAATACATTTCCTTTTCACTTGCCATAGACGAGAGCCCTAAAATCATGCATCAGTTTTACTGGATGCATGGTTTTTCTTCAGAACCATGCATCCAGTAAAAACTGATCAATGCATGATTTTTTTAGCCAATAGGTGTCTCGTACTGAGTGCGCGAACGCTTGCTTAGTGCGCAACCTTTGTTACAAGTGCGCATACTCTTGCTACAAGTGCGCGATAACATGTTAACCACTGTGACTCAGCGTGCGGCCAGTACAAAATCAACACATAGCTGTTAACTAATGAGATCGCAGGATTCTCGCTACCCATTCTATAATACAATTTGTACCATGCACATAATTGTTTTTTTGTTGATTGTAACAATACATGTGTATACATTGCACCCCTAGCGTAGCATGCTAGAAAATGCTGTGAATAGTTGCAGCATCTTTCTGTGTGTTTTTTTTTGACCAAATCACTTTTAATTTACAACAGATGTTCACCAGACTTGACATGGCTGGATACTGAGATTGGACTGTAAAATTAACTTAAACTGGTGCGTTGAAAATAATCCTCAGCTTTTAAAATATTTTTCCAATCCTTTCCTTCATATAATACTTCATAGTTAATCACAGCCAGGAAATAAACACCTGACCCTCAGACTTACTTGTACACTGTACTTAAAATCAATCAAACTACATTCATCTAAACAAACAGAGGTACTTAAATCTTCTCAAAGATGATTGCAGCAACTTGAGATAAAGGCCTAATGCCAGTCCATTTTGTCCCTCACAATTCCATGTTATCTATAGTAACAGTGCATGGCTCAATCATACAAATATATGAATACAATAAAGATTATAAGTTAACTCAATGGTGTACTTTCAACCTTTCAAGAATTACTGAATGAACAGATCTAGAGATCTTGAGCCATTTGAACAGTAAGCCTTTAGCCCTTGGGGTCTACCACAATTTGTTAACCCCCTTTGGGGTAGGCTGAAACTTAAATACCCATAGCTGTTTGATGGATATTCTCAAAATAAAAAAATCAGCTCACAAACATATAGTTTCTCAATACATAAATTTGTTATACATCATCGCCAAAGTGATGGGTAGTCACAAACTTATTCTGTTGAAAAATGACAATACATGTACAATGTAATAGTACTACTACTTTCGACTTCATTCCTTCAACATGGCTCTCACTGAAGAATTCAACCGCTCATGGGTAAAATTGTCTCACATTATTTGCAAATTATGCACAATGTGGCTGCATAATGAGTGCTCAAAAGTTAACCAAAGCGAACTGATATACTGCACAACGTACCATACAGTGGAAACTCAATATAACGAGATGGTCGGGACCGAGTCATTTTCCTCTTTATAGCCGATAACTCGTTATATCAGTAGGCATAAAAGAAGGCATAATATAAAGACATTAATTTGCACATGTGGGACTACCCATCATATTTCAATCAATACTGATAACTTGATATTGTGTGGGGGAATTACTCAGCTTTATAGGTAAACAGATGTTTTTCGCCAAGGAAATCCATATATTATCAAGAATGTGTTTCTTATCAATTGTAGATGTTTGAATTTGTAAATTTATATAGCTTGCGATTGTATCAAGATCGTCTGTGGATTGGTATGTGGTTATCGTATGGGTGTGTGTTGTGTGGAAAGCTTGAATGTGGTCTGCACAATGCTGTGTGTGTATGTGACATATTCTGTATGTACATTATGACTGCGTGTGTGTGAAGATGGGGAATTCCCTACGTAGAAGGCCAATCACAGCATCAGATTGCCTCACACCTGCTAAACGTCATGATGATGTCATGTAAATATGGCCGTCCCACCACATTTTCTGCATGTATCAGTATGCGCACACACACACACTTACACGTAACACATGCAGTGCTAGCTGGGGTGCACTGAAGAAAATGATTATGTGTGTACAAGACAGTTTTTGGCGCATCAAGCTTTACAATCTCGGAAGATGATAGCACAGGCGAAGTAAAGCTTTACCGAAGGCATTTTGCTTTACCTCGCTATAGCAGGTGTGATTGACTATGTTTTTCTTTGTTTGGAAGTCACAAAATTTATCTCGTTATAGCAGTTATTTCGTTATAGCCGATCTCGCTATAAGAGTAGCATTTTACATAGACTTGTATGGAAGGAAATTTGGGACCGGGAAAATTTCCTCGTTATAACCGATATCTCGTTATAGCAGTGTTCGTTATACCAAGTTTCCCCTGTACAATGTCAGATTTGGAGTGTTTGAGTGCTCTAGGGAGAAAATGTACCTCATGAGTTACTTTTAGAGGAGCTCAAATGTTCTGTAGCAACAGGGTAAAGAACAGGGCCATGTGCTAGTTGCAGGTGTCCTGAACATGCCCTAAACAAAGAGAATCAACTCTGGGCATTATCAGATTATGACGTAGAGTGTACGTGTATGTCATGCACATTTTCCTCATGCTGACGTCTGGTACGGTTATGGTACGCTTTTGAGACACATCTGGAAGTGATTTATTTTTGACTCACAATAGTATGGTAAAGTACACTTTATAAGGGGCATTCAAGCGCTCCTCTGGTGCGGATATCAGGGATCTCGCCAGCGTATATAACCCTTGTCGGTGCCGACAAGCGTGCGGTTTGAAGAAACAGTTGCCGACAAGGGTAAAATTTGCAGACAAGGGTAATGCCACGCATGAACTTGCTTGACGAGCTAAGTTTGGACCAATTTCTCGCCTTTTTTACTCTTGATTATCTGGCTAGAAAAGACGCTAAATGTTGAAATGAGCAGCAGTTTACAAGCACAAAAAGTTATCCACACAGTCACCGCACCGATCAAAACAACGCGGCTCAACAACATAGCTATAACTGCACACCACCACCTCACACACTTGCTCACTCACATGCGCTCTGATTCGGGATCCACACACACAGCAATTTATTTGTGTGAAGATGCACCTAGCCACAGACAGCGGCCTGTGTGTACATACATGACGGTATTGTGAGAGGGAGAGAGAGAGGACGGAAAGAGAGGGTCTAAGGCCGAGGGAGGCTGAGGAAGGCTGACGCATGCTCGCTTGTTGTTACGTTTGTTGTCGGGTTATGCAAAAACAAACGATATGAAATGCATGCCCCCCTCCGCGAAAGGTTTTTTTTTTTTTTTTTTTTGCTGCTTTCGTTTGTTTGTTCGTTTGTCTGTCTGTCTCTCTATTCGCAAAATAAGTCAAAATTTGGGAACAGATTAGGATGAAATTTTCAGGAACAGCTGGTTGGTAAAATGGCACAAGGAACAGATGATTAAATTTTGGTAGTAAGCAGGATTTATAATACCACCGGAATTCACTGCCAGGATCCAGGATTTTTAGACATCTTTTCATATATTTGAAAGGATTCGTATCAATTCTTAAGGAAGCTTGACATCGGCAATGACGCAAAATTAGATGCGTTCAAAGCATTGCCGCAGAGAGAAAATTACCTCCATCTTTCGTAAAAAAAACACCCCAAAACAAAAACAAAATGTGCGATGGAGTAAGCAAATGCAAATTGTTTATTTATTACTTTTGTGGGGGTCGATTCAGCGGGTTATTTTTTATTTAAAAAACCATGCGTTCCATTTGAGCCTTTTCACTTTCCATGGATTCGTAAACGTCATTAGTGAATATTCCATTTTCCTTCTCCTGGCCGAAATTAGTAATTCTGTCATGATGGTCTTTCAAGTTCAACGTACGTAATGCTCCACGTGCTTCTGGCTTGGTTTGTTCACAGGGTTAGGGGGCCTGCATGGGCAGAAAATAAATTAATGACTAATCATTCATCGCTGTCCCCAGCTGGTTTAAATGCTATTTACACGCTGTTTACGACCACTGAAGTATAAGGTGGGAGTACGGGCGGAATTACTTTATCTATTTATTACATTCTTTATCTATTCATAATAATTTCTTATTTAAAATAAAGAATGTTTGGTTGTCCACGTAATGTTAAAAAAAATATTATTTTGACATTTCATGCGCTTAACTGTCGAGCATTTTCTTCTTTTTTTACAGGAGAAAGCAAAACGTTATTCTCTTTAGCAATGACGGCCTAGGCATACATATCATTTTGTGATGCAGTTTTGATTTTCGTTAACACATAAATTGTTCTCCTTCCAGATCAGGTCTTGATTTAGTGAAAATAAACAATGTTTTTCACATTCACACAAGGCAGTTTGGTTAGCCAGTGTTCTGTTCACTGCCAGTGAAATTTCGGAATAAAGCGATGGCCCCAAAACGGTGTTTGTTCCGAAATAATGATAGAATAATATTACATTCCTTATTATTCTGAAGGTCCATTAATCGGAAAATAATAAAGAAACCATGTCTGTTAATTTCCAAACGAAATCAGTTTTATTTCAAACGTTCTGTCAGTGAAATTTCGGAATAAAAAAGTTTTCTTACTCTGAGGGTTCATTACTCCGACAGAAAAAATAGTAATGAAATAGTAAGTACTACATTCTATATTCTGAAGGTTCGTTAACCGAAAAATAGTAAAGAAAAAACGGTCCGTAAATTTCAAAACGAAATCAGTGTGTCATTTTGAACGTTCTGCCAGTGAAATTTCAGAATAAAACGACTGCCCCAAAACAGTTACAGTTTTCTTACTCTGAGGATTCGCTACTCCGACAGAAATTATCATGATTGCACTAGATTCTTTATTCTGAAGGTTTGTTAATCCAAAAATAATAAAGAAAAAAATAACTGCTAATTTCACAACGAAATCAGTTTTGTTATTTCAAACGTTCTGCCACTGAAATTTCGGAATAAAACAACGGCCCAAAACGGTTACAGCTTTCTTTTACTCTGAAGGTTTGTTAATCCGAAAGAATGATGATAAAATACTATAGATTCTTAATTCTGAACGATCTGAACGATCCGAAACAATAACGATGATAGATAATACTAGATTCTTTTCGGTTCGTTGATCGGAAAATATAAAGAAAAAAAATGTTTCTTAATCTCCGAACGAAATCAGTTTTGTTTATTTTGTACGTTCATCTGTAGTACCGACCTTTGGTGTTGTTGTTGTTTTCGATTAACAAACCTTCGAAGTACTCAGTAATGAATTGTTTCACTTTATGATTAAACAATCCTCAGGAATAACAACCATCACTCGTGTAATCAGGGAGGTACATTTTTGTATGATATCTCTTTGATGTCACGGCCAAACTACCGCAGTATACCCAGAGAGGAAAGTGCAACGATGTCCCGAAAGTTCTCGCTTCTTGCGCATCTGCATGCAGTAGGCCTACCACGTGGTCGAGCAGACGGCGAGAAAGCAAAAACACTACTAGTAGTTTCAATGTAGTACACGGCGCGCGTTGTTGCGATACAGAGACGGCTAATTATATTGCAACGGTGAAACAGGAAAGGCCTGAAAGAAAACGGAACCTTCACCATCGGCACCTACTTTTCTTTCATTTATTACTAAGGAACTGCTGCCAACAAAAGGTACGGAGTTTCTGCATTGTTTCTGTGAGAATATGCCTCTCACAACGCTCATTACATCTCCGTGAAAATGTCACATTTAGTGGCATTTTTAGTGGCAATTTATCAGTGTTGTATTGAGCATCAGCAATTCAAGGCTTCCGTACCCACCCCCAGAACAGCGCATATAACTGCCAAAAGTGTGAAGAAATTCCTGCCGAGAACCCTGGATATATACGAGTACGGTATGGTACCCTTCAGGAGAGCACTCAAGTAAGGCCATTACCCAATTTTGTAACATTTGAAGACTCCTTAAAACCATGACATAAAATAAAATTTAATTTAGCATGGTCTTACAGAATTTTCAGAAAATGCATGCTATAGAAAGCCCTAGTTCAGTGTCCATCCAAGACACCCTAAATTCTCAAAAACTTGGATGGTCATATCTGTTATAGCAGTGTGTTTGTGTGTGATACACACACACGCACACACTTAAACCTGGCATAAACCCGAAGGATAATTCAACTTGGGAATAAATGTGAAGGATCATCGATGCAGCTTTTTGAGTATGTAACAAACGCAAACAGAAGAAAACTGACCAGATATTATTAGTGAAAAAATTAGCAAAGGAAACGAGATTCCACTGGGATTGGCCTTTTTCCACATTTTTGATGTGGCATTATTCACTGAAGATGAAATGTGCTGCTCGCCTCTGAACCATTTCAAGCCTAGTCATAATATTGGATTGGTGCAGGTCTCATGGATGCTGCAGAAATTTAGTATTTGAAACTAGGATGGACGAGGGCTTTACTGGCAGCTGTTTTTACCTGGGAGTCACATCCTGACAAATGCTGGTTTCTATGTAGATCATGTAACATGTACAATTAATCATAAGATCCTGCTAGCGTTCTTATAACAGTGGGATCAATGTCATGGTTCCATGATATATCATTGGAGAGTGAGAGGTGTATATCAAAGTAGTAACCTAACCCCAGGGCACTGCAAGGCGAAGTCAAATAATATTTATGTTTCTCGTCCTGCTTCAATTTTTGAGGCCACCTTAATTTATTTTTTTCATTTCTTATTTCAATTTTAAAAAAAAAGAAGAGAGACAAATTTTTTTTTTTTAAAATTGAAAAATCCCGAAAAATCCATCAGGAATTATTCATTCTACTGGCTCAGCGCGCATACGTACGAGTTAGCTATTGTACAGTATAGCTTTGTATACATGTACACTGCTGACAGTGCCTGCAGCAGTTGTGTATGTTCTTGACCGAAAGATTGGTCTGTATCTGGTCGTCGGGGATTTGTTCCGCGGAGACTGCGTCTGGCTTCATGGATCTCCTCCGGAGAGCGATAACATTAAAACTAGAAATGTCGCTAAGGCGACTGCTATGCCTCCGCCATAATGCATGATTCTCCTAATAGGTCTATAGTACATGTGGACAATGCATAATTACATTTTCACAATATTGGCAAAATATTGAAATTACATGTTTGTCACAAATGTGTTGAATGTTCACCTTCCTTTACCTAGGTTTAATTAGATGAATAGGAGAGCATGTATTTGGGGATTCAAGGACTTTAACTTGACTTTGACCCATTCATAAGTGTATGAATACTGTAATTTTCAAGGTATGGAGAAAAAGTGTAATTTCTGTATTGAAAAGTACACTGTTACCATTTTCTTTTGGCCTTTGACCCTAAAATTCATAGGATAATCACTGTCAGGCAGAACATGCATAAATATGTAGTAAGTTTCAAGATAACACGAGCAACTTCTGAGATATGGAGGAAAAAGTTAGTTCAGCACTTTCCCTTGATTTTTGACCTTTTGACCTTTGAGGCAAATCCCCCCCCCCAAAAAAAAAAGAGAAAAAGAAAATTTCTACATAATCTAGGTTATACATGCATACACCAAGTGCAAAAAAAATAAAAAATTGCTGGCATTACATGAATACATGTATGAGGGAAATATTAAAAATTTGAAGTGTTGCACTTGACCTTTGACCCCTGACCTTTGACCCTATGAACCCTAGATTCTCTACATAATAACTGCCAGTCAGTACATGTATATATACAGTGTTCCATGAAGATACCTTGAACAATTTCCAAGGTACAGAGAAAAAAGCGAAGTTTTAATATTTTAACTTGACCTTTTGACCTTTGACCTTTGACCTCATGACCCAAAACTTTCACCAGAGAATCTTAATTGGGTAATACATGTATACACTAAGTTTCAAGAAAATATCTTCAGGCATTGCATAGATATGGAGGAAATAGTGAAATTTTATGTATTTGACCTTGACCTTTTGACCTTTGACCTTGACCATGTGCACCCAAAAGTTGATAGGCACAACTTCACCCCCTAATACACATACATGCCAAGTTTCATTAGGATACCTTAAAAGGTTTTGATAGTTACCCTGTCCACAAAATTTATTACGGACGGACGGAAGGACGGACGGACAGACGGAAGGACGGACGGACGGACGGACGGAAGGACGGACGGACGGACGGACGGACGGACAACCCGAAAACATAATGCCTCCGGCACCACTTCGTGGCGGAGGCATAAAAAATAAAAGACTCCTCCAGACAGACGGATCTTTCTGTCTTGTATGTTCATGCGTGTTCGCGAGGTTGCTTAACTACAGCTACATGTAGCTGGCGCTGTTGCATGTGAAACTATGAATGATTTGACCAACCAAACTGTCATGAAACTAGTTCAAGATTTTTCATGCTTTTGATACCAAATATCACAGAATGCACAAAGGGATGACACATCTTAAGTTTCATGACAGTTTTGGTAGCCTAAATAATTCATGGTTTCATTTCCAATTGGGTTTCAATAACTGGTAAACCAATCATGTCACAAATCACAATTACACTTTTACATGATGCTAGAGAAGTATTGGATGATTGACTGTTCTGAATTTAAAATTTCCAAAGCAATTTCGCATTCAAATGTGCATAGGAATTGTTGCCTTTATCAGCAACATGTGGACGTACATTGCATTGTATACAAACTCACTAGTGCATTTAATTTACATTGTTTGATTTTGGTTTTTTGTTCATTCTGGAGTTTTATTCTGATGAGTGCAAGACTTTTTGTAGTACCATAGTTTGTACATCTTTTCATTTTGAACTAAACTGAATTTCATATGGTGCTAAAAACATTGTAAATATGTTCAGGTTTTGTGTGACATACAGTACGTGTCTCCATTACTTTGATGATTCGTGTGATATATGGGGAAAACATGGGATTGACAAAAATCTCAGATGGTGGCCATCTTGAAAATTAATAAATAGATAAATAAAAAGCCCCTCTTTTTCATTTTTTAAAACCTGGACGAGAAACATATACTAGCCTAGCCAGTAACATGTATAATGTAAAAATTTATGTGTTGGGGTTGCCAGTGCGGTTACCTGATTAGGTGCATTTATCTATTGGATGACTGATTGGTCGACTCCTGTTAACGTTAACATTAAGACATAGTAGGCATGCTGTACTACACTGTACACCTACTATTGTAGATCTAGACTCTAGGTCTATAAGACTTTTGCTTCTTGTGTCATGCATTGTTTGGCATATAAAGGAGTTGAAACTAAATCTGCCAAACTGATACTGCTCATCATGCCCTACACTAACTACACGCAGCCGCTGTCGTGAAGCGACAGCGGCTGCATGTCTACCCTATTCGTAGACATTGTCATTTTCAGCAGTGGGTGTATGTTTCCTTCATGAATATCTTTATTAATTGTAGAAAACTACAAGGAAAAGTAGAAATTACGCGGTGCGTAATATATGTCCCCGCCGGAAGTAGCATTTTGTCGCAAAATGTACAATACAGGTCAAAAATCAGGGTCAAAGGTCAAAGAAGTCAAACGTCAAAATTCTGTGTACAAGTTTTGAAGCCCTCACCTAGTGCCATCACATAAAGCAAACGGAATCGAAATCGGGTTAGAAATGGCGAAGAAGTAGCATTTTGTAGCCAATGTACAATATAGGTCAAAAATCAAGGTCAAAGGTCAAAATTCTGTGTAGAAGTTTTGAAGCCCTCACGTAGCGCCATCACATAAAGCAAATGGAATCGAAATCGGGTTAGAAATGGCGAAGGAGTAGCATTTTGTAGCAAAATGTACAATACAGGTAAAAAATCAAGGTCAAAGGTCAAAATTCTGTTTAGAAGTTTTGAAGCCCTCGCCTAGTGCCATCATGTAAAGCAAACGGAACCGAAATCGGGTTAGAAATGGCGAAGGAGTAGCATTTCGTAGCAAAATGTACAATATAGGTCAAAAATCAAAGTCAAAGGTCAAAATTCTGTTTAGAAGTTTTGAAGCCCTCACCTAGTGCCATCACATAAAGCAAACGGAATCCAAATCGGGTTAGAAATGGCGAAGGAGTAGCATTTTGTAGCAAAATGTACAATACAGGTCAAAAAATCAAGGTCAAAAGTCAAAGAAGTGAAAGGTCAAAATTCTGTGTACAAGTTTTGAAGCCCTTACCTAGTGCCATCACATAAAGCAAACGGAATCGAAATCGGGTTAGAAATGGCGAAGGAGTAGCATTTTGTAGCAAAATGTACAATATAGGTCAAAGGCAAGGTCAAAGGTCACAACTGAAATTCTGTGCAGAAGTTTCAAAGCTCCCATGTAGTACTCTCATATAAAGCAAACAGAATCAAAATCGGCTCATAAATGACAGAGAGGTAGCAAATTGACCATTTTGATCACACACGAACGCACACACGGACACAAGGACACACACACGTACGGAGCCCGTTTCATCTGTAGTCCCCTGCTCGAACTCGTGGGGACAAAAATATAAGGAATCCCCACAGTCTATGATATCCATGGATTCAATAATTGGTATGCGATTTTTTTTTTTTAATTACGTCAAAAACCCACAGAAATCCATGATTAAAATCAGGTCTGTAAAGCGTCCGTATTGCTTCCCTCCTCACCTTCTGCATGTTATTTGAATGGCAATTACTCTCGTATACTACAACGTAGCAAGTCGGAAAAGTTCATGACCTTGTCGGAGCAGAAGTGACCTGTGCAAGGTCAAATCAGGAGAGCAGCACACGCGGAAATAAATCTACGTAGCAGAGGACAAGCTTTACGTAACACACAAAACGCACGGGCGTACGTAAAATGCTACCACAGTACTTCCGGTTGAGCGTTCGTGGTAGTTCATTGACTCCGAAAAATTAAACAATAAGTAGGGTGTCGGATGGCGCCCTTCCTACGTTGTACCTTCGGACCATTGTGCAACTCCCATAGGACACCGTGCTAATGCGAGGTGCGCCGATTTTGGCAAGCGATTTTGAGGCAGATTTTGCCTTTATTGCATTTTCCACAGTCGATGCCGACATCAAATCCCCACAAATTTGGTATCATATGAAAGAAGACGTTTGTCTCCATATTGTATTAGAGCGCTGGTACATGAATCCTTCAATAAATTGGTGTTACAAATGTCGTTAGAAACACGTTTCTCCCCATATCTCAGCGTCTGCTTCGGTACTTGCACCAGCGTGAAGCACGTGAGTAGTTTAGGATATATGCTGAATCCGATGGTGTGGTTAGTTTTTCGCTAGCTCCACGTCTTCGACTGTGGATTTTGCCTTGAAAGCACCCCTTGCAATAATTTTTTCGGTTGCAGCGAACGCTTAAGGCGTGGCTTCGTATGCAAGGATCCATGGTAACTTTTGCGTACTGGGGCGCATGCATATTTAAATTCAACACACAACGCAGCCACATGGCGTTCGCGGCGCGAAGCTGGATTGCGTGTGCATAGGCTGTGTGAATTATGTTGGATGTGTGTGTGTGTGTGTGTGTGTGTGTGCACCATACTTATACATACGGCCCGCGCAACGCGTCTGCTGCTGTGCTACTCGCTGCACACCATGCTAGCTAGCTGCGGGCATCGCAGCAGGCATCAATGCCGCCAGTGCAAGCCTGGCCTGTCCACATAACGTCAACTGGGTAGCTTGTGATGTAAACTGCGCTACCCCAGCCCCGGCCCCAACCCCAGCCCCAACTTTATCGCAATGATGGGGTTGCGTGGGTCTGCAATGTAAACAACTGCGCCGTGTGATGTTGTGTGGTATGAAAAGGGTAGCACTACGGTTTGCACTCCCACCATTCACGAGCGATGACGTTGTGTCTCTCTCAGCGCACTGCATGCACCATGCCGTTGATTCCTACCATAGCAGACGACGGCAAACTAGTATCGGTTGATGATCGGTTTGCTATCGCTTTCAACTATGAAAGGTTTTCCCTCATTGGTCAGCTTGCTCTCCCACAATGCCTTCCGAAAATGGCATCATCGCTTTCTTCCATTCATAAGCTCTACGTTGACACCACGTACATCTCCGTTGCTTATTGGAAAACAACGCAAATTTTTCAGATAATTTCGCCCTATAATATGGAATTCTCCGGCAATCTGTGCCAGGAATATGTCATCAAAGGAGTAGTTTTGGTCATACATGTAATTTTTTTTCATCCTCGTGATATTTTTTATGGATTCTCGAGCAATTTGTGTTTTGATACTACTTTTACCGTGTGCGAGTATGTGCAATGTATGTGTGAGGATGTTTGAAGTGCATAGATCAATTTTGAAAATGTTAGATTTCTGTGGCGAGCGACCTACCCGATACCAGCGGTGCGCTGCAAGGCTGTAAGAGTATACAAACGGGTTACGAGAGCGGGATAGGGTGCAGTGACTACACGCACTGTGCATACTTGCGATGCAGCAAGTGAGACACGATGCACGCAATACACATGGCCAATGCAGTCGTGGCTCAGCCAATCAGCAACAAGGTAAGACCTTGCAAGCGCATCGCGGAGCGGAGAGAGCCCGAGAGAGAAAAGGCCAAGATATTTCTAGCTCTCTCCTTGCTGCGATCGCACAGCCGATAGTCGAGATAACGATATTCTGTAGGCAATCAGGAGTTGAGCGGTGGAGCGGCAGACATTCTCGGTGGGTTCTGGGGCGACATGAATTATGCATGTCGGGGATCTGTGCTTGCGCTGTGTTGACTGAGGCGCTGCTTAAACTGTGTACATGGCATACAACAGTCAAACCGCAGTGGTTAGCGAGCACGTACACACACACATACACAAACACCACATGCAGTGTGACGACATTGTGGGGGAGTGGCTTCTGCTCTTGTTACGCGTATTTTCTAACCGCTGTATGGTCATTATCTGATCGCTTGAATCCACACGCGAATGCAACTTTCCGGCGTAATTATTTGGACACATTTTCGAGCGTGCTCGACAAAAAGGTGGGTAATATTGCTGTGATTTGAAAGTTAAATTTTTCGAGATAGAAACATCATTTCAACATGAAATTTGAAATGTGTCTTAATTGATGTAATTCTCTTTCATATGAAATAGTCCACAATTCGTTTTTCAGAGAATTTCAAAAGTTGCAAAAATGCTTCAGACACCCTACAATAAGGTCTGGAGACCAACAAAACACCAAATTCAACTCAACCATCAGCAAAATACAATGTAGGTGAGTGGTAAAAATCATCTAAATGATGGATGATTTATTATTGCATTTCAAGAACTAAATAAACCAGGAAAAGATAAACAACACCCCTCTCCAATCACTTCACACATTCTCGTGACCATCACACAACCAGATTTCCCATTGACTAATGCACACTTTCCTCCCATATCGCCGGTTCAGGTAGTGGACATGCCCCGAGATTTCCCGTTGGCGGTTTTTTGCGATACGATGGTAGGCAGCAAGTTTGGTATCATTGTAAAGCTGACATTTCACTCGGTCAGAATATGTATGAAAACTGCTGAAAACTCTAGTCTAGGGGTATGAAAACAGCCTTCAAAGTTGCTTTTTTCAACACCCAATTCAGGTAAGATCGAAGAAATCCTGTTAAATTTGATACACATACTCAAAATTATTCGGGGTTTTTCCATAGATTCGTAGCAGCAGTGTTCACTGATCGATTCACGCAAGTGTGCTCACGTACAGGTACCGAAATCTCGTGTATCACGTTACTTTCTAATATGATGCCTAGCTCACATTTGCAGTGACGCGATTCAAAATGGCCGCCTCCGTGACTCGATCGCACCGTTTTCACGGCGCATTTCAAGTGCAAAATCCATAAACAATTTGTTGTTCAATATTATCGCAACATATATTTTGACCATTTACAAACATCAGAGTGTGAATATATGAAGTTTCAAGTGAGATTGAAGGTAAATTGATAACAAAAATTAACGAAATTTGAAACCATGTTTAACACGTAAACAGAGTATACATCGGAAAACGCACGGCCGGTTTGGCAACGCTATTTGAGGTGACAAAAATAAAAATTATCAAATTCAATGCGATCAGAATCCGATTACAGAGCTCTCTTCGTGGTTGGTGGTCCCGCCTGTAAATTTTACAGCCCTGTCACGACGTACTGTACCTACGTATACTACTGCTGGGCTTAACCCCGTCGCGGGGCGCTGTAACATAGTAACAGCGCCTTACGGTACATATTTTTCCGTATGGGGTCGCTGCTGCGGTTATGCTGGGCTGTGCTTGTGTCACAAGCATGTAGTAATGTACTACAACACAAGCAATGCAATTATTGAATTAATTGTGGCATCACGAGTATCAGCACATTGCCTTACATGTAGGAACCTTGCCTACATTCTCTCTACAACTACTAGGTCTAGTAGTTCTCTCTAGATATACAACAATTCTCTTTACATTACAACTAGTTTTACTGTTGCTACCATTGCATTGTGTGTGAATGAGCACCAGGGGCCAAGGCCCAAGGGCCAAGTTTTCTCAATGGAAGAAGTCAGAGGGTCGTTTTGAATGGTATTAAATCTTCTTCAGTAGCGGTAGGATCTGGAGTGCCTCAGGGGTCGGTTCTTGGGCCTTGCCTCTTTCTACTTTACATCAATGACTTGCCTGATGGTCTCGCGTCAAAGGTTCGCCTTTTTGCCGACGATGCAATTTCTTACATGACCATCGACAATCAACATCATACGCAAAATCTTCAAGAGGACCTAAACAAAATTGGTGACTGGGCGAAAAAATGGATGATGGATTTGAACACAGATAAGTGTAAGGTTTTGACAATATCCAGGAAAAGAAGTAAGGTGCACGTGCAACACGTGTATCATCTAAATAACGCCCCTCTTGAATCTGTTGAATCCGTGAAGTACTTGGGTGTAACCATCACTTCTGATTTGAAGTGGACCCAACACATCAACAATACTGTCAATAAAGCCAATAACGTGCTTGCATTTCTAAAACGCAATCTTCGCATTAAATCTTCTGATGTTAAAGCCACAGCTTACAAAACGTTGGTTCGACCAATTGTTGAGTATGCTTCCACAGTTTGGGACCCATCTACCAAGAACCTAATCCACCAAGTGGAAATGGTCCAGAGAAGAGCTGCGCGATTCACTTTAAATCGCTACCATAACACCTCGAGCAGCGTCCTCGCCAGAAAATGAAGTACGAGTGGCGGAAAAGTGCCGTCAGGTAGTTTGAAATATTTACGCGTGGTGGCTCAAACTGAACACGTGGTCGGGTCGTCGGGAGAAGAAACGGCGCTTACACACCGACATGCGCGTGCGCGAGAAGCATGCAAAAACAAAACAAAACAGAAAGAGAGAGAAAAAGGGACAAAATTGGTGCGATATCGCACTGTCGACTCTGCGTTATAACGTTACAGCTTCGTAGCTAAAAAAATGGTACTAAAAGTGTCCGAAATCATCCCTCCGTTTGTAACAGATTTTATATAATATGCTGGGCTCGACACTAACGGTTCCCCGGGGTCACCAAAAAAGTCGGATGTTTGCCTTTGCTTTTGGAAATGAAAAGCGGTAACAATCGGCTCCATACGATGCCAAGATAACTGTCGGATGTTTGCTTTTAATTAAATTTCGAAATGAATAACAGTAACATTTAGTTGCGTTCGATGGTAAATTTTATGTTTGATGTTTGCTTTGACATTCGGAAATGAATAGCAATAGTATTCAACTCCGAACGATGATAAAATGAATGCCGGCAGTTTGTTCTTACGTTCGAAAGTAAATAACAATAAAATTTAGCTCCGGAAGATACTAAAATAAATATCGAATGATCCCTTTGACGTTCGGAAATGAATAACAATTCTATTCAACTCCGTACGATGATGAAATAAACGTCTGATGTTTGCTTTTATGTTCGAAAGTAAATAACAATAACTTTCAGCTCCGGAAGATGGTAAAATAAATGTCAGATGAGTGCTTTTACGTTCGGAAATGAACAGCGGTAACAATCGGCTCCATACGATGCAAAGATAACTGTCGGATGTTTGCTTTTAAATTTCGAAATGAATACAGTAATATTTAGTTGCGTTCGGTGGTAAATTTAATGTTTGATGTTTGCTTTGACGTTCGGAAATGAATAACAATAGTATTCAACTCCGTACGATGATAAAATGAATGCCGGAAATTTGTTTTTACGTTCGAAGGTATAAATAACAATAAAATTTAGCTCCGGAAGAAGCTAAAATAAATGTCAGATGAGTGTTTTACGTTCGGAAGTGAATAGCAGTAATATTCTGCTCCATACGATGCTAAAATAACTGTCGGATGTTTGCTTTTAAATTTCGAAATGAATAACAGTAACGTTCAGCTGCGTTTGATGATAAAGTAAATATCTGATGTCTGCCTTGACATTGAAAAATCAAAAACAGTATAACATTCGGCTCCGTACGATAATAAGATAAATGTCGGATGTTTGCCTTTGCTTTTGGAAATGAACAGCGGTAACAATCGGCTCCATACGATGCTAAGATAACTGTCGGATGTTTGCATTTAAATTTCGAAATGAATAACAGTAACATTTTAGTTGCGTTCGATGGTAAATTTAATGTTTGATGTTTGCTTTGAAATTCGGAAATGAATTACAATACACTTTTGCAGTATTCAACTCCGTACGATGATAAAATGAATGCTGGAAGTTTGTTTTTACGTTCGAAAGTAAATAACAATAACATTTAGCTCCGGAAGATACTAAAATAAATATCGAATGATCCCTTTGACGTTCGGAAATGAATAACAATACTATTCAACTCCGTACGATGATGAAATAAACGTCTGATGTTTGCTTTTATGTTCGAAAGTAAATAACAATAACTTTCAGCTCCGGAAGATGGTAAAATAAATGTCAGATGAGTGCTTTTACGTTCGGAAATGAACAGCGGTAACAATCGGCTCCATACGATGCAAAGATAACTGTCGGATGTTTGCTTTTAAATTTCGAAATAAATACAGTAATATTTAGTTGCGTTCGGTAGTAAATTTAATGTTTGATGTTTGCTTTGACATTCGGAAATGAATAACAATAGTATTCAACTCCGTACGATGATAAAATGAATGCCGGAAATTTGTTTTTACGTTCGAAGGTATAAATAACAATAAAATTTAGCTCCGGAAGAAGCTAAAATAAATATCAGATGAGTGCTTTTACGTTCGGAAGTGAATATCAGTAATATCCAACTCTGTACGATGCTAAAATAACTGTCTGATGTTTGCTTTTAAATTTCGAAATGACTAACAGTAACGTTCAGCTGCGTTTGATAATAAAGTAAATATCTGATATCTGCCTTGACGTTCAAAAATAAAAAATAGTAAAACATTCGGCTCCGTACGATGCTAAAATAATTTCCAGATGATTCATTTCACTTTTGGAAGTGGACAGCAGTAACATTCGGCTCAGTACGATAATAAAATAATGTCGGATGTTTGCTTTTAAATTTGGAAATGAAAAACGTTAATATTCTGCTCCGTACGATGCTAAAATAAATAACAGATTGTAATTGCTTTTACACTTGGAAATGATTAACGGTATCAATCGGCTCAGTTAGATGCTAAAATAAATAGCGGATGTGTTTTTGCTTTCACGTTCGGAACTGAATAGATAAGGATTTAACATTCATGAAGCTCCGTAAGATGCTAAAATGAATGTCGGTTGTTTGCTTTTAAATTTAAAAATCATTTACGGTATTATTCGGCTCCGTAAGGTGCTAAAATATTAGTAAATGTTGGATGATTGCTTCTACAATCACAAATGAATAACAGTAACTTTCGGCTCTTTACAATGCTAAAAGAAATGTCGGATGTTTACAAAGGTCTGCAAATGATCCCAATTTCTCATTTCAAACGTAAGTTTTGATCACCTAAATATAAGCATTAACTTTTATAGTAATCTATAAGCCTATTTGCTAAATCTTAGAACTCTGAATAACGGTAAGATGATTGATTTTTTTATTCATTTATTTCAGACATGGTATACCTGTATCACTTCAGTCATACTTTCTTTTTATTTGTCTAACGGACCGGTATCACACTGCAACGCTGCGTTAAGCTTAGCTCCGCGTCGCTGAAAATGTGACTTATAGTCTGCAAAATCATCTTTTCTTTTATGACAATAGTGGATACGTATATAACTTAGTAAAGTATCGGTTTGCATCAATTTTTTACACTTTATTTTGCCTTTCTTTTTCATGTTAAGGATTGCACTGATTTGAAGAAAAAAAGAAAAAGGAAGAAAATATTGGTGCTACTAGCCTATAACGAAGCGTCAACCCACCATAAAAGCTGTGTTTACGTTAACTTTGCGTTGCTGAAAATGTGACTAAAAGTCTTCGTAATTATCTTTCCTTTAATGCAATATTGTTGATACTTGTCACGTAATAAAGTGCAAGTTTGCATCGCTTTCATCCTTTATTTTTGTGCGTTTCTTTCTCTATTTCAAGTCTCACACGATTAAGAAGAAACTAGACATATCGCTACGGCTACTGATATGCCTCCGCCATAATGCATGGTTCTCCTAATAGGTCTATAGTACAATGTCTTGACAATGTGTGATGACAGTTTCACACAACTGGCAAAATATTAAAAGGACAGGTTTGACACAAATGTGCTGAATGTTCACTTTCCTAGAACTAGGTTCAATTGGATGAATGATTAAAATGTCAGAGTGCAGGTATTTGGGGAACTGATGATTTTTACTTGACTTTTGACCCTTTTATAAGTTTATGCATTGAGTAATTTTCAAGGTATTGAGGAAAAGTATAATTTCAGTATCAAATGGGAAAATAGCATTATCTAAACCTGGCCTTTGACCTTTGACCTCACAGTTCCAAAGAGAATCACTGTTAGGTTGAACATGCATAAATATGTAAGTTTCATGATGATACCTGGAGTTACTTTCGAGATATGGAGGAAAAAGTGCAATTTAGCACTTTCACTTGACCTTTGACCTTTGACCTTTTGGCAAGAAACTTCCCCAAAAATATATATTGGGTAATACATGCCATACATCAAGTTTAAAAAAAAAAAAACCTTCAGGCATATTGCATTCTAAGGAAAGTAGTGATATTTTGAGGAGTTGACCTTGACCTTTGACCCCCTGACCTTTGACCCACGACCCCAACTTCCCTAGATAATCACTGCCCATCAGTACAAGCATATATACTAAGTTCCATGAAGATACCTTGAACCATTTGCGAGATATGGAGAAAAACATGAAATTTCAATTTTTTTTTCACAAAATAACCTGTGACCTTTGACCTTTGACCCTGTGACCCTAAAATCCACACAAAGTATTATCCCCCAAGGATATACCCTCATACCAAGTTTGATGTAAAACCACCACACAGTTCTTGAGATATCGACAAAAACAAAACGGGACGGACGGACGTACGGACGTACAGACGTACGGACGTACGGACAGACGGACGGACGGACGGACGGACGGACGGACGGACGGACGGACGACCCGAAAACATAATGCCTCCGGCCACTTCGTTGCGGAGGCATAAAAATGAGCAAAGGAAGAAGTTTTGAAAAAGAAAAGAAAAAGAAGAAAATATTGATGCAAGTATAACAAAACGGCATCGCGGTATCAAAGCTGCGTTAGCTTAACTTTGCGGTGCTGAAAATGTGACTTCCAGTGTCCGAAATTATGTTTTCTTTCATCATACAATGACATAATTGTTGTTATTCATCATGTAACTAAAGTGAAGGTTTGCATCTTTTCACTATTTCCTTTCGTCTCATTTTTTTTTGTTCTGTTCTTAAAAAATCACGCTATTTAGAAGAATGTGGAAAGAAAACGAAGATGATGAAGAAGAAAAAAAATAGTGCAACTGTCGTAACGAAGCAGCATCCATGCTCTATCAACTCTGCATTTAGTTTAACTAAACGTCTCTGTGAAGTGACTTAAGTGTCCGAAATTCTTTTCTTTCATGACATGATTGTTGATATCTATCACGTGACTAAGAAAAGATTAAAAGAAGAAAGTATTAGTGGAACAAACTGAGCGCAGAGTCAGCGTCCTCGCACTAAATGTGACTTCAAAAAATCTCCGAAATTATCTATTCTTTTATGACAATATTGTGGATACTTATCACTTAATGAAGTGAGAGTTTGCATTGCTTTCATACTTTCTTTTGCGCTATATTAAGTTCTTTTTTTTTATTTCAAGGATTACACTGATTTGAAGAAAAATGGAATAAGAAGAAAATATCGGTGCAACAAGATAACAGAAGCCCGGCATCCCGCCATCTGAAAGCTGCGTTTTATCAAAGCTTTCTTGCGTCGCTGAGAATGTGACTTATCTAGAGTTCATTTTATTTTATCATTCAAGAATCGCGAAATTTAAGAGAAAAAAAAAAGAGAAAATAATTTAAAAGAAGAAAGGATGAGTGGAACAAACTGATCGCAGAGTCCGTGACATCACACTATATCAACGCTTTATGTCACTAAAATGTGGCATTTATAGAGTCCGAACGAAATCATGATTTCGTTTATAATTGTTAGTACTTATCAAGTAATAAAGTGAAGGTTTGCATCACATTTTATTCTTTCGTCTATTTTTCCATTATATTATAATATACTTCAAAGATCACGCAATTTAAGAGAACATGCATATACGTCTTCGTCTTATTTCATGTCTCCCTCTTTTGCTGTATTTCCACTCCAATGAATGATGAAAATAAAAATTATGTACATGTCTCCCTCACAACAAAAAGAACCACGTGCTAGCAACCTTCGTAAAGTTGAATCTAACTGCTAATTGCTAGCAAAGAATAGCCACCGTGGGGAAATACGACAACAAATAGAAGCGAAAGATAAACATGCATTCTCTTGGGATCGAAGATGCTTGACATCCTCCCACCCCCCACCCCCCTTTTGCAGAAATTTCCACAAAACCAGGTGCCAGACGCAGGTGCCAGACGAAAGAATGCGCGCACTAGAATTCTGTTAATAAACAGAGTGTAAATAGCCTGGAAATATCGATCGAAGAACTAGCTCAAGAATAGAATTAAAGGAATCATTACAAGGATCATGATTCTATTAATTTAGTCTTTCTTTTGGTCTATAGTAGAAACATCGAACAGTCGATCATAATCCGGGATAATAGTGTATACTTGATTATTTTAGATGTTCCTGAACTATAGAAAGGGATTGATTAATCACTCGATTTATTGAATCACAGAAAGACAGTAATTATGAAAGGACACGTCTCGATTGCAGACAGAAATTCACTACAAGTATGTGATATGCAGCCACTACCCGATTAGACAATTTCAGGCTCATTAAGACTGCGTATTACTTTTCAAAGCTTGAAAGAATTTCACCTGTGAACTGTGACGGTCCACTATATACGGAGATGATTTGGCTATCAACATTCGTTTGTTTCTCGTTTTGTTATGTCTTGTCTGTTTGTTTGCTTGCTTGCTTTTGTTTGGTTTTGTTTTTGCTCGTACAAGACGTGACGATTTCTTCGTATCGAATGTAAACTGTTACCGCAATCAAGCCATAAAGCGCAGCTGCGGCGCATTCGATTCATTGAACTTGAAGTAGCCTCAAACAAGGCAAGAGCACATGGCACGTGTTTCGCACATCGGCACATCGACACACAGCGAGACATTTAGCAATCATCGTTATGGCAGACAATCTGATTTCAATCATGGGAAAAGAAACTGGAATACTTGGGAAAATGATGATGTTTAAAATCAAATCAAATTTAAAAAAAAGCTTATATATAAAAACGCATGGCTTATTCTGAGTTCTAAGATTCAACATAGGTTTATAGATTGTTATAAAAGTTGATGCCTATTTAGGTGGTCAAAACTTACGTTTGAAATGAGAAAGTGGGAGCATTATTTTGTAGACATTAAAATGTAAACATCCGACATTTGTTTTAGCATTGTAAATAGCCGAAAGTTACCGTTATTCATTTCTGATTGTAAAAGCAATCATCCAACATTTACAAGTATTTTAGCACCTTACAGAGCCGAATGTTATACCGTTAATCATTTTCAAATGTAAAAGCAAACAACCGACATTCATTTTAGCATCTTACAGAGCAGAATGTTATCCCTATTCAGTTCCAAACGTGAAAGGAAACATCCGTTATTTATTTTATCGTCTAACTGAGCCGATTGATACCGTTAATCATTTCCAAATGTAAAAGCAACAATCTGTTATTTATCTTAGCATGTACGGAGCAGAATATTTCCGTTATATTCATTTCCAAATTTAAAAGTAAACATCCGACATTATTTTATTTCATCATCGTACGGAGCCGAATGTTACTGTTGCCCGCATCCGAAAGTGAAATGAATCATCTGACAATTATTTCAGCATCCTACAGAGCCAAATGTTACTGCTATTCACTTCCAAACGTAAAAGCAGTCATCTGACATTTATTTTGGCATCATATCCGGATCCGAATGTTATAGCTATTTACTTTCGAAAGTAAAACATCCCGACATTTATTTAATCATCATACGGAGTAAACTGTTAAATATTATTGCTATTCATTTCCGAACGTCAAAGGGATCATTCGACATTTATTTTAGCATCTTCCGGAGCTGAATGTTATTGCTATTTACTTTCGAACGTAAAAGCAAACATCCGGCATTTATTTTATCATCGTACGGAGTTGAATATTATTGTTATTCATTTCCGAACGTCAAAGCAAACATGCGACATTTATTTTAGCATCTTCCGGAGCTGAATGTTATTGCTATCTACTTTCGAACATGAGAGCAAACATCATACATGTGTTTTATTATCGTACGGAGTTGAATATTATTGTTATTCATTTCTGAACGACAAAGAGGTCATCCGACATTGATTTTAGCATCTTACGGAGCCGATTGTTTGATAACGCTGTTCCATTTCCAAAAATAAAAGGCAAATAACCGAAAAAAAGGAGGTTGAAACGTATGAAATAAAAAAAAATACAAATTTTAGAGCTGCTGAGTACAATACTAGTTTGTGCTTCCAAACATTGGCAGCTTTGCTTGCTGGATCACTCGCACATGGCTCGATCTGCGATCTGCTGCTCCGGGGATTGCGCGCGTTCACGTGTAGTAACAGTGGCATGCAACTCACAGTGATCGGAGAGAAGCGCCGGTAAATTTTCTGCACCGGAATCTCGGTGAACGTGGTGCGCTCACTTGTGCACCTGCGTATGCTGGCAAGCAAAGTGGAATCGGTAATAGGTCGACCGCGTGCGATGCGGGTACATCGCACACGATCGACGATCTTGCCGCTAAAGCGAGCGCCGAGCAAGTAACTGTCGAGCATGTGTTCGAAGGAAACTGCAAAAGATTTATTTTTTTTAAAATGGGAAACATGAAAAAATGGGAAAGGAAGATAACAAAAACTCTGAAGATTACGCGTGGTAGTCCAAATTTACGCGTGGCGCAAAATTGGTCGCCACAATTCACGCGTGGCGCATAATTGGCTGCCACAATTCACGCGTGGCGCGCCCGCCACGCGTAAAACGCCTGGCGAGGACGTTGACCTCGAGTGTCACCAAAATGCTACAAGAACTTAATTGGACCACTCTGGAACAGCGCAGAGAAAATGACAGGCTAATTATGATGTACAAAATACACAATAATCTCACTCCTCTTTCAGCACAGGACTATATCATCAAACAGGCTACTCAGTTAACGAGAGCCTCGCAACCACACTCCTATCAGGTACCATATTCGAGAACTGATTCGCATCGCCATTCGTTCTTCCCAAGAACTGTAAGGAACTGGAATTCCCTGGCCCTGTCGTCAGAAATTGTTTCAGCGCCATCTGTGGGATCATTTCGAAACCGTCTAACGGTTGATCACAGTGGCTAGTATTTTCGTCAAATTGTCTATGTGCTTGTAAATATCTGTAAATAAATTGTATTATAATGTAAATAGCACCAGTCTGCAAGAATCTTCAGTCTATTGAAGGAGGCAGACTTAATCAGAAGAAGAAGAAGAAGGGCCGAGCAGTGGCCGAGGGCGCTCACTGCACTCTTTTTGGGGCATTGAAGTACAGTACATGGGACCAAGGAGTCTCCAACTCCAAGCTCCTATTAACTTATCAAGGCAAGGAGCTCGAGCTTTCAGTTTCAACGCAACGGAAGCTCTCCAACATCTGTCATTATATTCTATTTTTCTAAATTCTCTCATGACACGTACGCTTCTTATGCTCAAACTCCACAAACAGAAGTTACAATTACAATTAGACGTGAATTACTGTACATACCTTCTTGTTTCAACAGTTACTAGCACAGTAGTAGTTAGTCTGACGTCTAGCGTTACAGGGGTGGGGAAACAGCTGACGACGCAGAATTAAAGTGGCATGTAGGATCTGGGAAGCGATAGACTCTCGCTCTCTCGACGTACGCGTACGATGCTAGACCAAACAAGGAAAAGTAGAAATTACGCGGTGCGTAATATATGTCCCCGCCGGAAGTAGCATTTAGTAGCAAAATGTACAATATAGGTAAAAAGATCATGGTCAAAGGTCAAAGAAGTCAAAGGTCAAAATTCTATGTAGAAGTTTTGAAACCCTCACCTAGTGCCATCATCCACATAAAGCAAACGGAATCGAAATCGGGTTATATAGAAATAGCGAAGGAGTAGCATTTTGTACATAGCCTATGTACAATATACTAGTAGGTAAAAAATCAAGGTCAAAGGTCAAAGAAGTCAAAGGTCATAATTCTGTGTAGAAGTTTTGAAGCCCTCACCTAGTGCCATCACATATAAAAGCAAATTCGCTATGGAATCGAAATCGGGTTAGAAATGGCGAAGGAGTAGCATTTGATAGCAAAATGTACAATACAGGTCAAAAATCAAGGTCAGAGGTCAAAGAAGTCAAAGGTCAAAATTCTGTGTAGAAGTTTTGAAGCCCTCACCTAGTGCCATCACTTAAAGCAAACGGAATTGAAATCGGGTTACAAATGGCGAGGGAGTAGTATTTTGTAGCAAAATGTACAATATAGGTCAAAAATCAAGGTCAAAGGTCAAAGAAGTCAAAGGTCAAAATTCTGTGTAGAAGTTTTGAAGCCCTAACCTAGTGCCATCACATAAAGCAAACGGAATCCAAATCGGGTTAGAAATGGCGAAGGAGTAGCATTTTGTAGGCAATGTACAATATAGGTCAAAAATCAAGGTCAAAGATCAAAGAAGTCAAAGGTCAAAATTCTGTATAGAAGTTTTGAAGCCCTCACCTAGTGCCATCATATAAAGCAAACAGAATCAAAATCGGGTTAGAAATGGCGAAGGAGTAGCATTTTGAAGCAAAATGTACAATATAGGTCAAAGGTCACAACTGAAATTCTGTGTAGAAGTTTCAAAGCTCCCAGGTAGTGCTATCATATAAAGCAAACAGAATCAAAATCGGGTGAGAAATGGCGAAGGAGTAGCATTTTGAACATTTTGATCACACACGGACGCACAGACGGACGGACGGACAGACAGACAGACGGACGGACACACAGACACACACACGTACGGAGCCCGTTTCATAGTCCCCTGCCTGCTCGAACTCGTTCGGCGGGGACAATAATAGGGAGCTTTAGATTTTCGACGCGCGGACGTTCAAAGGAAAAAAACATGTTCTGAGCTTGCGCAGTAGCGCGCGTAAAGTCAATCTATTTTTAGCTTGCGTCGCCTGAGTTGTTTACTACGCGTACTGGGCTATTTTCACGTCCGCACAGTTTGCGACGTAGAGAGCTTCTTCATGCACTGATCGTATGGGGGCTCGATTTGACTTTTTCTACGTTGCGTCCCAGCGTAATCTAAAGCTACTTTTCCACACGACGCAGGGAGAGGAGAACGTCCAGCGCAAGCGTCGGCTCAAACGTCCGCGCGTCAAAATCTAAAGCTCCCTAATCTCTTTGTGCTAGACACCAAAGAGAAACAATTGCAACGCGACGCTTGGCGAGAAGTATCGTTAAGCGTCGCAAGAGATCCGTATTTACGATCCGATTACGACACGATTATAATGATTACTAGTAGTCACGAGTCCTACGTTTTTCTTTTTCTTCTTTTAGTTGATTTTCATCATTAGAAATTAACTTTAAAAACAAGCTATTTTTTTTTACTTAAATCATTGTGATTTTAGACGTAATATCGTAGGATAGTAAAATTTAGCACATTATTACAATGACATAAGTGATCGAGACAGGACAGTGCGGAAATTTTTTATTCATCCCAGCAACAGTTACAATACTCAAGCGGTAATATCAAGATTACTCACGGATATTGGTACTTATGACTCCTGATGCTGGATTCTTTAGGAATTAAAATATGAAGTAAGAATCGCTTTATTTTGTAGAAGTAAATGACAGAGCATTTATATGATATTTATGTGGCAAAATCTGACTAAATAAGATTGTTTACAGTTGCCAAGTAGTGTAACCACGTACTGACGTAGTCCCACACCTTCAAATATGGGATGTAGTCCACCGATGGCAGCTAGCCCGACCAGGCAGTAATTTACACTAGCCTTCGCACAGCGTCAGACAGACTGGGGCCCGCCATCAAAGTGGGGAACCACAACACAACTACAAAACTTATAACAATTTATACATTACTTATAGACATTTGTACGTTACTCACGTAAAGTGCATGCTTATATTATATATTACTTGTATCAGTGAGTGACTGCCCACTAGCTACGGTTGGCTGCCATATAGTTCTAGGCCACATACACAGTTTAAGCAGCGCCTCAGTCAACACAGCGCAAGCGCAGATCCCCGATATGCATAATTCATGTCGCCCCGAACTCACCGAGAATGCCTGCCGCTCCACCGCTCAACTCCCGATTGCCTACAGAATATCGTTATCTCGACTATCGGCTGTGCGATCGCAGCAAGAAGAGAGCTGAAAATATCTTGGCCGCTTCTCTCTCGCGCTCTCTCCGCTCCGCGATGCACTTGCCATGTCTTACCTTGTTGCTGATTGGCTGAGCCACGACTGCATTGGCCATGTGTATTGTGAGCACTGTGTCTCACTCGCTGTATCGCTAGCATGCACAGTGCTTGTAGTCACTGCCCGCAATCCCGCTCTCGTAACCCGTTTGTATGTACCCAAACAGCCTCGCAGCGCACCGCTGGTATCGCCATACTATCGGGTAGGTCGCTTGCTACGGAAATCTAACATTATCAACATTGATCTATGCACTTCAAACATTCTCGCACATATATTGCACATACTCGCACACAGTAAAAGTAGTATCAAAACACAGATAAATCGCTCAAGAATCCATCAAAAAATACCATGAGGATGAAAAAAATTGCATGAATGACCAAAACTACTCATTTAATGACACATTCCTGGCACAGATTGCCAGAAAATTACATAAAATAGGGCGAAATTATATGGAAAATCTCCTTCGTTTTCCAGTAAGCCATAGAGGTGTACATGGTATCAACGAAAAGCTTATGAATTGAAGAAAGCGATGATGTCATTTTCAGAAGGCATTGTGGGAGAGCAAGCCGACCAATGAGGGAAAACCTTTCATAGTTGAGAAGCGATAGCAAGCCGATCATCAACCGATACCAGCTTGCCATCGTCTGCTATGGTAGGGATCAACGGCATGGTGCATGCAGTGCGCTGAGCGAGACATGACGTCATCGCTCGTGAACGGTGGGAGTGCAAACCGTACTGTAGTGCTGCCCCTGCCATTACGAGCATAATAAATGGCAGTTTTGCAGCAGGTGTTGTGCCAAATGAATTGAAAACAGCGATGATATTTCCAACCCTCAAAAGACCTCATTTAGATAAAAACATGTTAAACAATTCTCGCTATTGCCAATGACGTAAAAAGTACCCGGATGTTGATTTAAGCGTCATTTATGGTGCATTATGGGATAGAGTAAGAACCCCAATTTTCAGCCGGCCCCCAAAATCCAGACACTTGCCAGTTATCACAAGGCAGCCAAGTCGACTGTCACAACACAAGCACATCACATCGTTTCACATACTAGCACAGTCGTACACCACAGGAAAGTGCCTGAGTCACCTCCCAAAATCCATCTAAAATCCCACATTTTGCCGTCAAAATCGCGGAATCGCCGCAACTTTTCCAAAGCGAATTAGGTCCCGTGTAAAGAATCGGGGTCGCTGGAAAGGGGCTAAAAATTGAAAAATTACGCCGCTCTGTTGCAAGATTTTTCGCTTATGGCAAGCTCAATCCTCAAAAACCCAAAAGACAAACAAAATCTCTGTACGTGCCGATGCAGTGAATAAATGTACAGGGGCTGAATGCAGGTGCAGAGTCCCCAAAATTCGGACATGAACGGGCGCCCAAACCCCCCAAAACCAGAAGTGATAGAACTAAGTTAATACTAGGAGTTAGTACATTGATGTCTGTAGTTTCAAGTTTGTTCATGGCAGAATCAGGGGTGCCCCCCTTGGGACCCAGGGGAGGGGGGTGGGGAGGGGTTCTAATGGGGCCTAAATTGTACATTTTCATCTTCTTCTTGAGAACCCCATGACCCATTTTCACCAAACTTGACAGGTAGCATCCCTAGGGGGTTAGGAACTCAATTTGTTAAAATGGGCACCATGCCCCACCCAGGGGGCCCCCAGGGGGGCCCAAACCCCCCAAAATTAAGGAATCTGTAAAAATCTTCTTCTCTAGAACCAGAAGTGATAGAACTAAGTTAATACTATGAGTTAGTACATTGATGACTGTAGTTTCAAGTTTGTTCATGGCAGAATCAGGGGTGCCCCCTTGGGACCCAGGGGAGGGGTTCTAATGGGGCCTAAATTGTACATTTTCATCTTCTTCTTGAGAACCCCATGACCCATTTTCACCAAACTTGGCAGGTAGCATCCCTAGGGGGTTAGGAACTCAATTTGTTAAAATGGGCACCATGCCCCACACAGGGGGCCCCGGGGGGGGGGGGGGGGGGGGGGGGGGGGCAAACCCCCCAAAATTAAGGAATCTGTAAAAATCTTCTTCTCTAGAACCAGAAGTGATAGAACTAAGTTAATACTATGAGTTAGTACATTGATGACTGTAGTTTCAAGTTTGTTCATGGCAGAATCAGGGGTGCCCCCTTGGGACCCAGGGGAGGGGTTCTAATGGGGCCTAAATTGTACATTTTCATCTTCTTCTTGAGAACCCCATGACCCATTTTCACCAAACTTGGCAGGTAGCATCCCTAGGGGGTTAGGAACTCAATTTGTTAAAATGGGCACCATGCCCCACACAGGGGGCCCGGGGGGGGGGGGGGGGGGGGGGGGGCAAACCCCCCAAAATTAAGGAATTTATAAAAATCTTCTTATCTAGAACCAGAAGTGAAAGAGATAAGTTAGTACTATGAGTTAGTACATTGATGACTGTAGTTTCAAGTTTGTTCATGGCAGAATCAGGGGTGCCCTCCCCCCTTTAGACCCAGGGGAGGGGGTGGGGAGGGATCCTAATGGGGCCTAAATTGAACATTTTTATCTTCTTCTTGAGAACCCCATAACCTATTTTCACCAAACTTGGCAGGTAGCATCCCTAGGGGGTAAGGATCTCAATTTTTTAAAATGGGCACCATGCCCCACCCAGGGGGCCCCCTGGGGGGGGGGGGGCCAAAACCCCCCAAAATGAAGGATTCTTTAAAAATCTTCTGTAGAATCAGAAGTTCAAAGATAATACTATGAGTAAGTACATTAATGACTGTTGTTTCAAGATTTTTCATAGCAGATCCAGGGGTGCCCCTCTTGGGGGTGGGGTTGGTTGGGAAGGTCCAAATGGAGGCCTGAGTTGTACATTTTCATCTTCTTCGTGAAAACCTCATGATGGAATTTCGTCAAACTTGGCAGGTAGCATCGCTAGGGGGTCAGGATCTCAATTTAGCAAAATGGGCACCATGCCCCACCCAGAGGGCCCCAGGGGGCCCCAATCTCCCCAATTAAGGACTCTTTAAAAAATGTGGGCCCTTATTGTACATTTTTATCTTCTACTTGAGAATGCCTGGTCAAATGTTGGTAGAGCTGTGAATAATTTAGATTAGTGACTGCGTGAACGGTGAACTTGCGATACTCGGGTGAGCGCTAGACCCGCGGGTCTCTTGTTACACTTGTGTTTCTTAACCCCGTACTTTCTCTGACCCAGCACTCGTTAATCCCGTACCAATTTTTTCAGCTTTTTACACTCGCTAATAAATCCCGTACTAAGCTCTTGTCCTGGTCTGAAGAGAAAACTGACCTTTTTACACTCGTATTTCTTAGTCCCGTACTTTCCAAACCACATGAATATTCATGATTACGCTGTGCACTGTACAAGTACACGCATGCACCGGCAGCACTTGATTACCTCGTTTCTGATTGGTCAGTGGGGGTCGGACTTCGTCTCCGTCGCTTAGCCCCGGATTATTTCTTCGTTCTGTTTACACTCGCTTGCTTGGCACCGCAATTGCGGTGCTAACCCTGCTATTTTGCAGGGCCAGATAGTACGGGATTACTGGTGGGGCTAGCCCACTGTGGCAAAAACAAGTGCAAACAGAAAGTGGGCTATGGTGTTAATGTTATTATTTAAGTTTAAATTTGCCGATCTAGGACTGTGAATTAGACCTAATCGAGGAGGGTGAGGTAGACGTACAAATGTACCTCACCCTTCACATCCATAAAGGAGAGTGGTTAAGCATCCCCCCCCCCCCCCACAGCAGCGTTTATCACAAGCTTTTGTCTGTCTCGGGAGGAGAACCATAAAAGTAAAAAAAATATTATAAAACTCCTGCAGACAAACAAATTTTTCTATATCTAAATGCTCATATGTGCTATAGAAATTGAATTTTTCAACTGACTTCTTGCAAATTGCCATAGATATTTTTGTTCATTGATTTTTAACTTCACCTCGAAAGGGCAAGACTTCCCCAAGAATACCCACTTGCGAATTCTGTGCATGCGTGCATACATCCAAGTGTACACTAGCAAAGTTACTGGGTAGGATAGTGTAGAGTGGTATGGCGAAATAATGGGAGGACATTTAATTTTCCACTTGAAAGATGGCTAACTTCATTTTCAGTTTTAGATTGCGCAGGCAGCATATGCTACAATCGCTAGCAAAGAGTGAGCTGTTTTGAGCACCGACATGATCGTTGTGATGTCAATGCTTCCTGATAACCGATTTGGTTCAAATGTACATGAGTGATTGTAGAGCACTATTTAAGTATTTCCAGTGAATTTGTGCAGTCAGGACATGCAGAATATTAGATAGAAGAACCACAGATACAAAAATATGTTACCACCTGACTGGTTTACTCAGGATCTCATCTAGACAGTATCATCATCTGGAGATGGTGCTGCTACTGTGTGTTATGGCAATAACTATTTTACTGTTAAGAATTTGAGTAGAATGTTTGATTTTTTTTACATTTGTGGGTAGATTGCCAAATGCTCCAGTTGATTATAGTTTGGGGCATATACATGTAGCCAGCACTTAATTCTTGAGTTCTGTGTTGTAATGGGATGAGTCAGTTATCATCATGCTATCTCTTCTTGCATGACTGGTGTCTCACATAAGGAGGGATATAATACACTTACAACTTGGCTATGTGTTGAACAGAGGATTGAGTATAAGATTAGTTTGGTTGTGTACAAGGCACTGAATGGCAGTTCTCCATCATAGGTATGTGATCTACTAGAGCCATATGTCCCAGCAAGAGAAAATCTACGTTCTGCAGACAAGTACCTGCTGGTGGAACACAGAGCACACAACTCTTGGGGAGCTCGTTCATTCTGCGTGGCTGCTGCAAAGATATGGAATGGCCTTCCACAGTCTATCCGCAGAGCTCTTACCACAGAATCTTTTAAAACAACCCTCAAGACCCATCTCTTCAAATCGAAAAACTAGCCAATGTGTAAGAATGGATGTTTACACATTTGGAGACAATGACTTCCTGGAACTATTTCTTTTTGTTTTAACTGTCATATCACAAGCGGTGCACCCATGAAATTTAAGCTGAATTATGTATTTATTTTGGAGCAAGCGCCATGAGCGCCTGACTTGGCGGATACCGGCGCTATACAAGACTTCATCATCATCATCATCAACTTATCTTGCACTTTGTTGGTTGGTTTCTTTGTACATGTTAGGAGTGGATGAGTTGACTGCATTATCTTCTTTGACACAACAATGTCCATTAAAGACTATTCAATATGGTTTCCAAACTTTCTCTGTGTATTTCATTAAACTTTTTGAATAAGTACTTTATTTGCCAAATTGTATAATCATTGGGAAACTTCCCATTCCATTAGTACTGATGAGCTCAGACTGTACCTGTAAGCCCTATAGATGCATTCCATATGAAAGGTTAAAGTTTTGTGCATTCACTGTACAGACTGTAAATGTCAAGTTTTGTTTAATAAACTTGTAACAGGGATTGGTAATAATGACATATTTTGTCCAGGGCAAGCCTGGCTGTGCATGCTGGTGGATGACATGATGATTTGACCCACAATAAATCTTCAGCTGCTGCTCGAGAAAAGTTTGATTCTCAAACACTCTGCTCTAAGGGGAACACTGTAATTCTTTGACAAAGTCCTCTCGCTCTATGGGCGAACAAAGTTAGCCCAGCCATTCATGCTGTTATGCTCTCCCCCGTTCACTCACCCTGTACAGCAAGAGGGCCTTGTCATAAGGCTAGGATCACTGAGGGGCATAAGTCATACAATGTACATATTGTACCTTGTAGAAAAAGTTTGCTTTTTCAAAGTGTCAAAGTTGTTGATTCATGCATTGTCTGTCTCCTATCGTAATCTCATAGCTTTATGCACTGCAATTGATCACCTTATCTTACAAATAAATGCTTTCCGAATCATGCAGCTTACACAATGGCAGCAGAGGATGACATTGATCGCTTCATTGAGGAGCAAAAGCAGAAAATTGCTCAGGAGAGGAGAGACCTGCAACAATCTAACATAAATCAGGTAATGTTAAATGATATTCTTTTTTTTTCACTTTGCTGATTAAAATTAACCAAACTTAAAGAATACTTTAAAAGCTAAAATTTAAGGAGCTTAGGAGCTTTCATTTTGTGATCATGCATTTATATTTTGAAAGCATTTCACTATTTAAGCCGAATTTGAGATCATCTCAGTGGATATTTGGCAATGCTGCGATAGATTCGTTTAGCTCACATGAGCCAAATGGCTCAACTGAGCTAGATGGCAATCCTGTGTTGCCCCCCCCCCCCCCATCATGGATAAACTTTTAACATTTTTATCTTCTTAAAAACTGGTGACTGGATTTTGATCAGACATGGCATTAATCATCAATGGGGAGGGGAAGGGGGAGGGGGAGAGTGCCCAATAGGGCAGTGCCCATGTACAAATGGATTCAAAGTTATATAATTTTCATAATTTTTGACATTTTTATCTTGAAAACTGAGGGGGATCTTATCCAAATGTGGCAGAAATCATCAACAGGGAGGGGATTACAGTTTCGTATAGTGGTGGAGCCCTAGGGGGACCCTAGGGCAGAGCCCAAATACCCATAATTAGGTTGGTATTGACCACTTTGAACAGCCTGTGAAGCAATTGTTTTTATACAGTTGAACCTCTCTTATCCGGCCTCCCTTTATCCGGATCTCTCTATTATACGGACGCAATCTCGCCGTGATTTTTTTAAAAATAATTACGGGAGGAAAGGGGGATTCCCAATTCCTTGAGAACTCCTACACAAACACGCATGAATTACATATTAAATGATACATTTCTTAATGATTATTTAGGTAAATCATCCCAAGAATTTATAAAAGAAAATGATTTCATTCTTGCAAACACGAACCTCTATTTTGGGGTCTGTTACTGAGTGTAACAATGAAAAGGTTGCAGCAGACACATTACTACATGTGAAACTACAATGGGCTACATCAGTACAAGTGTATATGTACACTGTATAAAGCATTGAGTCTCCCGTATCCGGCCAAATCCCTTATCCGGATGAGCCCCGGTCCCGACTTGTCCGGATACGAGAGGTTCAACTGTACTAGGTTGCCTCAGGTGGGGTGCCATGAAGGTGAAGTGGGATGCTCGGATGAGCACTAGATCTGTGGGTCTCTTGTTACACTATCTAGCTAGGCAACCAGTACCGCTACGTACGTGAAAGGATTTCAGCTTATGATGTTAGTTTGGGGTATTTTTTTTTTTTAATGAAAAGACTTACAGTATTTTTTGGCTTTTTTTTTTTTACACAAAATTTTCATATACATACAGTATATAGTGTGCACTTACTAGATATAAACCTACTTCTCGATACATTAGGTTCTAGTGGTAGTTTCAACATGCAGAATCACACAACATGTACCTTTATCCAGCGAACTATGTGTACTCACAGCAAACGTAAAAGTACTACAGTAGTGTTCTCTTGTTTGTTGCCAACATAGTCCACATTACTTGGATGATTGTTCATTGTTCACCATTTAGAATGCTAAATTGTGGGTCAACTGATGTTTTGTGAGGCATAACATCAGAACACCTTACAATGTACCGTAGTTTTTTTATTAGTTTCCGTTGGCCATGGTTAGTACATACTATCTTTATATTGAAGTAGGACATGTGAGTTGTATGTATTTTTCACAAGGCTTGCTTTGATGAGGAACATGTGAGAACCTTACAAGTAAATACTGTCAAATTGAGTAGGTCAGAAACACGGTGTGATTTAGACCTTTTGTGCACACATTACAACTTAAAGTGCAATATTATGTATGAGAATGGCAATTCAATGACATGATCCTCATGAGCAGACCCTTTTAATCCATGGGCCAAGAGCCAAAAAATGGGTTGTTGGTACCACCTGAGGTGGCAAAACCTTTTTGGTGTCATTTTGTTTGTCGGACATAGATACGCTTATCAAGCTATGATGGCATTTCCAAATGAGTAGCTTAGTCATAATAAATGAATTTTTAACCAATTTGGTCTCGTTTTTATATCCCTATTCTTCTGAATCGAAACTAACCGCTATACAAATACGAGCACTGCCTTCTGTATGTTCACAGGTGTTCTGTTGTAAACGCGGTGCGCTTAGTCTTTATTCAAGGCAGCGAAGGGAATATCCAAAGGGTTATGATGTCCACAGCTGTCACACGGTGCGCTTAGTCTTTATCTAGAACAAAGTACCGTTATCATATCTAAAGTTCCTAATAAAAGGGATTATCTATACTGTTTTTATACCACCCTCTCAACAAATACATCAGTTTTAAACAAAAATCACTCTGTTCATTTACAACATTATTAATTATAATGTATTGTAGTGTACCGGTACATTGTTTTTGCATAATCTTTCATTGTTGGATGGAAATAAAGCGACATTGGCGTGGTATTAGCGTTTTCACCGTAGCGTTTTCACTGGAAAATGATAAATAATTGAAAAATACGCTAAAATTCACGAGAAATTGCTTTTTTGTTGTTGTTGTTTTTAGATAAAGGGATATACACTGTAGTATAAGCTTTGGATATTCCCTTCGCCGTCTTGAATATTAGACTAAGCGCTGTGGACATCATAACCCTTGGATAGTCCCTTCGCTAAGACAGTGCTCTTCTTTGTATAGCGGTTGGTCTCGATTCAGAAGTACAGGGATATAACAACGAGACCCAATTGGTTTAAAATTCATTTACTATGACTAAGCTACTCATTTGGAAATGCTATCATACATTGTACCTTGATAAGCATATCTATGCCCGACAAATAAAATGACACCAAAAAGGTATTGCCACCTCAGATGGTACCAATATCTGGCCTGGCCCATGGACTATTTGTTTTAGGCAAACTGTACAAGATTGCAACCTTTATGTGGTCCACCCTTTTCTAAGTTATGCAATCAACCTGATGCAATACAACTTTGTATAACATCTCTGTGCTATTGTACAACTTAGACCTTACTTTTTTACAACCTTGCCATGGCGACCATGACAGTCAACCCGAAACGGCCCTTCTCGAGGCCAACACATGTCGGGTAAACCTCTAGTACATATTATATCATCCAGCAATATAAGGAGGGTATGTCTCAAGCAAAAAATGACCGACGACATTTCTTGTATTGCCAAGATCTCGATGTCAATAGTCTTCTCCTCCGAGAGATGTATACAGCTGTATACGCAGATGCATCCTTGGCTTCCAAGTTGTGCATTTCTTCTTTCAAGCTTGTTCTGTATGTTGGCCATGACTGATGCAAAACTTTTCATTGCTGCCTACCTTAGGCATGGTCTGGAAGACTTTTCTGTCCTTCAGGAGTCTAGCATTGGTGATGTTTTGTTTTGTTTTTTGCATCTGTCAGGGTTGGTAACATCACCGTCACTACTGTGTACAACCCCCTGGGGCTACATGGTCAGTCCCACTGCTGCCAATCTTCCTCCACCCAGAGGTACATGCAGGAGATTTTAACAGTTTCCACTCTTCCTGGGGCTATACTGCCAGTGACGACAATAGCCAACTTCTTGATGAATGAGCTTCAATCAAAAACTGCCTCCTCCTTCATGATGCCCAGCACCCTGGCACTTTCTACTCCAGCAGATGGAGATAAGACTTACAATCCAAATCTCTGTTTCACTTCAAGATCAGCAAATGGTCTCCCCCTTCCTGCGTCTTGTAGGGTTCTCCCTCATTTCCCTCACAGCCAAAATTGCCAAATACCCCGCTAATCCACACTGGGCTACCAATTCCAGTCTTGACATCCAAGTCCAAGCCAGAATGGAATTTTAGAAAAGTTTATTGGGGAGGTTCCATGCAGGAGGTGGAAGAATTGATTGCTGAACTCGCTCATGTCTCAAAAGAACTGTAAGTCGTTCTGCAGTATCTTGAAACAAGCAGCAAGGGAGCACATCCCTTGAGGTTTCCAAAAGACTTTACAATCCATGCTAGCAACCTGAGTATGAAGAACTGCTATAGAGCTTTATGAATCTGCAGGAGACCCTAACATTGCTACTGAACTTCTGGAATCACAACAACACACCAAAGCTGGCAGGAAACGGTGGATGATACCACTCAAGTTACATGTACCTGCAATGCCATCACTGACGTAACAACAAAGCCAAAGGGCTTCAACCTCCCTCAGAAGCAGTGGCTCAGCTTGAGTGGCATCTGAAACCTCCATGCAATGACAGATTACTGTTTACATGGGATTAGTTTGTTGTGTAACTGCAGCCATCCCGACCAAACCCGGCATCACATCGTGGAGAACTGCCATCTTTTGAAGTTTCCAGGAGGGCTTACAGAACTTGCCAAACCAATTGATACTGCCTTGACTGGATCAGGAACTCAGACATAAACCTATGAGGCTATGACCTACCAATTGTGTTGCATCATATGACAGAAGAAGATTGTAGTGTCTGCATCTAGGTTAGATTATGAAGTCAAATACTGTACACGCCGAATGTTTCGTGAGGTTTTTATTTTCGCGAATTTCACAAGTCAGGTGCTATTCGCGAAATTAAAGAGACACGAAAATAATAACTCTGATCCCAATATGAATGTGACACAGTATGTATGTATTTCACCATTCAGAACTGCACTCCACAATGGCGAATTTAACCACTCGCAAAATCATTGGGAAGTCCCAATTTGCAAATATTTAGACTCGCTAAATACATGGCATATACAGTAGCATACAAGATCATTGCTCAAAAGGTTGTTAACTACCAATGTAGAGCAAATCAAAGTAATTTTGATGTTTATAGGGTAGTGAATGTTTCCAAACTTAAAAAGCTGATGAAAAGTTGATTATCTTTGTATTGAAATGTAACTTTTTATTTCAATTCAAAACATTTTCATGTAGAATTTTCAGCTGTCAACTCTACAGCCTCCATCAGTTGACTAACCTGTCGATACCTTGATCATGTGACAGTCAGTTAGAAGGTCATAGACTTTCTGAAGTTTGTAGCCTCACCCCCTCCCCTATTCTTGTTGAGAGAAGGTTGATAGGCCCAGATGGAGACTTCCTTGACTATTGATCCCCTTTCATAATATTCAAGTTCCTGGTCCAGAACCTCAACCTCTTCTAGACCCTTGTGGTGATGGCCAGGAGAGTTGACATGAACGTTTTAAAAGGAAACTTGAGAGGAGATAACACTGAGTCATCTGTTTTCAAGGAATCTGATCCTTAGTGAGCATTGTTTTTTTTTTTTTTCACAGATGTATAATTTCTGGCAAACTTTGTTTCCTGCCAGAATTGTTAAAATTTAGGGCATTGTTAAGGCCATCAGGAACTCTTCTTCTGATTCTGGGGGCTCTACAAACTTCAGAAAGTTTATGACCTGCTTATGAACAGTCATGTGATCAAGATTAAGACGGGCATTCCACTGATAAATACTACAGAACTGACTGTTGAAAATCCTGAGGTGAATATTTTATATTGAGATCACCAGTTTAAAGCCAGATGTAGTACCAATACAGATGAACTTAAAACTTCCCTTCTTGATCATGCTTGTTATAAATTTGCTCCCTGACAAGTCAGAATGGATTCATGCTTCTCACAATATTATTTCATGTTATGTGCTGGACATAGTTAGCAGTGGAGATGTGATCATTTCAATGAAAGATACAATGTAGATGCTTGAATACAATTGTTGTATATGAAAGTATAATTGCGGCTGTAGAACGTTGCACCCAGCATAATACTCCGCAGGGAATAATATTATCCTCCATTTCCCTGTGTGGAGCCAGACATGATGGTAGCAACTGAATAACAGAGGAAGTTTGAATTTTCATCAGGTCTATGCTACAACTGTGTCTTGTTAGGTAAAGTAAAGTCTACATCTGTGTAATTTGCCAGAGACAAACTAAACTTTTCATTTATTATGAAATCTATACTCTGACATTGCAGGCTTCTGAGCTCATACAGAATAGTGTACGCCGTAATGGAGATCTACCTTTGAAAGAGAACCTACAGCCTCATGCAGCACCAGACAATACGAAGCCGAGCAGATCAGGTAAATTGTGGAGACAGAAGAGAAGAGAGGGAGATTTTACTTTTTTGTCACCCTCTGAAATGAACCCATTGATAATCTAAATTTTTTAAGCCTCCCTCTGGAAGGGTACCAGGGGCATTATGTTTTCAGGTGGTTTCTCAGTCCATCCAATCATCCTGCATCTTTTCATGGTTATAAATAAAATGCTAAAGGAATTTTCTTGGTTCTTGTTCCAGATGAATGTATGCTACACGAGGTGTTGATGCACTGATAAGATTTTGGGTAACATCCATTGAGGTCAGAGATCACTGAACTATCTAAAGGTGGCAATTTTCAGTCATAACTTTGTCCAGGAATGTTCACTAATAAATAAACAGTTTTGTCCATGAAATGGTGATGATGAAAAGTCAGAGATGACTGTCGTACACAAAAAGTTTAGAAGTAAGTAATATGTGGTAAATTAAAGTTATATGCATGGATCAAAGAGCAGTTTAGTTCCAATCATGAGATGAATGTGATAATGCATTTTGCATTGTGTTTGATCCTGTTACAAACTGTTCAGACGGTGCCGGTTTGCCTCTTGGAAACTACGTTGATGTGAGGACCAAGCTGCTAAAGGAGAGACAAGAGGAATATAATAAGTTCTTGGATGAGGTAAAGAGAAGTACATGTAATAGTCACACAATTTGATATTTTTTATTACTTTCTATCGCTTGATATTTTCATTGTATTGTTGCAGAGACATATTTGTACGTATATACAATTTACAAAAATATGTTGTTTTGATCTGTACATGCACACTTAACACTATATATAGTTATGTCTCTCAAAAATGATGGACTTTCAAAGTTTCAGAAATTCTGGGGAGACAAAGCTGTTGAACACATTATCTCTGCATGGAGTTAGTGGTATGATTGGTAGCGATGTTGTGAATGCGAAGTGTATCCAGCTCATAGATTTGACTATGATTTTATTGGAATTGTCACTCACATTGCTAACATTAACAAGTAAGTGATAGATAGGTATAGAATGCAGGATGCCTTCATGGCAAAATATGACAACTGTACAGAAGATGAAATATGTATGGCATTAAAGGGCTATAATCTGTTTCATGCAGAGAAAAAAAAAAGAGAGAGAAATAGTGTCGCTGGGTTGACAAGACCTTGTATCACTAATGTTGATTACTTTAGTCAAAGTACCTATGATGACGACCAGTAAATCAAAAACTTGTAGAGACCATTCAACAGCTCCAATCTTGAGCCTTGAAATTTCAGTGTGATGAATCTATGGGGTGGTTACTTTGTGCAATCTGGATTAAATTCATTCTTATGTTTCCAGTGGTTATTGAGTTCAGACTTGATAAAACTCACTTTTTTGGATTAACTTTCAGATAATCAATTTGAATGACATCCTGTCCAAATCCTAGCTGTCTTATCCCAAAAATGAAACCATCATTGCATGTCAAAGGAAAGGCGATCCCATTTTTTAAAGTGCTTTGGCTGCCATGTTTTTTCACTCTCCTAAACATAAGAAATTTTTGAGATACAGTTCGACCCTGATTATCCGGCCATGTCGGGACCGGCGCTCATCCGGATAAGCGAATTGGCCGGATATGGGAGACACAATGTTAATATACATAGCTGCCGTCCAAACTGTCGCCCCAGTGCACTGGCAGCTAGGCAGGTAGTGTACCCCGCAACGGTGGTTCTTATGGTGAATTTATAGATCATGACTGCTTACTTTTACAATGATAATGTGGTGTGAATTTATGTTAGTTCTGTCAGGAATATTGTAGGTCAATCGTGTGAGTTTTGTAGAAATTTTAATTGAGTTCAAAGTCACTGTTTTTTCTCAATTTTTGAATGAAAAAAAAAGTCCTTCACTGCGTGAACGCGTCCGGATAATAGAGATTTCCGGATAAAAGGAGGCCGGATAATCGAGGTCGAACTGTACAAGGTTTTGCCCCAACAGCGATATTATACAGTTGTCACCACTTAATCAAGAAGGGGTTGGGAGACAAGTTTTTCTTGCATTTAAGTGGTGCAACTGCTTAAGTGGTTGCTAGTATTAGCCTGTGCAAACCACACAACATGAAGCCCAGTTTGTGGGCATTACACTAAACCATGCACAGTTATCAATCACGGAAAACCACAGCATTAAGTACACATGTGTTACTACATGCAGACACAAAACAGCCAAAAAACAGACACAGCAGTCTCATAATTGTGCAAATGCATCAATGGAACAAACCTCCCATTTGATCCTCATACTGACCCTTGTAAAGAGTTCACAGTATGTCAAGTCACAATGCCTCTGACCCTATCTATACAGAGAAGAAGCTGCACTGCTAATTTTGACATGTTAAAACACGCACATTATGCATCAACACAGATTGCACGTATGCTTTGACAGATTTTTCTCACTGTATTCATGGCTTCTTAAGCCGTCTGCCACACACAAATACACACACACAATGTTATCAGGGCGGATCCAGGAATTCCATAAAGAGGGGGCACCTCTACAAAATTAAAGAGGGGCGCTCATGCCCCCCTCATTTTTTCGGCATTTTTTATTTATTTTGTTTTAACAAAAAAAATAAAGGGGGGGGGGGCAATATGCCTGGTACGCCCCCGCCTGGTTCCGCCACTGATTATGTACATTGTACAAACAGGGAGAGTATGGGCCGCACATGGAGAAGGTAACTCTGTATCACACTAAAGGGGTAGTAAGTGCAGGATTATATACCATACTACTTATGAATGGACTTTCAACGAATCCAACCACTTTGAAGCATGAGATCCACCACCACCTGACTTTGTGCATCTAAAGTACGTATAAACATCTCAGCTGTGATTTACTGCAATGTTAAATTTTGCTTGTTACAGAAAAATAAGCGATCTGCAATGCAGAGATCCAATCTAGAAGGGGAAGGCAAATCATTGCCAATTGGAGAGCGAAATTCTGCAAAGGTATGTAATGGCTCAAGACAATTTTCCAAATGTTTCATTCACTCATGTACTGATTGTCCAGATTACCTTCTAAGTTATATAGTGATGCAGCATATCATTTTGCTTCATATTGAATAACACTTGCCATAAAGAATGAAATGGATAAATGTTCTATCACCTGGCCCATTGAAGATGTATACAGGACTAGACAATCCAAATGGCATGTGTTTTCTGCCACAAATACAGTATTAAAGGGAATAAAGTCCAGCTGTAAACTGTCAAGCAACATATTTTCATAGTGTGAAATTTTCGCGAACTGGAGCTAACAGCATTTTTCGTGGCATTAAATTTTCCAGAATTACCACTGGCATTCAGTGCATATAGTGTAGATATAAAAACTTTTACGTGCATATTTTTTTTTTGCAAACCTCGACTCAAACAAAATTTGCAAAATTAAGATGCATGCAAACATTTCTGGTTTTACAGTATGTGGATGGAATGAATGCAGAAATATTAGTTGAACACATCAGTAAAGTTTGAGGAGTATTAGACAATCTATTCAAAAGTTTGAATTTTCATAGTTTTGGTATGGCTGTCATGAGATAAGAAGACTACGACAATTTGTGATGTCACAAATGGACATCAACATTTAGAAAAAAAATATGAAGAGACTTTAAGAATTTTGTTATGCAGTCAACTCTGCGTAAGTTTACGTTGCTTAAAATATTGAATAATCAGCAAAGTCAACGAAAATTAAAAGGCCTTCTTTACATTCAAAGCCTTACATGTGTTATTTTTCTATGCAGTGCACTCCCTTTGTAACGAACATCATTATTAGGAAACTCTCATTACAGCGAAGTAAAGTTTGCGGTCCCAAAATCATTGTCTATATATCTTTCAACACTTTACAATGTATGTTTGGCTTTAATGAAATTGCAATATAAAGAAAGAAAACCACCAGTCCTGATGACTTTGTTATTTAATGAGAGTGGCTGGTACACACAGAAGTCGAGTATCACCTAGTAAGTCAATGCATTTCCTCACTCCCCTCAAATGGAATTGACGTTATGAGGAGAGCACACTTGGCTTACCTCTTTCTGAAGGCAGGGAAATGATGTTACCCTCAACATTATGTCAGTAAAAAGTGATAGGAAGGCATACCTAGCATAAAATATGAAATTTTGAGGAATTCTTTTTTATATCTTCCTGCTGTGACATCATTGTTGTAGACTTTTTGTCTAGTGATTGCGGAACTGAAACTTTGAAACATATATAACTTTTGAGCATAGTGTCTGATTTTCCAAAAAATTCACGATATGTTCCTTAGACCATATTTCTGCATGCACTCAATCCGCACAATGTCAAGTATTTGGATCTCATTTCCCTTTAAGTGCACTGCCTTGCTGGGTTCAAGTTGACTTTGATAGAAAGTGTAAAATCAGATGGAACAGAGTTGTAAAAACTTCATCAAAATTGGGCAAAAAACAAAAAACAAACAGTGAAGATGTAGAATTTCATATTGAAAGTAGTTTCACCAAGTAGTGGTATTTGTGAATTATTTGAGATGCTGATGTCATCAACTCACACATATATCTTTGTATCTCACTGGTGTCTGCACAAGAATAGTGTAGCAATCTATTTTTGGTCATTAGTATATTAAATCAAGTACAAACTTGCCTCCTGACATCATTGTTCATTGTGGTGATTGCAGCAAACCAAATGTGCAAAGTACACAAATTTGTCTTTCTATATTTCTTCAAACAAGTGAGGAAGTTTAGTAAAGATTTGTGTGTATCAGTGAGTGACTTGTGAAGTCATGACATCATCACTTCTAATTTGCATACTTGATGGTCACTACGAATGTCACTGTTTACCTGCCGTACTGGTATGTAAGATTTCAAAATCTGTAATTTTCTCATTTAAGGTCTCATTGTAATGAATCCTCTATCCTATTTGTTTAGTTATGCTGTATTTATTAAGACTGATACTTCATTTATAAGTAATCATCCCAGTTTTGTTTTTGTTTTGTTTTGTTTTGTTTTGTTTTTTATGATGATAAGTAACCTTGCAATTCCTATTCCAGTTTGTGACCAAACATGAATAAAGATACACATAAAAAATCTTTGCACAATTGTAGTGTCTATGGTCACATGATGAGATCAAAAATCATTGAATGTCACATGTTAAAGTTAGCCAGGAAAACTCTTGTTTTTGTTTTGCTTCTTGTCTTCAACTGTATGATGCGTCACTGATACCTTTTTACACTCCTACACCCTACTCTTCATTCTTGTTCAGTTCATCCAGTTCATATAATCATGAGCTCTCTGCATTTGTCCCAACTTTTTAATAGCCAAATGCAATGTGACTATTAGCTTGTTTGCAGACTAGCTCTGAAATCCTCTTAGCTTGACATTTATGAAAATGCTCACATCATAATTTAACCCTACATCTACATTATATGTGTGGACCTTGTAGGAGTCATTTTGATATCATTTACCAAATGGCACAATTCTGTATTTTTCATATTCAGGAGCGAGCCAGGATACAGCGGAACAGAGAGTACAATGAGTTCCTGAAACAGAGAGAACAGGGCAAAAGGAGAGGTGGCGAGCCCAGTGCAGCTGTAAGGAAAAACTGTGTTCAGAATTGTACTTGTAATATTACATGTACTTCTTCTAGCTGATTTATACATCTAATAAGTAGACTTCATGTGCAATTCAGCAATTTTATTTTGTATCAAATTACACAGCAAAATGTGAGGAAGTATTTCTACTGTCATTGTGTGTGTGTGTGTATGTATGTGTGTGTGTGTGTGTGTGCAGTTTTAAAGCTCTATCAGTAAAGTTGATGCCTGAAGATTAAAGGCATAATTTACCATTTGCAAATGAGACAAAAACCCAGCGTTAGTACTTCAAAATAGTTCTAGAGTGTGAGTTAGGGATGGAAACAACCAATGTAAAAATTTGAACCAGTATAATCTATGTTAACTCTTTATGTGCCATGGTGGAAACCCCCTGTGTGCCACGATATTCTGAGACACGAAGGTAGTCATGCTTTGAGAAAGAATTCTGTTTTTCCAAGTTGAATAACTTCTATAAATTTCTGTTAAGATGGGCATAATAGCAGGCAAAGTTAAAGAGGAATGCCAAGCTTTGTTTCGATATAAATTGTATGACGACTCTACAGTGTATTTTCAATTTTTCTTTTGAATGATTAGTTGCTACATTACTGTAAAATAAAGGCATGACTTTTGCACATTAAACCGTGACAGAAACTTAGAATATACGAGCAAATCTAGTTGGGAACATCGCTTGATAATCAATCACCACATAGAATGGAAGCCGTGTATGAGAGGAACAAAAGCACGAGAAACGCTTCCATTGTGCCGCGGGATTAGCAGTAATTAGCGGTTTATCGATCGGTCTTGACGGCTTTGTTTGTTGAGCAGAATATGCGCCGTCGAATGAGTCGGAGGTGTGAACGTGGCACATTAAGAGTTAAGTCCTGTAAAATATACAAAATGTGAACAATAGTTATAATAGAAATGTTTCCAGACTAAACAGCCTACAGTTATGGTTTAATGAGAAAAATAGTGATACCTGTATCTCCTTATATTTCAGGCTTTATTGCACAAATTTCATATGGTAGGCTCTATTGTGATACAACTGACCTACACATACGCATCAAAAGTAATATTTTGAAAATTTTTAAATTACTGCTCCCAAAGGTAAACAAGACCTTTAAATGCAGGTAAATCCTACGATGTCACTTTAGAGTGATAACATTCAAATAAAGTCCCCTTTATGTCAGAAAAATTACCCTAAACATAAAATGATTTGTAGTGAACGGTTTTATGCATTATGTGCAACGAGTTCAGAAAGAGAAATTGCAATACTTTATAAATATATACTGTATAAGCTGTTATTTTCATGAATTTCATGAATCACAGTTGGATCGCAAATTTAACAATGCGCGAAAATGTCTCCATGCGCCGTGTTAATAGTGCATTAATGTAAGCGTTGACGTCAATTCACAAAAACAACATCTGGCGAAAATGTCTATGGCCTCATCATTTGCAAAAATATCTGTTTGCGGAAATAACAGCGTATACAGTATTTTTTCTGTTTACGGTTAGATGTTTTAAAAAATGAGCATTTCTAGTTTATGATAGAATTAATGGGAATGAGCCTCATCACACAACATCCTCCTCCGCCCCACCCCTCCCCCCCCCCCCCCCCCACACACACACATATATGATATTATACACCCGGTTATAATTCTTACACAGACAACATGTAAGACTGTATTCAGCAGCAACAGAGTTCAAAGTTCCATTCTGTGATTGTGTATTATGTATGCATATGTTTTGGAGTTATTGTTATATTTTAGTATATTTTTGAATGTATAGAATTAATATATTGAAGTTTAGTTTGGTTTAGTATGATTTTACACCATGGTTGATTCTGTTAAAATGTTGTTGTTATACATTATCATAGATTCTGAAAAAAGGCAATTAGCCCAAAAGCTCAGTTAGAGGGGTTGCTACTCAACATCACAGCCACGTCTCTTGTGCAAGTTTTGCTGACAATTTATTACTATAACATTAATTTGTGCATATGAACTGTTGTAAAGACTATTACTTTTGTGTGGTAGTCAGTGAATTTAAAAACAAATTCACATGAAATTCCCCAATTACAACCCAGCATGTAATACAGAAATCACTAAAAATGTTTTACTTTACAGTACTTGCCTTCCAGAATTCCATGGAGCCATTCCCTACCACACACAGCAAAACATTCTAAAAACCTTGTTAGACATGGCAGTGTGAATTATGCGTAGTTGTCATACTTTTAATGATACCACAGTCTGTATCCTCTTGTTGGCATTCCCTTGTTGAAGGATGATTTTGAGCAGTACAATGTACACTAAGACATTTCATTGAAGTCATGTTCAGCTCTATGGGCAGCTTTGTTGAAATAGTTTCCATGCTTCCAGTCTGCAGACCTTTTCAGTTGTAGGAAAATGTTTTGCATTGTCATATGAAAACTCTGATTCAGATCTCAGATCTCAAAATTGTAAATTAGTCTAAGGAGGGATTCACATTGCCTTTGTTTGATGACTGCATCAATCACAAAGTAAATTGCTGTAGCTGGAAGATGAAAATATATGGAGCTTGTGCAATATGTGTTATTCTAACCTATTATTGTCAGTGATATGGCTGAGGATATATAATGTCAGTTGCCAGAGACTCCTGGAGTTTCATGCAGCTGAAACCACATTAACCTCTGGCCAGATGATAAAACAAAGACTTATCAAACCGAGGCCATCATCCATGAAAAGATGCAATCAATCTTAAGTCAGAAAATCAGACACAAATCAGGTATCAGCCAATGAGAATTAAGTATTCAGAGACTTATGTTTGATTTTCTGACTTAATTTTGATCTCAAATTTTATGCAACAGGGCCCAGACAAAATGAGTAAGTGTAAAGAAGATATGATAGAGGCTGTACTGCTACAATACTGGGATGCTGATTTTTTTTTTTTCATTCCTAGATACATTGTATGATTATCTTTATGAGATTGCTGAGTGACTCATAATTTATGTTGGTCTCGCACATTGTCAGTTGACCTGTGGACATACTTTAACTCATACAAATCACACTGTCTTGACTTTCTTCCTAATGCATAATTTGTGGACATTCTGCTTCCACCCATCAAACACAGCCCCTCCCTACCAATGGATACAGCCAGACCAGTGGTCCCAACCCACACCAGGCTACGAATGGCTCCTTTGAGGCACTCAAGAGTCATAGAGAGGTGGCATCTCAGACCCCTATACCACGGGGTTATGAGGACCTTCCCCCTAGAGGTCCAAGGAAGGGATGGGGTACACCCCAGCCTCTGGATTATGAGGACATCCTGAGGCAGAAGCGTGAAGAAGAGTTGAGATATCGGTACGAACTACTATATTTTCTATGTTTGTATCAGGATCGTACAGAGTTAAGCCCAGGGAAGATCTATTGTAATGCATTTATTGGAGTTCAGCAATTTGCTGTATCATTTTTGCAGGGTACCACATGGCCAGTGACATGTCATCAACCCTCTCAGGCCGGTATATAGTCATCGTTTGAATTACAATAAAATTACCAGGAATCAATGTATTTGCTGAAAAATAGCCCGTAATGATTTTAAAAAAAAAAATGCTAATGCACAGCTGCATGTCACATGTGTACATGTACATTTCTTTAGTTGCTGTACATGTACATTTCTTTAGTTGCTTAGTGCAGTTCACAGATTGGTCAGCTACTGTAAAACTGGAAATGTTCGCGGTGTTGAAATTTTCGCGCATTTCGCGCAACCAGAAACTAACGCAAAAATAAAAGCATGTGAATATTTTTGCTGGCCATGTGTTCATGTGCGTGATGTCTTGATTCCGCGGAATTAAAAACACGCGAAACTCTTCTCACCCGGCCAAGCGTGAAAAATTAGTCGCGCGAAAATATCCACTTTTACAGTATACATAAGAATAAGTCACTTGGAATAACAGCGAAGAAATGAGGGCTGCAACACAGCAATTTTTGAAAAGAGAAATTGCATATATTATTTTACCGAAATTAGGCTGACTAAATGACAAACAATTTGTTTTTGCTTCAAATTCAAATGGTGTATAAGTGATCTTTGCTTTGTCTTTTGCATATTTAGGCAACTTTATTTGTGAAGATTTAAATTCTCCAGATCTGTGCTTGAGGTCTGACAAATGTGATGGACATCACAATATTACAAATATGCACCACACAGAACATATATTCCAGTGTAATAGGGAAAGGTAATATTATTAAGCCATTTTTGCAGAAGTGACTTTGGCCCTCACATGACCAAGATGCATTTTTTCGGCCTCCATGTCTTGCACGTTTGACTTGATTATTTCTTTGATAAGCAGCCTTAAAGGGATGGTACAGTTTTGGTGGAGATGAGACTTTGGCTTTGAACTTTTTGCGAGATACCAAGAAAACACTTATGATATAGTACAGAACATACTATTTTAAGAGGAATTCAAAGTTTATTTGACGAAAATCGGGTTTGGAATGAGTGAAACATCCAAAAACAAAGTAAAACAAAGCGATCGTAATAAAGTGTGGGTCCCACACTTTATTAGAATCGCTATTTTTTGATATCTCAGCCATTTCAAGACCAATTTTCATCAAAGAAACGTTGAATTCCTCATAGAACTACATGCTCTTTCACATTTTAGAGGTTTCTCATTATCTCACCAAAAAATTTTAGAAACCTGAAATTAGGTCTCAACCATAACTGTACGATCCCTTTAAACATTTACACTTTGTCCAGTTATCAGAAAAAATAAAGAAGAATGTTACTAATGTATTGAGTTTATTGATACTGTATTGCATCAAATGAAGTGACTTTCTCCTCCCCTGAAGCCTAAACACATGCAAAGTTTCTGAACACATATGAGGTTTCTTGATTCATAATTTGTGTATGCTCCTCACCAGTCGCTATGATGACTTGGACTACTACCAGCCCAGGAGTCTGAAGCCAGCCCACAGTGATCCTTACCTCAATAGATATGATGAGGTTAGTTTATGCTGGCTCACAAAGATGATGACTTTCATTGAATTGTTTGAGAGTAGTGATATGTAATAATGGCTGATTCAATTTATCCCTCAATGTCTGCTGTTGTACAATTTTTGGACCTTGGCATCAAAGTTGTATTTAATGGAATGTTGATGAATATACTGTATTTTCATTTGGACACATGTTTATTGGGCAAATGTATTTTAGACTTGAACTGTAGATAAAAACGTATGTGAAAACTATATCATGTCATTATTGAACAATATTATGTTTTCTGTTTTGTTCTCTGATGGAAGGAATTTTCTGTCTCAAGATATTTGTTGTATTTTTGTCACAGTCATTGTTGTAGATGTACACGTAGACTCACAATCAAGCCCTGTAACACTGATTTTTTTTTTTGTGTCTTGTAAATTAGATTCCCACATTCTTTAGATATAACTTTACTTCATTTAGAGGTGCAAACCTTCTCAAGTAATGTCACTTCTGATTGTAAAATGCATTCTCAACAGCTGAATATGCAAGAACTTTGCATGTCTCTGAAATAAAAAGTGTAATTTACCAACCTTCTAATATGTTTTGACTATAAATGCACTGTGCTGATTTTCTTCTTGAAGAATTTGATGAGTTTTTTTTTTTCTCTCTCTCTCTTTCTGCAGGATGGCAGAAGATCAAGCAGGAGAGATCCATATGATGACTATGACAGAAGGTAATCTACAATTTTATTTGTCATTAAGTACAATGTATTTTAGAGTAAGTGTAGCACAGTGTTACATGTACAGTGATACATTCCATTCAATTAAAACATTTAAAATGCCATTAAGTTTGTTGTTAGTAATCCTTTTTCTGTGATCTCTAACATATGTTTGAACTTCCTTTGTTTGTTTATTTCATTGTCTTTTGTATTTTCAAAAGACTTTGGATTGGGGAGATACAAATAGTATTATATCCGTCATGTCAAGTTTCTTGCCATATGATTATACAGAGCACGAAAATGGTGTAGTTTTACTAGCTAGCTACGAGCAGCGTGATGCGATGCAAAGACTTACTAGCCAGCGTGATATAGTACTTTTGAGAATCCACGATCTGCACCCAATCGCGATTGTGTGATCGATATCTACATTTCTCACATTAGAATGTACGCAGTGGGCGTAGTAGCGATACTTACTAGCTAGCGTGGTGGTGCTGACGGCATTACAGAAATCTGTGGTGCGATGGTGTGTGTGTGTGATCAATGCAGTTCAGGTCAATTGACAGAGTGACTGCTTCAAGTAATGGAGGAATTTCATAAATTGCAGCAGAAGTACAACATATCAGGTATGGTTTAGGAATTATTTCAATAAAGTAAAACCGATTTTGAAGATGATCTGGGTAACGAAGCCTCTTTAGGCCAACTAGTACTAACTAGTCCTGGACCTGCTCGATCTTTCGGAGTTCTGCGCGCTGGACTAGTAGCTCGTGCATATAGGAATCAACAATGGTCTAATACACTGTGGCCTATGTATACATACAGCGCAGCGGTGTCGTTCGCTACGCGCTGCACGCAATGCTGCTGCACTGCTACGGCCTAACATTCGATTTATCCAAAAGGGAACCTTGTCATCACTCTAGTAAAATGCTCGAGAGGGATATAAAACAAATATCGACTGCTTTCTTTCGGGCCATGATAAAACTATTTGCCCTCGGTGATTTCTCAACAGTGTCATTCGTCTCGGGACATAGCACTGTTGAGAAATCACCTCGGTGCAAATAGTTTTACCACCTCCCTTTGTAGCAGTCGATATTTGTATACTAGCGCAACAGACAATAGGAATAGAAAGCGTGCTGACAAGAGGGTGTTGTAAACTGACCCCTTCAGCCTGCACTGCTGGTCATTCCTTGCATTACTGCGTAATTATTCAGTACCCACTGCATGCTATAAGGGTTAGAACCAATACTTGTTGTTGGGCAGAAGCTTGGTGGTCTAGCGGAGATGACCCCTGTCCGGAGATCAAGAGGTCATAGGTTCGAATCCTACTCGAGTATGTATGCCCATGATTTTTTTTTTTTTTAAACATCTCGACAGAAGAATTTGATGAATTTGGGCATAGTGTTGATTATCCAAGAGTGAGAATCAAGAGGGACCCAGCCTTATCTAAGTGTCAGAGATTATCAGAGATTTACATGAAACCTGTTCGGAAAACTATTTCTGGAAATTGTGTTCATACCTTATAATAACAAAAGAGATATTAAACTACATTCACCACTCAGACAGTCAGTTCCTGGTATGCGTGTACATTTTATGTTATGTATATTTCTCTTGTCTCGCGTGGTAATGCAGGAGAGTTCGCTTCAGTGATGAGGTTCCTACAGGAGGGCCTCAAGGGGGTCCCAGAGGTGGGGAGCTGTATGATAGGTAAGCATATGGAGAAAGTAGTCATATTGACTAATACAGATTATGAAAGCCATTAAAGTAGTATAGACAACACCGATATAGGCTTTGAAATGTAGATAACATTGACACTGTAGACTGTGAAATCTAGATTGTAAAATAAACTGCACAAAACAAAACATATAAAGAAAAAGATCATTTTACACATGTAACTGACTACTCAGAGAAACTTTGCAGCTTTTTATGACTCTGTGGCATGGTGGATAAAACTCTTGACTTTTAGTCAGAGGTCCCAAGTTTGAATCCCACGTTGTCCTTGGACAAGAGGTTTTTACCTAAAATGTCCCTCTTGACCCATTTGAATAAATGAGTACCTGGCAATTCTTGGGTAATAGTAATGGCAGGACCCTCTTGTAGAGCAGTGGCAAACAATGAAAAGGCTACCCTTGATAAAGAAGACCATATCATTATTATTAGCTTAATGTAGAATATCAGTAATAAAAACTTTCTAGCCAGGAATATGCCCTTATTTGTGCAAAATTAAGCAGATTTGTTAATTCTAGATGCAAAGGGGGTTTTCCATTTCACAATTGTTCAGAGATCAGTTCACTACCACCTGCAACAGTTTTTAGGGGTGTTGCACATTGAACTAAACACTTGGGCCCGAATTCACGAAGGTGGTACAAATGAAACCATGGTTTAAACCATGGACAAAAACTATGGAGCGGCAAGTGTCGCATGAAATATTCTGTAACGAAATCAGTCATTTCATTGATGAAATGATTATTTTTAACGAAATGACAACATTTTGTAACTCAATGAACATTTCGTCCATGAAATGATAATTTCGTTAACGAAATGGTCATTTTGTCAACGAAACGGTCATTTTTTCAACGAAATGACTAATTCAGTAACGAAATATTCTGTGTGACACTTGCTGCTCCATAGTTTTTGTCCATGGTTTAAACCATGGTTTCATTTGTACCACCTTCATGAATTCGGGCCCAAGTGTCATGCGACTCGCATTCGTTACCAGGCAGTTGCACCATTCTGAGGCGTGCTTGACTGGTTGCATCTGAACTTTAAATATGCTCAAAATTCAGAGGCGACCAGATGTGATTAATTCACTCACATCAGGTTGTACGACCGGTCGTGCCATTTATTGTGTGAGTGTTGCACAACGTTTCACAACTTGATGCGAGAGTTTCTATGACTCAATAGTCGCTTTAGGTTGGCTGGAGGTCAATGCGACATGCAACATTCGCACATGCACTAGGGACCTGTAGACACCAGTCTTGCAAGTGGAGGTGATAGTGCTGAGACCATGAGACTGTTGCATGACCGGTTAGACCAGGCGTCCACTAGGGCGCGGACAAGACGCGGACAAGCCCCGGAATGCAAATTTGGTAGTCCGCACTCCTTCGGGAACCTGTCCGCACGTTCCTGAACGTGTCCGCTCACTGTCCTAAACATGTCCGGGCGTTTCCGCACCTTCGGGAGAGAGAAAAATTTCCGCGTCCAAATTTTGATCGAGACCAAAATTTGGACGCGGAAATGAACTTCCTGACACCTTCGGCGACTTGTCCTGACGATGTCCTGAGGATGTCCCGCTTGTCCGGAACCCTTCCGCTCCTTCCGCACACGCTCCGGAAAGAATCCCGCGGTGTGGGGAAGCTTCGCGAATGAAAGCGGAAGACACCAGGAATGTTTTAGGACAGCGCGGAGCCGATGCGGATCTATATATGCAAGTGTCCGGAACCGATGCGGAAATTTTGTGATCCAGACACGAAATGTCGACACTTTCCGCGAGCGTCATACCAATGAAACGCAAAAAGAGCAAGAAGGGAGGCGAGGCCCCCATGCAAATATCCCCATCACAGGCACACCTTTCGTCTAGTGATGAAGAACAGGTAAATCTAAGGAATTTCCGGTCCCAGAAGGCAAAGAAGAAGGTAGTAGAGACTGTGCCAAAAGCAACCAGAAAAAAGTTAAATCAGCCCATTAACTTCCTAGTAAGTTTGTGTTGATTTGATCTTTTCAGAAATTATTTTTCATCTGAGTGACTTTCCTGGTTCCTATTACTTACTATGGTACATTTTCCTTTATGTTGTTTTCGTATTTTATTTGGAAACAAACTAGGTTGTCCCATGTGACAGCCCAGCTGAAAAATCACAAAAGTAGGTGGAAGTACACACAGAAAAAAAGCATAACATTTTTGGCTAAATGTTAATATATTATATAAACATGAACAAGTTGTTATTCATACGTAAATGCTTTCTAATGATATAACATAGAACAAAAGACAAATTCTGCACACTAAAAAGCATGTATTCAATTGCAAAGATATACCTGTGTTCTCATTACAATATAATATCTTTGAAGCCCAAAATAACAATGAAAGCTAAAGGTGATGGAGGAAAATTAAGAATTTTCTGTCAATTCAAAATTCAAGTGAAATGAGAGAAAAAGCAATAAATCATGAACTCGAAAAAGTGTTACATTTCTGTCTTTCTTTTGTTTGTTTTTTTGCTGAGTGTATATATCTAAGTACACATTAAGCATCACAAATCATTTCAGAAATATTCTTTACCTGAATGACTTTCGTAGTTATTACCTAATGATTTTTTCTTCTCTTTGTTTTAGTTGCAAATAAACTCGATTGTCCAATTTGACAGCCCAGCTGAACCCCCCCCCCAAAAAAAAAGTGAATTAAAGTAGGTTAACAATATTTCCCTGTTTTTACACTTCATTAACAATAGGCTAGTAAGTTCTAAGCATAAAAAAAAAATTCTCGGACTTGAAAATGTTCAAAAGTGATCAAAATAAGAGAGGGTTAGAGATGCACAAGGGTAAAAATTTGAGAGAAAGAAAAACAAATTTAATGATTAGGATCATTTTGGCATGCTCTACAGAAGTATCAGACAAAACATGTATATACTTCACGATGGATAAAGCACAGGTCTAAAAAAGGGAATAAAGAATATATATATATATATATATATATATATATATATATATATATATGTATACAGTCAAACCTGTCTATAGCGGCCACCCAAGGGATACGGGAAAAGTGGCCGTTATAGACAGGTGGCCGCTATAGACAGGTAATCCAACTTTGTTTGCATTGCCTACATGTACATGTATCATCGTTGTATACATATACATGTACATGTATGTGTGATCATGCATAGAACAATGCCGGTGCACAGTCATGAAGAAAGCTTAACACTAGTGCATTATTGTGACTGAATAAGTGATGAATGCAACGGTGGCGATCACTGAACGTTGCCCAGAAATGACTGGCACGGCTAAAAAGCAGAAAAAACACCCTGAATTATCGGCTCGGCTACGGCTGCATCGGGTTTTTGGCCGCTATAGACAGGTTAAAATCTACCGCGGAAAACAAAATTTGTGGCCGCTGGCCGCGTTAGACAGGTGGCCGCTATACACAGGGTCTTTAACACGGCTTTTCTCTCGGGGGGATTTTTCAGTGGCCGCTATAGACAGGTGGCCGCTATAGACAGGTGGCCGCTAAGGCAGGTTTGACTGTATATATAAGTAACAAAACTGCAACAGAGTTCATGCTGTATTCACCAACGGTTTATTTCTTGTGAAGAAATAAACCGTTGGTGAATACAGCATGAACTTTGTTGCAGTTTTGTTACTTATCTTTTTATCTTGCCAACACGTGGACTACCTTATCAACATGATATATATATATATATATATATATATATATATATATGGTTCAAAAAGTTTGCGAATATCATCCATGTGACTGTGGGCAGAGAAAAAATTGTTCTCCCAGATGAGACAAATCAAAAAAAAAAAATGAGTCGTCAGCCGAGATGCAGACAATCCTATTCTTCGACTTTTGGTGGTCACATTTATCAAATAATATTGACGAATCATATTAATATAATATCAGCAGCTACTGCTGAAGCACAACAAGGAGCATCAATGACGGCTAGCAGTCAAATGAGGAAAAGTCAAAGTCAGCGCCAAATTTATACCTTTCCATTTTCCTGGTATTGTCCGCAGTTTGTCCGCATGCCTAACTTGTGTTGTCCGGAAGGCATCCTGATTGTCCGCGTTCATTCCTGGTGTAATCCTAGATGTTTCCGCGCTGCCCGGCTACGATTAGCATATTCCGAGGTATTTCGCGCTCTTCCGGAGTGATTCCTAGGAATGTCCGCAGTCAGTCTGCGGACAGTCCGCGGACAGTCCGCGGACAGTCTTAGGAATGTCCCAGGACAAGCCGATTCACAAAGTTATTCCGCGTCTGTCGCGGACAGGATGCCGAAATAACATAATTTGCTTCCGCAACCCTTCCGGGGCTTGTCCGCGCCCAAGTGGACGTCCGCCCTTACTGCACATTGTACAATGTTGTACGACCATTACCCAACTGTATAAGACTTCGTGCAACTTTTCCTTGGGGGTATATATAGGGGCACAGTAGTACAGTTCTTTATTGCAAAGGTTTGTAATTCCGAAAATGAAATAAACTTCTTTTTGTGACAAAATATGGTGTTTACAAGTAGGTGAGGGTATTAATAACATTCAGTGATAGTTCTAGTTTGCATTGTGCCTATGATAAAGATTACATTGCCTATCACAATGCGACTGTATGAATGTGACTTTTTCCTCTTTGTATTACATTCAGTGATGAATTCAACACATAATTAATTCATAAAAAAGCCTTCAGTTGAGGTGAATTTTTAGTACCAGTGGAATGACTCTTATCATTTTATTTCCCAGATCATATCGTCCAAGGGTACGAGAAAGCCTTGAAGAGCCTTTGGTTTATGATTGGGTGAGTGATAGGAACATAATTATGTAGTTACACCTCATGATGCTCATCAGTAAGTATTAGCATCATGTGAGATAAAGAGACTTTTGTTGAGTATGCATGCTCAAAATGCACAGTACTGTATTTGTAGTTACTGTAAAAGTGGATATTTCTGCGCGCCTAATTTTTCGCGCTTGGCCGGGTCAGAAGAGTTTCGTGTGTTTTTAATTCCGCGGATCAAGACATCACGCACAGGAATGTATGGCAAGCAAAACTATTCGCGTGCTTTTATTTTTGCGCTAGTTTCTGGTTGCGCGAAATGCGCGAAAATTTCAACACCGCGAAAATTTCCACTTTTACAGTAGTTTGAGAACATTGTGACAAATGTCAGTTGGACTCACACCACAAGTACATCACCTAAGATGCCGATCAGGTTCAAATATGGATGAAGTCCCCCAAGTCAAATGATCAAGTGGTCAATGAACTTCGCATGATACGTACTATACTCGTAGTATTGTGGTGTACTCTCAATAGCTTTGAGTTACAGTATGACCACCAAATTCACAGCACAGGTACATTACCTAAAGATGGCGGTCAAGTTTGAATATTGGTAAAGTCCCACAAGGTCAAAGGTTAATTAACTTTACCTGATAAGCACCATACTTGCAATATTGTAGTATTCTCTCCATATCTTTCCACAGCTTTGAGCTATGGCCACCAAGGTCACACCATAGGCACATCTTCTGAAGACGCTGATCAAATTTGAATATTGGTAAAGTCTGACAAGGTCAAAGGTCCAAGGGTTTAATGAACTTACATTGAAAAAACTATACTCACAAACTGTGATATGCAGGCGAGACATCGCTTGCCATTTGCCTTGTTTCATAATGACGTAATGTTTTCCAGATATTTGCTAGATTCCAAGCATGAGACATTAAGTGTTTATGAGTATAGATGTACAAATGAAGGAGCTGTGACAATTGATTTATCAACATTTGAATATAATAGTTAATGTCTCATTAATCTCATCACAAATGTTTGATGTAAATCTAGAATAGTAAATATGGCATACACTTAAGTTCTTTCTTCATTCTTTTTCACCTTTATCAGAGTCAGAGTAAAGCGGGGAGAAGTCGGACTTTCACGAACGATGAAAGGTATGTAGCAAGAGAAGACAGAGAGAGCAAATTTCCACAGAGAGATTATTTTGCAATAATTATGTGTGTATGTCCCATTCTCAAACATCCTGATGCAAAAATAGTACCCTGCTGTATGCATGCCATTTATATGCAGGTCATGTTTTGTTTTAAAATTTGGAATCTATGGTAGAAGGATCTGCATTTGTAGATGAGCAGTACCAGTGAGAAAGGAAATGTTTAGACATCAATTTAAAGATGTTGTATACAGTGTATGTTTCTTTCTGTGCTGATGATTATACGCATGTAACATTTGCTTAAGGTCTTCGGTCATGGGGTCAAAAAGATCAAAGGGCAGTTAAAAGATGATAGATAATAACATTTGCAAATGTTTGCATGAGCTGAGGGTTGCTGGCCAGTCAAATCCTAAGATCCCCACTGCAGATTTTTTTCCCTACCTAAACCCAAAGACTACCTCAGAGCTGCTTAGTCTCCCTTAAAGCAGAATACTAAAGGAAACGCATATTTTGTTGGATTATTCCCCCATTTCAAGCTTAGAGCATGTTAAACACAGCGGCCTTTAATTCATCCATTTAGAAAATTGCGTTTTGGAGAACGGCTGCTTAGAAAAATTGTATCCTGAATCATGCTCAATCGGAAGATCCATGGTTATTTTGGGGGCGTGTCCATGACGTCATGGGGTGAAGGGCAAACCTGGAAGTATCACACAACAGCCTAAGCTTACCTATGTATGCTCTCGATGAGAGCATGATGTCGAGGCTCATACCCCGAAATCCCAAGACCTTTTTTATCAGAATGTCACAAAAAATGAAATGAAATTGTTTTCTACTGCAAGTCTCCTGTGAAATCACACATTTCCTCGTTTAAATAGAGTCTGTTAACGTGTTATTTAGGCCACGAATACAGAAGTTGTCAGGCCTAGTGCCTGTAATGGTGCTTCGTAGTCGATCAGTCACATGCATGCGCCCATCATCGGCCACGTATGTCGCAGTGCAGTAGCCTCCGTGTATCAAAGAGCGGAGAAGCCTGGGCTTCGTACCTCTTTGGAACGTACAATATGTACTATATCAGCAGTTCCTCGGTAGTACTACAGCTGTGTACGCCATATATATAGCGAGTCTTTTTTTTCGCGAATCGGGACTTGCCAATAATTTCGCGAGTGCTTAAATTCGTGGTTGTGGAGTACACTACGGAAGGGGGAAATATATACGGAAAGTGAGTTAATATTTTCTCGTGTTTTTAAATTCGCAAAAAGCACCAGGTTCGCGAAATTGGTGAAAATTAAAAAAAAAAAACCTCGCGAAACATTCGGTGTACGTGGATCGCTAATACTAGATACCACGCAGTCAATGCGTGGGCATCGGCTAAGTCAAAGTCTTGACTAGGCCGGCCGGCCTATGTGGTGATAAAATAAACGATACAGAGCACTGCGATTTTCATTGATAGTAATAAAACTTTGTTGGACTCGGTGAAGTAATGAATGGATAGTGCAGTGAATTAGTGAGGGTACCTAGCTCTAGCTAGATAGAATGCTGATGAGCTGTGAACGGGAGTACGGAGTGAGTGTGATGTGATAAGATACATGTATGATAATACGTAGCCCGACCAGACGCTGCGCTACTTTATACAGCGACTGGGCTGTGTTCAGTTAGGCCTATACTGTGGCGCTTGAGACCTTGCGCGATTCCCTTCACCCAATGATGTCATCGGCAAAGCCTCGAGATTTACGCTGTGACCTAGATTTTAGGGGGGTGACAGGTGTAAATCCTCTAACTCCACTTCAAAAAGGCCATTTTAAACGATGTAAACGACAAATTGTTCTATGTGTCCCACTCTTTGACTTCATATATAATTTTATTTCTTCAGTATTCTCCTTTAAAGCTGCAATATGTCTCATCATGTACTGACAAGAGAATATAAAAAAATCTCCTTGACTTGAGTATTATGTTTGCCTGTTGAGTTGCATAACATACAAGTATTTCTGTGATATTCTTTGAAACCACCCAGATTTTGGTCTGGCAATGTAGACAGCCCTGCTACAATATACATGCTGTTGTACAATTTTTTATTAATTTTGCCCACTTGTTATTATCACTAGCTATAAAATTGCTCTTATCATATGTAGCTGTAGATTTGTTGCGTCAGGTAGATGGTAGTACAGTAAACCTCGGATAAGTCGACGTCGAGTGAGTCGAAAATCACTTAACTCGAAGCAAAATAAAAAGTCCCGATTTTTCCCCATGTACTTTTCTCTAAGAAATATTCGGATAAGCCGAAGTACGAGAGTCGAATTTCGGCTGTGTCGAAGTAAAACATTCAGTCCCTTTAGTACGAAATACACGTAGTTTACATCACTTGAGCCGAAGGAGATTTCTCTGGCATTCTCATTACATTTAGAGGAGAACAAAAAAATTGGCATGTCGCAGAACCCCGTCCCTGACCTGCTGCAGGTACGGTAAGCATGCACACTCACCGTACCGCTCGCACGCGCTGTCGAATACGTATACACGTACACATGTATACATGTATACACACAGCACATCGATCCATACTTTATCCATACACACAGCACATCCATACTAAATTTATCCATGTCAAGCCAGAACTCCTTGGTCAACCAATCGCTGCTTTAATATTTTAGTGACAGGTCAAGTGGGCGGAGCTTGTTAGTGCGTGCCCGGCTGGCTGTATAGTTTTGTTCAATGGAGGTGGGATGGGCCTGGGAGAGTGTTTGTCTAAGGGTAGGTTGACAGAGATGGCTACCTTTGTTGCACCATAGACATAGCACATGCACATTGCCACGTTAGCGCAGACATTCTCAGAACTACGTTTAACTACTAGTACAGGTATTGATACAAATTCCATGTTCAAGTTAGAACAAAATAAGAACATTATCTTCAAGAACAGACAAATTTGAATGCAAACACACACACGAACGCACACACACACACACACACAACACACATGCATGCGAATGTACTATGATACATGTACATAACTGTGAGTCGAAAAAATATCGACTCTCGCGAGAGTCGAAGTTCACTTAAGTCGACGCATTTTTGTCAGTCCCGAGAGCTTCGACTCATGCGAGGTTTACTGTATGTCTGCATTTAGCCAACTAATTAACACATAAGACTTGATGGACCTTTACTCAATGAAAAGCATACAAGAAAAAATTACACTTTTTTTGATTACCATTGCTACATATGAATAATGTATGGTTTAATCTCATTCTGCAGACCCAAACCAGCCCTTAAACAGGAAGAGCCAGAGAGACCTGCCAGAGCTAAATCGGCTACACATGCTGAGGAGAGCAGCCTGCCTTTAGGTGATCATTGATTTACAAAACTAACCGCAGAATATGTATGGGAAAATCTTAAAAGGAAATAATCAAGAAAATATGATTATAAGTGGACATAATCTTGCTTCCACCAGAAGATCATGATGAACATCAGTCTTTTAAGGGCTTTTTACACTTGTAAATTTTTGCTTAGCCCCGGACCAACGGTGGGGCTAAGGGGGGGCCTTAGCCCCACCGTTGGTACGGGACTATCCTTAGCCCACTTTCTGTTTACACTCGTTTTTGCCAAAGTGGGCTAGCCCCACCGATAGTACGCCACTATCTGGCCCTGCAAAATAGCAGGGGTTAGCACCGCAATTGCAGTGCTAGCACCGCAATTGCGGTGCCAAGCAAGTGAGTGTAAACAGAACGAAAAAATAATCCTGGGCTAAGCGACGGAGACGAAGTCCGACCCTCACTGACCAATCAGAAACGAGGTAATCAAGTGCTGCCGGTGCGTGCGTGTACGTGTACAGTACACAGCGTAATTATGAATATTCATGTGGTTTGGAAAGTCCGGGGCTAAGAAATACGAGTGTAAAAAGGTCAGTTTTCTCCTTAGCCCCGGACAAGAGATAGTACGGGACTAATTGGCGAGTGTAAAAAGCTGAAAAAATTGGTACGGGACTAACGATAGTCCTGGGTCAGAGAAAGTCCGGGGTTAAGAAACACAAGTGTAAAAAGCCCTTTTGATGATTACTACCAAATTGTTCATTTGTTTCCAATCTCTTGGAATGCCTTTTTAGCTCAAGTGAGCTATTGCGATCGTTCTTTGTCTGGCGTCCGTCATGCATTGTGTGTCGTCCGTCGTGCGTAAAAAAAAAAAAAAAAAAAAATTAAGGAATCTTTAAAGATCTTCATCTGTAAAACCAGAGGTGATAGAGCTAAAGTTGATACTATGGGTGGGGGGGGGGGGGGTCCCTTATTGTACATTTTCATCTTCTTCTTGAGAATACCTGGTCAAATTTTAGTGAAACTGTGTGTAATTTAGATTAGTGACTGCGTGAGAGGTTAACTTGCAATACTCAGGTGAGCGTGAAACCCCTGCGTCTCTTACTTTATATTTAGTCAGTTTGACAAGATGACATTTCGCACATAATATTATGTTGTCAGTCATAATGAGATGTAATGGAGTGTAATTTGCTTTGTGTTTTTAGAATGAACTTCCCCAGTAAATAAAAACTGAACTGAACTGAACTGAAAGTAGATCAAAATGATTACTGTCCAGGTGTACTGTAATAGACAGATTTGTTTGTTTGTCTCAATACAATGATAATGAGAGGATTATATTAGCAAGTATTGACTTGTGAGTTTAGTCTAGCTATCTGAGTTTATGAGGTATGTGGAGTGGAGAAATGAAATGAGAAACCTGATTAGTTTGCACCAGCCAGTGAGGACAAAATTTGATCCTCCCATAGACATCTGTGGGTTGAGTGGATGATGGAGTCTGTGAGTGTCATGAAGGTAAACAAGTGTTACTCAGATGGGAACTGGTGAGCACTTTATATCTTTGCTGTGTTTACCTCATGAAGTAAGGATTAAACTTCACCAGTAAATACTTGCATCTGTAATGCTCTCAGTTTACTTAACTGTTCTCTTGAAACACAGTGAGACCTACAAAGAAACTCTGACCTCAGCCCACTAGAAGCTATCGGGTATTCATGAAGAGACACTTTATCCTGTACTTGTAGTACCTGTTGGGTTAGAACTTTGTAAGCATGGAGGAGAGTCAAAGCAAAGTCTGGTGCTTTGGAGTTTGTCATGTTAATCCTTGAAGGTGTGATTTGAACTCCATCCTGCTTGTTCTGTGATGGATGTCACTGGCCTGGGATGATTTTGCCTGTGATATTGATGCAGCTCTCGTTGAAGACTGTTTGTAAGCAGCCTCATCCATTCTAGACTGCTACATGACATGCTTACTTCACTGAATGGTGGTATCCCTGTTCACTCTCTTGTGAGGCTTGTTAAAGCTTGCCTCAGAAACAGCTCTTGCCTCTAACCATGAAATGCTTCTGTGTAGGCCAAATTGATTTTCATATGCTCATACATGCAGATGCAAGGGTCTGTAGAATATGCATTTAACCTCATTTCACACCCAACTCTCTCTGATCTCTTTGTTTTGCCGCTTCCAATAAGTGTAATGATATTATATTTTATATTGATTTTAAGAATGTGAAGCAACTTTACAGTCTGATCCCATGGCACCATGACTAATGCTGTGAGCATTCAATTGTTGCAGTGACTTGTTTGGACTTGCAAGTGTAGCTTTAGACTCTGGTCTAGTAGTACACCAGTGCAGCTTGAACAAATGCAACAGGCTCAGAAAAAACAAGTAATAATAATGATAATGATAATAACTATAATATAGACATTTATAATGTGCAACATATCCACTCAAAGGTGCTCAAGGTGCTCACAGTCAATGTTTATAACCAAATACACAATCCGACGGTATATTACGTATAAGTTTCAACAGCTGCAACATGTTCCTCCTCTAAGAAAAGTAGACCAAATGTGCATTTTTAGTTGAAAGTAGATAACAGTAGAAAGCAAAACCAGTTCACGATAAGATTTCATCTCCTTTGAGTTACACCCTTTTACTGTATTCCACCTTTATCTGTGTTCTCAAGGTCGAAGGGAAACAGAGAGTGCAGCAAGAAGGAAGAAGCAGCAGTACAGAAAAGAGCTGGAGCAGCAGATGCAAGAGGCCAAGGAAGCTAAGATAAGGTGACTGCTGCAAATACATCATTATTTGAAGCTTGAAAGCAGTTTTGAATGATCCAGGCATTTGTATTCAAGTCACTGCATTCAATTGAATACTGTGAATACTTACTATAGTGTAAACTTTTATTGTCCATTTTTGAGCAAATAAAGTTCTTAGAATTACACTGTCTGCTGGAACTCTGTTTTGAAAATGAAAATAGGTACATGCAACATCATGCTGTTTGTTTTTGTTGTTTTGGTAGTGTGTGCAATGTGCAGATTAGACATTCCACTGATTTGTTGCATTGTCATATTAACATCATTTGAGCTAAAAGTACCTAACCAAATCTTGATTTACATAATATTTGCATGGCGATTAAACATGACATGGATTGTGGGAATGTAATTATCTGTTATTGTGAAAATGAAATGAATATATCGTGTGTAGAACTCAATTCATAACAAAGAAACAAAAGCATTTAAATTCATTTTTCTTGTTCGTTTTTTGTTTTTGTTTTTTGGTTGTTTTTTTTTTGCTTCTGGATATTGTAAACTGCTACAAAGGGTGTTTTGCTTACAGCTGTAATGTTCAGGTGTTTTTCCAAATTCCTTGCACGTAAATGACAGCATAGGTTTATGAATTCCACAGTGGATGAAAACTGTCGCGTGCAATTGCCCACATTGATTAGCATATAGTGTAAAGTAATGGTAGCACTATGAGTGTTCATGTTCAATGCTCGATTTACTGCTTTTTAGCTCACCTGAGCCAAAGGCTCAAGTGAGCTATTGCGATCGCTCTTCGTCCGGCATCTGGCGTCCGTTGTCCGTCGTGCGTAAACTTTTTACATTTTCATTTTCTTCTTGAGAACCCCACGACCGGTTTTCACCAAACTTGGCAGGTAGCATCCCTAGGGAAATAGGATCTCAGCTTGTTAAAATGGGCACCATGCCCCACCCAGGGGGCCCCCAGAGGGGCCCAAACCCCCCAAAATTAAGGAATCTTAAAAAATCTCCTTCTCTAGAACTAGAAGTGATAGAGCTAAATTAATACTATGAGTTGGTACAAAACTGCATAGTCCAACCTTCTATGAAGTACAGTGTACCTTGCAGGTATTTTTACCAGTGTGATGGAATATGATGCAAATAGACACCATACCCCCAGCTCCCAAACTACCCCACCACAAGTTTCCAATGTTCTCAGGTAAGAGTCTGCCAGAATGCATGGGAGGTGAACTTGCGATACCCAGGTGAGTGTGAGACCCCTGGGTCTCTTGTTAGGATTCCAGTGCCCTTTTGCCTGCTGGAAGAGCTACAGAACCTTGAGCATTTATTTAGATTGCATGTTTCACCTTATGGAGAAGTAACAATATTTTTGGAAATTTTAGCTGTCCTCATAATGCGTCTAAAACTAAGCATTCAAACCCTGTCCAGATTTGACTCAAACCAATTACACAAACTTTTTTTATGCCTCCACCACGAAGTGGTGCCGGAGGCATTATGTTTTCGGGTTGTCCGTCTGTCCGTACGTCCGTCCGCTTTCGTTTACGCGATAACTTGATTAATATTTACTGGAATTTTACCAAACTTGGTCCAAGTATGAAGTATGATGGGGCAATTATTTGATTAGATTTTGGGTGAAATCGGCTAAAGGTCAAAGGTCAAAGGTCAAGGTCAAATCATGAAATTGTATCCGTTTACGCGATAACTCAAGACTGGACGGAGCAAATTTCACCAAACTTTGTTGGAGGATGATATATTATGGGACAATTACTTGATTAGGTTTTCAGTGAAATCGGACAGAGGTCAAAGGTCAAAGATCAAGGTCAAATCCTAAAATTTATCTGTTTATGTGATAACTCAAAACTGGATGAAGCAGCTTTTACCAAACTTGGTCCAAGGATGATGTATGATGGGACAATTAGTTGAGTAGATTTTAGTGACATTGGCAGGAGGTAAAAGGTCAAAAGGTCAAGGTCAAATGCTACAAATGTTGCAATTTCCCCCATATCTATGCAATGCCCAAAGGTATTTTCTTGAAACTTGGTGTGGACATGTACTACTGCGTAATGATTCTCCAGAGAGAGTTTCATGTCATAAGGTCAAAGGTCAAAAGGTCAAAGGTTAGGTGAAAATGTTGCAATATCACTTTTCTCGCAAAGGTTCAATGTATCTTTGTGGAACTTGGTACATACGCATGTACTGACTGGCAGGGATTATCTAGGGAATTTAGGGGTCATGGGTCAATAGTCAGGGGTCAAAGGTCAAGGTCAACTTGTCAAAATGTTACTATTTCGCTCATATACTAGTATATGCAATGCTTGCATTATTAGTTTCAAAACTTAATACATGCATTACCTAAATGGAGATTCTCCGAGAAATTTCCAGCCAGAAGGTCAAAGGTCAGAGGTTAAGGGTCAAAGGCCAGGTTTCAATGCCCCCCCCCCCCTCAAAAAAAAAAAAAAAATCTATCAACCGTCATTACACTCTTTCTTCATACCTTGGAAATTACTCAATGCATAAATTTATAGAAAGGTTCGTCAGAATTCAAGTAAAAATTCTCAATTCCCAAAATATGTGTACTTGCACTCTTAGAAAATTATAGCAAACCCAGTTCAAGACATTTCTGACAAACCTGTCACTTCAATATTTTGCCAGCTATGTGAAACTGTCATGGATCACACTTTGTGAAGACATTGTACTATACACCTATTGGGAGAATCATGCATTATGGCGGAGGCATCAGTCGCCATAGCGACATTTCTAGTTTTTTAATGAGCAGTTCTGTCCCATCAATCCCACAGACCTAGCAGTGACCTGAAGAAATGCTGATGATAGAGACTGTTAGTTACAACTGGTGTTATGTGCATCCATGTTAAAGCTCATTTTAGTGCATTTGCTAGGAGATAACACCAGCACTAGCACAGAACTTGAAATAACCTATTTTATATGTGATAGAGTGAATGTTTTATACACACCACATTTCCTATACAAACAGAGAGAAAGAATCACAGCGCCACCCATTGGTTTCAGCCGCAAAGTCCCCTGCTCCTCAGGTAAGAGCATTTTTGCCAGTAAAAATATAAAAACACTCTTTTCCATATTTCTTGGTATTGTTTGCTGTTTTATTGCTCTCACATATCTAATTGTTTCCTCCACTACTAGTACTACTGTACAGTTGTATGTCTCAAATGGATACTTCAGATTCATCTTAGACAACGCTTTTCAAGCCTTTGTAACATGGCCAAAGCAAAAGGTTTTAAAAGGGTTGTAGAATAACTGGAATCACATAGCATATTTTGGGTAGATTGGCATTTGCTTGTTTTACTGCAAATAAGTTCAGCAGGTAAGAAAGTTGACCATGGAGTAGAAAGCGCTGTACATACTTTTTTGCTAAAATTTGTAGCAGGAGATAGGAGTGAAGGCAGGAGGACATTGTATGACAGAAGTCAAATGATGAGTGCATGTGTGATAGGTAATGACATCCAAACATTTCTAATGTATACTGAAGTGACCTTTCTTGGAAGTGAAAACAAATGGTATGTGGGTCATTTTGGAAGAGGATTCACCTGGTGTGTCCTATCAAAATTGTCCGTGAATGATGAATTGAGCTGGGCTCAGAAAATGTTTGATACATTCAGTATATGGATCAAGGCAAAGAATGAAAAGCATCCACCATTACTCACTCAAGAGATACATGATCACCAGTGACTAGACGTTAACATTGCCTGAACGTATCTTTCTAGTCTACTTCTATATGTAGGACCATAAAAACATCCCTATCAGACAACACATGGTTTCTTTAAAATTCCTGCTCATCATCTCACTTTTTATAACCAGCTTGCATTTTATACATTATTCATGCAACTGTAAATTCTTTGCAACAAAAATTTAATTTGATGATGTAGAGGATGATTGCAGTGCTGATATCTTTCTGTAACTAACTCTCTAATGGCATTGCATGTTTTCATAGTTACTTTTTACAGTTGAAGATGTAACAGTATCAGTATTTGATTTAGCACATCCACTTTTGTGGATTCACTTTATAACTTTGTACTGAAAATTTCCTTGTACTTGTATAGTCCTTTCTTTTTGCCATTTGACATGAATTCAATCATCTGGCAAATCCACAGTTACAGTTAAACACATAAATTTATCAAAAAATTTTGTCCTGTGATTTTTCCATTTTTAGCTCACCTGAGCCAAAGGCTCAAGTGAGCTATTGCGATCGCCCTTCGTCCGGCGTCCGGCGTGCGTCGTGCGTCGTGCGTCGTCCGTCGTCCGTCGTCCGTCGTCCGTCGTCCGTCGTGCGTCGTCCGTCGTGCGTCGTGCGTAAACTTTTTACATTTTCATCTTCTTCTTGAAAACCCCATGACCGATTTTCATCAAACTTGGCAGATAGCATCCATAGGGGGTTAGGAACTCAATTTGTTAAAATGGGCACCATGCCCCACCCAGGGGGCCCCCAGGGGGGCCCAAACCCCCCAAAATTAAGGAATCTGTAAAAAGCTTCTTCTCTAGAACCAGAAGTGATAGAGCTAAGTTAATACTATGAGTTAGTACATTGATGACTGTAGTTTCAAGTTTGTTCATGGCAGAATCAGGGGTGCCCCCCTTGGGACCCAGGGGAGGGGGGTGGGGAAGGGTTCTAATGGGGCCTAAATTGTACATTTTCATCTTCTTCTTGAGAACTCCATGACCCATTTTCACCAAACTTGGCAGGTAGCATCCCTAGGGGGTTAGGAACTCCATTTGTTAAAATGGGCACCATGACCCACCCAGGGGGCCCCCAGGGGGCCCAAACCCCCCAAAATTAAGGAATCCGCAAAAATCTTCTTCTCTAGAACCAGAAGTGATAGAGCTAGGTTAATACTATGAGTTAGCACATTGATGACTGTAGTTTCAAGTTTGTTCATGGCAGAATCAGGGGTGCCCCCCTTGGGACCCAGGGGGGGGGGGGGGGGTGAGGAGGGGTCCTAATGGGGCCTAAATTGTACATTTTTATCTTCTTCTTGAGAACCCCATGACCCATTTTCACCAAACTTGGCAGGTAGCATCCCTAGGGGGTTAGGATTTCAATTTGTTAAAATGGGCACCATGCCCCGCCCAGGGGGCCCCCAGGGGGCCCAAACCCCCCAAATGAAGGAATCTTTAAAAATCTTCTCTAGAATCAGAAGTTATAGAGCTGAGATAATACTATGAGTGAGTACATTAATGACTGTAGTTTCAAGTTTGTTCATAGGAGATCCAGGGGTGCCCCTCTTGGGGGTAGGGGGGGGGGGGTGGTTGGAAGGGTCCAAATGGGGGCCTGAATTGTACATTTTCATCTTCTTCCTGAAAACCTCATGATGGATTTTTGTCAAACTTGGCAGGTAGAATCCCTAGGTGGTCAGGATCTCAATTTATCAAACTGGGCACCATGCCCCACCCAGAGGGCCCCAGGGGGCCCCAATTCCCCCAAATTAAGGAATCTTGAAAAAATTGGGCCCTTATTGTACATTTTCATCTTCCACTTGAGAATGCCTCGTCAAATTTTGGTAGAGCTGTGAATAATTTAGATTAGTGACTGCGTGAAAGGTGAACTTGCGATACTCAGGTGAGCGCTAGACCCGCGGGTCTCTTGTTTTTTTTTTTTACATTCTTTCCCAGTGCAAATAATAGTTTCTTTAATTTCTTTGCAAAGGTTGTACTTTTCAAAACCCATGAAGACACAATATACGTCAGAGATAAAATAATACAACTCTCATTCATATTAACATGGACAATGGAAATTGCTGTGTGTTTGCAGTAAGAGTTATCTAGACAGAACAGTGTACATACTGTTTTCCTCAGAACAGTTTTAGAGTGCTTCAGAAAGCTCCTCTCACGTTCTTAAATGCTGAATTAGCTTGCAAAAGACCAGCTCATTTTATTGTAATGTGTAGTAATAAAGCACTTTACTGATGGACTCACATTCTATTCATGATTCGATCACACACTATACTCACTCCCCCCCCCCCCACAACTTGCCCAAGGTGTATTTTAAGGATAATGTGATGAGAAATAAATTCCATCTGTAGGGACACATGTTGAAGAAGCATATTCAGTTGATAAACACTGCTCCTTATTAAACTTGAAATACATAGAGAAATCACCCTTGTATGTGTGTTTGCATCTGTAGCCCCTGTCAGCGAGACAGTCAGGAAGCCAAGCTGCCCAACCCCAAAGGGAACAAGGTCAGATTGTGACACAACCAGTACCCCAGGGTTACATGCCCTCCTTTCTCAATCAGCCTTATGGGACCAGGGCACCACCTGCTTCAACAGTGCCATACCAGGGGCAGTATGGTGTCCCAGGTGTACCGGTAGGTTCTCTTTGTTTTCATACACCTTTATCTAATCTAAAGCATTTGTAGTGTTTGGCACACAGACGCATACAAATGTATTTATGTAATGTAATATGTACTATATGTATGTTTGTGTGTGTATGTATATCATAAGTGTACAAATAAAGTAGACTGCACGTCCAATGACATAACTTTCCACCGCACTGTAATTCTCAAGCTTTAATCCTTTTCTGGCCTTGATCACAGCTACATGTGGATTAATGACAACAAAATCATAATGAGCAGGGTTCTGAACATAGATTTATGATACATTATAAATAGCTTAGATTATCCATAGATGTATGCATAGATATAGGATTATACAGAATGCGTAGTGATCAATACTGAAATTCTTGCTGTAATGAAGGTCTATGATATTGCAAGAATTTCTGGGGAAACACATACTACAATCTCAGCACATACCTGATTGTGTTTGCTGCGATTGTACATTGATTTTTATTATTGATTATGTATAATCAACAAATCATGCCACAGCAGTATTCCCAGATCTTCTGGGCTAAAATGAATTGCATGTAGCTTGTTGAAAAATATGACTGCTTGGTTATGATTAATAATCACGTAATGTTCTACCTACATACTACTGAGCGGGGAGGGTGCTTCAGGAAGTTGTGTACAACCGAAATCATTATACATCTTTGATCTCAAAATACTCCAAAACTGCTCAATAATCTGGAAAATTGCATCGGCCATAGAAGTTTCTTGGTACATCCTTTCAATGTATTGCAAGCAATTGCAAATGGTGGAAGATTAAGTTTTAGCCCTTCTCTGAACTTTATTTTGGTTTAGATCAAAAACCAATTTCATGAATTGACCCACCTCAATTTGCATGAGTTTGTGTAAGACCCCATACACAGAATTATACAGCCCTTTGCTTCTCTGTGTAACATGTAGTATGAGTACTGTCTAATTTGCATGATTTGTACATGCATCCTGCATTTGCAGATCACATGTTAAGGATGTGCAAGTTCAAAGTTTTCAAGGAAAGTTTTGTAGCAAAGAAGTCATCCCTTTTCAATAGAAAGATTTCAATAACTCACCAAAGAAAATTGTATACAAGAATATTGTTAGGGTGACAAGACCTTATATCTTAAAGATTATGAATTTTCAGGGGAGCAAAGAAACCTTTGCAACAGATTGACAAATTGCCCTACATCAACGTAAATAAGCACTGAATTGATCAGTGTGTTTTAGTAGTAGCCATGATAAAAAAATCATGGGAGTACATACTCGAGCAGGATATGAACCTACAACCTCCTGACCCCTGGACAGGCATCATCTCCACTAGACCATCAAGCTTCCGCCTGACAGCAAGTAACAGTTCCAATGCTTATGGTATGCAGCTGGTTCTTATGTCAATGTAGGGCAATTCGTCAATCAGTTGCAATGAAAACATCTCGACAGAAGAATTTCATGAATTTGAAAAAAAAAAACTTTCCTTTTGCAACAAATTGAGCGTTTGATGACATCCTTTCTTTTTAAAGCTTCTAAATTTGTTAACTTCATTGTTGAAAAGACAGAAAATCACTTTTTGATATTTGAAACTGAGTTTTGAGGCATTGGCGTTTGTCTAGATTGAGTTTTGAGTGTTTTACTTGAGATACCAGTTTTCAGTTTCAACTCGAAACAAATTTTGAGGGATCGACTCCATCCTGAAGCATCTCTTGGATGAGAGATTCTTCCCCCTGTATCCCCCCCCCCCCCCCCACAGTAAACTGGATTGCACAAACACTTGCACGGTACTATGCATGTGAAGCGTGATGTTCCTTTGCACCCGGGCTTCATGGCCCACTTAAAGATGAAATCCGGGACTACATAAAGTCATGCTCAAATGAAAGACAAAAATATGAAACGCTCAGCTATGCTCTTAATTTCACAAATATTTGACGGAAAAATATTTTTAATCATTTTGTTTAATATTTTCATTTTGCGAGACGCATTAAAAGTGAGCGAGACTGTTCTCTACCACAATGCAATTCCCGATGACGTACGACCCGCACTTCCGTTTTCTACAATCGCTGCCTGCCCTTGCCACAGACAGAAATTGTGTGTGTGTGCCACTTGTATAAAGTACTATGTGTGAGTGTGTGTGTACAATGTATGTACGTGTGTTGTCGCAGCGTTCAGCTCACAGTGTGCATCGCGTCGCGTCCCACTACACCGTGAACCATATACATACGTACAGCATACAGTTCATACATCGCTTGTTCTTTCCTTTATAATTTTCTCTCCGCTTTAATTAGCGCCCATTTTGTTAATCTCCGTTTATTGCTGTACGTTCATTCTATGTGGTTTTACTGCAAGTGTCTTGTCGGGTCCACCTGGATATGCTTTCCAACCAGAGTGGAATCAAGAAGAACTGACCGAGAGGGCTGCCGCTGCTGGCAGTGCTAATGCACATATCCCATCACGTGCGCACTAATGTCATCCTGGAACCAGTGCGACTCAAAATGGTCTTCGCATACGACTCGATTTGGATTAAATTTGTATGTCTTCACATCAAATTTATCTGTTCCAATGTTGTTGAGCCATTTTGCACACCGTTCCCTTTCTATTTCTGGGTTGGGTATCTGAAAGAAGCTTTTTTTCTTGCCTTTCCCAGGCTTATTCGTACACCTGTATGCCTGACACATCGGCATCTTTGCTCAATGTTATGATGCACGCACGATATCGAACAGCATGCATAGCATGCATGCAGCTCAGTGTATGCAACGCAGTTGCGCAAGGTACTGTACGTGTATTGAGCTCCTCCTACGTTCCTCCGCAAATAAACTTCGCTCGAGCAATGTGAGGGCGAAACGTCATCGGGTCACGTGATTGATTTCGATTCCGTACAGCAATTTGAACTGTTTGGCTGAAAATATTCCCAAATGTAAAATCTTGTTTGCTGCAACGGTTATGAAGTGAGGTATATCATTAAGCTCATCGGAATCCTGGATTTCTTAACTATATTATGAATAATTTTTATATAGGTCGTGGATTTCTTCTTTAAGGTCCCTGGAAGCTCAAGGATTATAAATGCTGTCTGTTGCTCTCTTAGCCTAATTTTTGAACATATATAACATAAAACTAAAAGTGAGCAGGAGAAAGCTAAACATAAGAGGGAAAATTTGTACATCTTAGGCAGGAGATGCACAGCTGAATGGGAGAAATTCAAACTCAAACAAACTCAAACAGGAAAGTGGGAGATTTTGAGAAAAATGGCCTCAAAGTGGGAGAGTTGGAGTCTGTTTTTGTGCAAGTTATGAAACAAATGAAAAAATGAAATAAGGATAAACATTTCTCGAAACACACAAATTTCCTATACCTAGAGGTTTGTTAATCCAAAAATGACAAAGGACTGGTTGGATACATGTGTATCTGAAAATTTGTGGTATTATTCGAAGTTGTGTAATACCGAAGATTCGTAAATCCCAGCATGAATTAGGGTTTGCATTCCAGAGATTTTTTGATACAAAAATGAAATTAGGGCTGTTATTCTGAACTTTTTTTTTACTTCAAAGATTCGTTATTCTGAAGGTTTAGTAAATTAAAGGCAAAAAAGAAGTAGAGTTACCTGACTGAAAATAGAATAATGTTTGTCATTCAGAAGATTTTTTTTTTTCATATTTAGAATTGCACACCTTCGAAATAAAGAACCTTTGGAATAACAAACTGTAACCAGGATAAACTTCAACATATAGCACTTGATTTTAATGAAAGAATATTGATGCATTTGTATTCATTACACATTACTTCAGTGATAAATAGAATGAATTACCAATTTAGTATCGAAAATACAACTCAATTCAAGACATCTATTTTAACTCGGGTGCATTAAATAAAAGAAAATGTGAGACTTTGCATATATACAATGTAGATAAAGAATCCGCATAAATTATGGCATTTCAATATGATCCAATTTCACATCCAAGCCAAGTTAAATAATCTGCAGCATAAAAATCTGGTAATTTTATAGATGCAGTCATGCAAGGGGCAGCTGAAAATTGACAAAGAGTATTATGTCTGAAGATTATACAATCAAATGATCAACATTTTTTTGGTTGGGAGCGTGGAATCTACAAAAGTGAAGGGATATATGAGGTGACCATGAGGATGACATAGTTTACAAATATTATTAGATATATCACTGCATATCTGAGTTCATGATGAACTGTTTGATGCAATAATCAAGTAGAGTTAGTAATCATTTTCATTAACAATTGGAAGAAATAAAGAGTACATGTATAATGCCATACACTTCATTCATCACAGGCAGAAATGAGTGCTGATCACTATTCCCTAACATTCGTTAATCAAAAAAATGAAATAAGGTTCATTATTCCAAAGGTTTGTTATTCCCTACATGTATATATTTGTTATTTTGAAAATGAAATAGGGTTCATTAATCACATTTGAGGCGTTCATCATTATGAAGGTTCATTAATCCAAAAATTAAAGAAAGTTTATTATTCCCAAAGTTTGTTAATCCAAAAAAAAAAGAAAAAAAGAAAAGAAAGCATGTACTAACGAACCTTGAGAATTACAACATTAACATTAGTTTATTTTTGGATTAATGAACCTTCGGAATAAAAAACGCTTTCCTAATTAAGCTGGCTCGGAATCACATTTTGTCACCATGCTTTTCAAGACAAGATAAAAGTAAAGTTGCGAAAATCAGTGATTTAAACTTGGCAATTGAGAAACAAAGTATAGTCAGCACAATAATACAGCAAGCAGATCACAAGTAGAGGATGTTTGTGTTGAGATACGAGGTATTGTGGGTACAGACTATCAAGTCCATGAGCAGAAGGAACCAGGTCATAGTATCTCAATTTATGAGGTTCTGTCAGTGCAGCTTCAAGGGGGGTTGAAATTTATAAGGTATGGTTTCAGATTGTTTTTATTCGAAGTGTCATTTAGTTGTGGGGAGTATATAATGTGCACTAGAATATCACTAAATCTAAATGTCAAATAAATGCAGATCATAGGAGTATGAATGTGTACCCGGTAGGATGAGAAAGCTTATGTTGGTTGATCAGCATGTGCGCGCCTGTAAAATGGCTGCGATTGGCTGGAATGCTCCCCAGGGAGTGGAGAATGAGCACTGTTAGTGCTGGTTGGAAATAATGTATCCAGTGACCGGGGTAATAATAGTCTGTAAAGCGCATTGAGACACTTAAGTGTGAAATGCGCTATATAAAAAGTAGCTATTATTATTATTATTATTAGATCATTATGTACTTTCATCTTATAAAATAAAATAATGATATACCATGCTCCCTTAACTAGTTTGTTGTAAATGCTTTTATATTTAATGTTACAAAGAAATCAACCCAACTCATAATTGCAGATTGGCATCAACATATGGGCTGCAGTGCATACATTGAGTGCAGTAGATACAAATGTACATGCGGACATGATAAATAATGCTTAAGTAAACTATTTAGAATGCTTTGTGCTTAAATTGTTTAATTGATCCATGTTTATAAACACCCCAAAACAAACAAGAATGCCAATAATTATTTTTTTTTAAAGGAATACTTTCAAACTTTTCATTGAGTTTGATTCAGTTTTGTGTTGTTTGTTGTTTAAGCTTGTTTTGTCCTCATCTGTCCTCTTCTTGCAGTATGGTTTTGGGTCTGCACAAGTGAGTGAGCTACCTGCCCCAGAACCTTTAGGTGACCTGGGCCTAAAAGAAGCCATGGCCAAATCTCAGCCAGAACTCTTGGACAGGTGAGTCAGGAGTCGTGCTTACTGTGAATAGATATGGTACAGTGGTCCCGCTTAATTGGGAGGAATCAGGAAACAAACTTTTCTCCTGTTTAAGTGGGAGTTTTGCTTAGGCAGTGGCCCACATGGGTTCATGCAAATTACCCAACACAAAACTCGGTTTGAAAGTTAGGCTAATGACATAAGACCATTGTATTAGGTTTACATACCCGTCGATGCTGTAAGACAAGATAGCATTACTGGGGGCAAACTCCTTTCTGTAGTCAAAAATAATTCTTCTCAAACTGCAAATGTGTAGACTGCACAATTGACAATCGCCAATCTTGGGTATAGTAGAATTTTGGCCATCAAGTTAGGAAAGTTATATTTATGTATTTTTCTGGATTCAGTCATCATTTTGAGAATGAGTGAGGAATAGTGGCAGCTGATAAATGTAACTATGTCACAATTGAGCAGGTTTTGGTGCCAATAATGCTATGAAAATAACATAGATTTATTGCATTTACTAGAACTTCACTCCATTTAAGGTGGGTTCCTGCTAAGAGGTTCCTGGTTACGTGGCCGTATCAGCTGAGCAATGTGCTGACATGGATGTGCCGTCTACAACAGTTTTCTCTCTGCATTAAGTGTTAGTTTTTACTTACTTCAGTCAAATTTTCAAAGATGAATTTAGGTTTCATATTTTACAGCTTGTCAGTCCACAAATATGTAATTGTAATCTACAGATGATTTACACATACTTGCTGGTATGCAATTCAAATAAATACATGTAGTTTAAATTTCTTCTCCAATTCCCGCCTTTTGCTTCCTGTGGTGTGTGTTCAGACCATTCTCCCTGAACTATCCTCAAGTCTCTTCACTCACTCAGCCTGGTGTCAACTCGACAGACCCTTACATGTACTATGGCATGAGGAATCCACTGGAACCAGAGCCTAACTCCAGTGAGTACAGAGCAGATGTTATATCTGCAACTTACTGTATCTGTTCCTCTCACACTGAGGACTGTAATTGCTGCATGTCATATAATCCCATCTCACTTGGGGCAGCATTTGTCTCCTGTGTGAGAAAGTCACATAAGATTTATGAAGGTATGCTTCTATCATCAATGTCTTCCATTTTGATATTTACTTGTGGCATACAGCCTTGCCATCGACTTATGAGTTGATCATTCCTTTATCATCGTCTAAACTTAGCTGCTTGTAAAGGTGTGGAAATGACCACTGCAAAGTGTTGTTACTGTTGTTGTTATTTTGTTTTGTTTTGGGGGTTAATCCCCTTCTTTTTTCCTTCGTTGTACCAGCATGTTTTTTATAAACCATTTTGTGTGTTGTTCCCCCAACTTGTTCTAAAACTTTGAATACTTCTTCCACTTCGTACCAAGCTTCCTCCACAGCCCGGAATTGGATTGACTCTATGTCAAAATCTCTGAGCAATGTTGGCGGTAAAGACAGCACACTTGCTGACACATAGAATGCTTACCAGTGGCATATTTTGTGAATTCTTTTATTGTGAATACTCACCAATGACAGATTGAGAGGCATGTTACACCACACCTGCACAACTGTCTTGTCTTTTCGGAAGCCAGCACATTGCAGTATGAGACACAAGATAATTTGACCTTCTTAAGAGCACTTGCAGGATTTTTTTTTTTTTTTTTTTTTTTACAGCTTATACTCATCTTGAGTTACTCCATCCTAACATAAAATGTTCATTTTCTAATTTTCATAACAGTTTATCATCTGGTACTCTGTAGCAATCTGAAGTGACCATGGGAAATGAGTACCCCCATTTTACATATATGTTCATGCATTTCAATAATCTCCACAATGTGATGCTGTGTATTTTCTAATGAAGAAAATAAAAAGCAAGAACAACAGGTTAAGGCATGGTTTGGTGAATTAATGTGCACTCCAAATATGAAAGTGTGTGTTAACAAACCACAGAATTCACTTGGATTATATGGCACCATTTAAATGTTTGTAACTCCCTTTGTTGTGTGACCTTCTCTTTGCCTCTCTCTTATGACACCACTGAAATATATATTTAATTGTATTACTGGACTCGTATCAGTGATATTTTATTGCTGTTTCAGTAAAATTATATTTTACTTTGACTTTCAATTTCTCACATCAGTTTTGCTCATGAATGTTCCTGAAAATTCCTGTCAGAATGTTTTTTAACCATGATATTCAAGTTATACAGTAAGCGTGTTTCTGTTCAAATGTTGATTTTATTAGAGCAAACTACTGAATAGTAAATATTTACATTGTAAAATGCACTTTATGTACAAACAAGCAGGGACACACAAACATACACATTGCTAATCAGATCACATGATGATAATCTGTTAAGACATTCTCATCCTGTTGAAGGATAATTCAAAAAGATAAATACATAGACCAACAAACAAACAAATGGCATTATTTTCAACAACTCTTGATATTGATCTTACCAAGCAGGTAGTTTGAAAGGACAATCTGCAGACACCTTCTCAGGTAAATAAATGTTACTTCCAAAACATTCACTAAAATCCATTTTCGTAATGTGTTCTATGTCAAAATTGATTGAAATACGCTTTGTATTTGTAATAAACTTTGATTTGGCTGAATTTGTTTTTGGTAACTGGATAGATATTTTGCTGAATGTAAAGAATACTGAGTGATTGTTTGAAAAATATCAGCAAGCCCTTTGGATTAGTCTGCTTATGCACTAACCTTCAAGTACAATATTGCAGTCAACTCCGTTACTCAGTAGCAAAATGCAAACTTATTGTGTAATGTCTTGCATTTCCCCTCAAAAGAAATCACAAGTAAATCCATTGATTTGAAAGTAGCATGATGAAAAGTTCAAATATTAAGATATTATGAGACAGTAACATCACGTTACTATTTACAAACTGACATCAATAAGTCCTACAAGTGCAATATCTGAGATCCATCCAACTTTCCTCAAAGGTTGAACATGTATTGTTTTAATTCGTAAATTGTATTTAATGTTCCATTGACAATTTTTAGGCTGTATTATGCTATGTGTTGTTTATATTTATTCTCATTTCCTTTCATTCAAATTTTGCAGTGGCTAACAGACCAGACAAGCTACAGGGTATGATATTGCTTGCTGAAAATATGTTTATTTAGGTGCAACATGTTGTAGCTTGATTTTTACCATTCATAAAGTCACTTACAAGTACTCCTTCAAAATGACTTAAATGGAGAAAATGTCTGTATATATCGTCTGGTGGTATGTAAACGTGCTTTACAGCTGTGCCAAGCTTTATTCATTTTTTTCTTTTTATTCATAGAGCAAATATTTGCGTATATTATATGTGAGCGTGGGATCTATTTCAAATAATTAGATGAAAAGTGTAATAGTAATCAACATACATGTGATTGTATGATTTCATCAGATGATTAGTATTGATAGTATGTGAATGTGCTTCACAGCCATACCATACTTTAATTTATGTTAATGTGCTTCACCGCCATGTAATGTCCTGCTTCTTTGGTTATTTGTAAAGCTATGATTCATCAGATGGATTTCATTCTATGTGTTCTTCAGTGTTGAAAATGATTTTGCTGCTCCCGTGCTATCAACTATATCTTGCCTGCAGCATAAACTATCCATTGTTTAACACCAGATCAATTCTAAACTTCTGTTATAAACTTTTTTGCTTCTTTATGCCTTCATGAAAATTCAATGGCAGGCTTCATGGGTGACTTAAAAAGGTCAATGGCTGCAACGTTCAATGTTTGAAATATGGTACCGTGTATTTTCCCTGATATGGTGTGAAAGGTAGAACATGACTGAAGGCTTAGTTTACACACAAACTTTTACTCCTTGACTATAAGGTATACAAGTAGGAAATGATGCACACCAAGTTTGCCTTTTCTGTCTTTGAATTTCATCATTTCGAATGTAAATGTGTTTAGTAAAAAGTGAGTCAGCGGTACACATTTCATATCTTTTGGATATGATGAGCACTCTATCTACTCATGAATTCTATCACACTAGAACCAGGTACCCAGTATATAAGTCATATGTATAAGACAACAGACACCTTTCCTTTCAACCCAGCCAATCAACAGGCAAACCAGTCAGGTACTTATGATGTCACTCAAAGGAGCAGCCAACCCCAAGACAAGCCACTGGGTCAAAGGGCAAAGACCCCTTTTAACCGTATGTAACAGCTCAATCCCTTTTTTCAATGTTCTTCTTGTAGATGGTTTTTCAATCAAGAGCTCTAACCTCAATGCTGGATAACCTAAGTACCTTATTTGCAATATTTTCATAAATTGTCACCGATGGCATGAAGAACTGGCCATAATGAATGTCTGAGGAAAACATTAGTGAATAGTATTTGAAACCTGCTGAACAGTGACAACATGATCTATGAACAGCAAACAGGGATGAAAAATACAACAACAACAACAACAACAAAATCCTATCCTACACAATATATCACCAACCTCTTGGTGCCAGACACAAATGCATTGGAAAAGGCAACGTTGGAAAAAAAAAAAAAAACATGATTGGTTTGTTGTGTCACAGAAGCGACTAAGATGGAACATGTATTGAATGAACATGTATTTGAGGTATGTCACTAATGGCGGGCGATCAGAAACATCAAAAAGTCAAGCAGGATTTTGTGGGTTCTTAGCCCTTCTGCTTCGAAGTGAAGTGATTTAAGATTGCTTGGCAAGCATATTGACTTCTGTGTCACAAAGCTACAACCATATATTGACAAAGAAAAATAATGACAATGCTTTTCTCATCAGGCTGTATTAAAAGCAACCTGTGAGACTGAGTTTACTTTTCATTTGCATTATGTGGCTATCTTCTTCCCTGCTTTTCTTCTCAAGGATCATATCCTGTAGACATGCCCAAAGAGCAGCAAGATGTGGCCAGGGTTCATAATCCTCCATTTGCAAGTAATAGATCTTGATCTACTGTTCCCATTCCTCTTCTCACTTCTCAGTTGGCACAGTCTAACAAGATACAAAGATGTTTCAGAAAACCACATTTGATGGAAAGTCGTCATTCCTATTTCTTATGACCGTGAGGCGTTGGAATAAGCATTCTGACTCAAGGACTTTGAGGAGGCTGGTAGTAGATATGACCGTCACATTTTTACATGAGGTCTCTGTGGTAAAGAGGATATTAAGCTTCTTGACTTTCAACGGGAGTTCCTGACTTTCTGTCCCACCATTTGGTTACACACCCTTGACCAAGATGTTAACAGTCACAATGTCCCCTCTTTACCCAGGTGTAGAAATATGTACATTGTACCTAGCAGCAAGGGGAATGATAATAGCAGAGCTTTCTTGCAGAACAGTGGCAACACTGCAGAGGCTAGGGTGGCTACATAAGAGTACATTATTCTTATTCTTGCAGCAAAGATTGTGTATTGTCTTTAAGAGTGGAATAAGAAAGTGTAATGGGCAAGTCAAATTTTGAAGATGTATCAGGATTGGTAACTAGGTACAAAATGAAAATGTGCCTGGTATACATGTAGATTTACATAACTTACATTCTTGCAGTGCACAAAACTGTTTACCAGACCTCATTATACCCCCGCCACACATAGTGTGAAGGGGGTATATGGGAATCACCGTGATGTTGGTCGGGCGGACGGGTGGGCGGTCAGTCGGGCGGTCTGTTGCAAAATCTTGCGTCGCGAAGTCCTCCTACAGTTTTGAAGCAATTTAAATGACACTTAGGGTATATGATTATATTGAGGTATAGATGTGCAAGACATGTTTTTTGTGTTTGTCGGACAATGCGTTGCCATGGTAACCATAATTTTACCAAAACCTTGTGGATTGAATAACTACCATAGTATTTAAGCAATCAATTTTAAAATTGGTATCTATGATGATCTATAGGTGTAGTTATGCAAGACACTCTTTGGCCCGAATTCACGAAGGTGGTACAAATGAAACCATGGTTTAAACCATGGACAAAAACCATGGAGCGCCAAGTGTCGCATGAAATATTTCGTTACGAAATCGGTCATTTCGTCGTTGAAATGATTATTTTGTAACAAAATGACAACATTTTGTAACTAAATGAACATTTCGTCCACGAAATGATAATTTCGTTAACGAAACGGTCATTTTGTGACGAAATGACCAATTTCGTAACAAAATATTCTGTGCGACACTTGGCGCTCCATGGTTTTTGTCCATGGTTTAAACCATGGTTTCATTTGTTCCACCTTCGTGAATTTGGACCTTTGTGTTTGTATTTGACAAAGCGTTGCCATGGTAACTGCATGTTTTCTTCGTAATCTTGTGGAGTGAACAATTCCACAGTTTTGAAGCAATTGAAATCATATTTGGTAGGCATTATGGCCTTGAGGCATAGATGTGGAACACATAATTTTTGTGTTTGTCGGACAAAGCGTTGCCACTGTAACCATAATTTCACCAAAACCTTGTGGATTGAATAACTTCCACATCGTTCAAGCAATTAAGGTCAAATTTAGTATGTATGATGATCGGGAGGTGTAGTTATGCAAGACACCAATGTGTTAATATAAGAAAAATATGTTGCCATGGTAACCACTCATTTTTGTATCAAATTGAACCATTTAATCTATGAAGGTGAAATTTGGTGTGTATGATGCTCTTTAAGTGTAGTTTTGCAAAATGTCCTTTGTATTTGTATCGGACAATGCGTTGCCATGGTAACCGCATGTTTGTCGACAAATGCACAAACTTGGTATTAACGTCATTGCCCTCATGACATCACATACTATAAAGCAACACTAGGGGCGGGGGTATTAATCACCTTCAGTGATAATTCTAGTTTATTCTGAGATTTTGTATGTCAATCTAAAAAATGTGGATACTGTTTATATTCATCATGAAGACTTTTTCACATCTAGACAATGGCAAGTGCATACTCTCTTTTTATCCCCATTTACATTGTAATGTCTATTTATTCTAATCTTTGAATTTTGCTCAAACCAGCCTATGGAGCTTTTGGCAATCCTGGCTCAGCAGGGCAACGGACTTCAGTGAAAATTGGTAACTTGCTTCAATGTATTGTAATCTGCACACATAAATATCGGTGCAGTGTCTGAAATGTGGATTCTTTTTTACCAAGAATGATTTCATACTCTCCCAACCCATACAATCGACAGCACTGTTGAGTAATATCTTTATTTCCATAAGTCATTATCCATTCCTAATGATACCATGTTTAACAATGTCAGACTTATGAATGTAGCTATATGGTCTGTATCCCTTTTATCTGTAAATTTACAGCTGAGGGGGGTCGAGGATAAAACTGGTCATGTTAAATGTTCTCCGTAAAGATGTTGGTGTATAATATATGCACGAAAAATGCTGATATTCATCATCATGTGTGTGTGTGTATGGCGTGTTTGTTTGGTTTGGTTTGGTTTGGTTTGGTTTTTTTTTGTTTTTTTGTTTTTGTTTTTTTAGTATCTTTATCTTCCGGGAATGTGATAAATTTCTTTTTCCTTCATCCAAAACTTTTAAAAGCAAATCCAGGACAGACTTCCCAGAGATCAGGACAGAGCAACCAAAGGCAGACCAGATTCTCAGAGAATCAATCTTCCGTCATACCAAGCCCCGGTAATCTTCCCTATGAATGATTGCCACTTTGTTACTTAATCATTACAAACTGTAAAGGTGTTGAAACATAGACAGTGAATGATCACTGATTAACATTAATTCATATGTTCATGTGTGTCTCTTATGTTTTATAATTGCAAGATAAGGTCAGTATGTGCCATGGGTCTGATATTCTTCATTACTGCTGAATGCATAGAACTTATTGGTGCTCTGTTATATATGTTGTAGATATGCTGCTTACTGCCAGGACTGCTTATATTGCTATTTTATACAATGTCTAGATGTGAATATTGTTATGTGTGTGATAACATTTGATTTATATTTCCTGTGTGAATCAATTCAAACAAACAAACAAACAAACAGCCTCAGATATTCTTCTTAAACATGTAGCAAAATGCATACATTCTATACAATGTGCTTTTAGATTCAGAAAAGCTGGACTAATGTTTCAGCTTTTGGGCTTCTTTCTTTTTTAAGAGATAGGAAATTATTCTATTTTCCATTCCTTTTGCTTTCTTTTTTCCTCCCAAGATTTCCGGGCACAGCAACAACAAGAAATGCAGACAACCTTTCAGAGTAAATTTTTTGACAATTTTAGTGTTAATTTTAACTTATGTTTGCTGAGGTGTGATTTTGTGTGCCACAGACCTCTGTCACAATTACCAGTAATGTTCACATTGTGTGATGGGTAATGCCTTGCTGGCCTGTAGCTCCATGGGTCAGACATGACTTCCCAACCCTTGACTAGTGGATGTCATTTCATTCTGACAGTAGCAATAGTAGTGGAAGAAGCTAATGGAAAGAATAATAGAACTCACTGCACGGTATACAACGTTGTACATCTTGTATCACCAGGAAATAGTCCCTGTGAGTTCTGCAATTCATTCAAAGAGACCAGCCTTTATTGTTGACAGTACCTTGATATTTGAGTTGTGTGCTGAGCTTTGCTAATGAAGAATATAGCAACTGAGATCAACCATACTATAACTATGGCCCCCAAGTGCGCGCGAATAACACGCATGTGGACATGTACACACACAGAATTTTAGAATGCTCAAAATAGTCTGAAACAGTAATATGCAAAATGATTTCTAGCTTGATTGCAGCATTTCAAAGTTTGAAAAGCATAACATGAATGTAGTTTGTTGGATCTGCATATATACAAATAGCAAATCCAATCTTCTGCAGCTATCAAAAATCAAAGGTGACTCACCACAAGTGCTCTCAAGTTTCTGAAATCCTAACACATAGACTTGAAACAGCACATGTATGACCTTCACCTTTTAGTCATACTACAGAATCCTTTATGTGTGAATTTTACCAGACAGATTTTTATATGTTGGGGGTCCTTCAATGCAACATTCCTTGGAGCATTGGTGCTGCACTTTTGCTGTTTGTGTTTTTACATGCAGCGGCGACTATACTAGCTCAGCCAGCTCCGGTTCAGTAACAATCCTCATTTTGTATGATTGTTTAATTGTTTTGTTTTGTAGTGTATCATTTTTTTAGCTTACAGTGCTGGAAACAGGGCTCATCCAATTAGTGTTATTTTGATTAAATCAATTATAAGTCACAGCGATCAATTATAAGTTTAAATCAAATGTAATTCTCTTCATATAATGCAAACTTACAGTATTGTTGATTAAAAGTCAAAATCGATTATAAGTGGGTCATGGTTATCATTGATTTCATGATGAATCATACACTCCTCGCACTTGTAAACTCTTGTTTGATATAAACAGGTCCCTGATCTTTAATGCTTTACTGTAGGAAAAAAACAAATGTGCAAGATGTGACAATAAATATCACATATTTTGTACCGTCAGGTTACCTGTCACACAAGAGGTGTGTTTTATGCTAAATTACAGCATTACGGGTAACCTTATGATCACATATAAGACATTTGTAGTCACTAAATGCTATCTACATGCAGTGATGATGTGTTGTTTGCTTGCCTAATGTCATAATTAATAGACAACATTTCTTTTGCTGATGATAACACAGATTCATTCTTCATTACTTTGAGCTGCTGTCTGTAATTCTAATTTACACAAATTGATACAATGTTGTTGAAGTTTATTATCATTATGCTCAGCCCAATTGTTCTACATTTAACATTGCCCTTTTTCATTGCTCATGAAGTAAATCAGCATAGTATATCTAACTTTCCTGATACTTCCTGCAAGCATTTTTATTTGTGATATAGTGGTTGTCACACATAAAAAACAATGACAAGACTCAAATTGAAAGCTCAATGCTTTCGATACATGATCATTGATGGATAACATAGCTGGTTGACACATGATTATCTGAATTGGACTACAGTTACAGAACAGTGGTAGTGGTCTCTTTAGCAGTGGTGGTGATGATGATGATAATGATAAAAGTGCAATTCCTTGATTGACATAAAAATCAAATAGGAATAACAATTCTGACTAAGTCAAACCTAGGATTTCAATACAGAAACCTTCCCTGGACAAAATTGAATCAAAATTTGATAAAATTTAATGAAAAGGTGACAAAATGGGTGCTACAACCTATAGCATTTGTAGAGTACATATCTCTGCTTTTGTGTTGAACCTGTTTTTGTTGTACAGTGCACTCCCATTGTAACGAACCCGGTTATAAAAAAAAAGTAGATACAATGATGAAGTAAAATTCCAGTCCCAAAATTAGCATCTATATACATGTGTACAATTGTACATACTTTATTTGTTCAGCCGCAACAGTATTTTTATGTAACAAAAGAAGAGTACCAGCCCCAAGGACTTTGTTATTACAAGAGTTGCCTGTACTTGTATACCTTTATGGCAGTATCACCCTATTTATTGTGCTTTAATTTACTATCTTTCTATTTGCAGGACTTGTGCGAGAGTACAATGTGAATCCAACAGCAGTGGCAGCCTCTTTCAGCTCTAGTAACATTCTTTCTTTGTTTGTTGTTGTTGTTTTTTTCTCTCTCTAATTGACAAACTATTGCGTGAATTTTGCCACACGATAGTTCCTTCCTTTATACTGACTTTTAATAGTACATCAATGTCTTCTACTTCATAAAATTCATACTTTTTTTTTAGATCAGGGTCACATATTTGTTATACCCTTAACAACATAATGCTGCTAGAGTTCTCTTCAAATAGCATGCATTGAATGGTGATACTATTTAACAAAATATCAATGATGGTGTCCATCAGAACCCATCTAGATTGATTTATCAATCAATTAATATTAATTGAGTTCTGTGCAGTACATGCACACACAGAACTTTGTCATTAGTTACCAGAGTACAACCTACTTATAACAATTGACGAGACTAAACTTCCAGAGAGTTCAATGGCTTTTGCCTAGGAACATTCAACTGATAATGTGTATATTGAATGTTTAGTAATGAGATGATGTGTGACCCATGTGGCTACATATGGTCTTCTTCCTGCATTTTCACTGTCAGCTTTCCATGTAATGATAAACTAGATTTGATACCTCACATGGTCTGTATTCTATCATTAATTTGTGTCCTCTTCAAATGTCTTCCTCTTAAATCATTTTCAGTTCCTCCCGTGAAGCAGGACAATCTGCTTCACTTCCTGCAGGCGTACTCCTCCTACCTCAACCAGGAAGCATCATCTAATATATCAGAGCCTTTGTTTGGATGTAAACAACTTTTACTACTTCTGCACTCTCTGTCCCTTTCACATTGATTCACAGGTTGAGGTGCAGTGACCTAGCCACATTTTATTCACTCTGCTGAGATTTGCTGTCAATAGATCACATTACTTCCAGTTCCAGCCAAGGAAGATGAATTCTCCCTTATCCAGAAAATTAATCTTTCTGCTTTCCTCTGTCTTACAGATTGAAAGCAAACAAAATTCATTTTATCAGTTATATCCAGATGAATCTCAATTTCTCTGTTTCTGTGCACAGTGAATATAAGATTGTTTTCTTTTTCTTTTGATATGATTTAGATGTTGTCTGTATGGACCTTTGATCCTTCATTGACTTTAAGTGAATGATTAGAAGTTATTAACCAATAACATTTATCTTTAGCACACAGTTTTGACTTCACAATGACAAATATGATGTGAGTGCTATACAATAATGAAAGAGTGAAATATCTATATGGTGTGTTTTGTGTAATAGTACAATCACAGGTTGCTGTGAGTGATAAGTGATGCTGATTTAATGTGCAATAGCTTCCTGTTATAGCTTTGGATAGGAAACTTTCAAAAGTTTCTTTACAATATTTGTTCACATGTTTTCATCATTAGTTTAATTTGCAGTGTTGTCTACAAGAAGATCATATTGTGAATTGCCTGTTTGTGCTTGTATGTTTGTGTACTTTTGAAAATACACAATGTATGAAAAACCTACCTGCAAAGTGTAGACACACAGTCTAAAACTGATGTCTTTCACTGCCACTGTGGGCAATGTGCTACAGTTCACATACATGTAAATGTAAAGGTCCATAGTCTTTCTGTAAAAGTCTGGCTTGAGTCTACTCTGAGGTGGACAAGACCCTATCCAGGAAACACTAATTGATGTTGTGAAGCACACAAAGGTCTCACTCAACATTCATTTGAATACATTTAAATGTGGACAACACATATGATGTGTCTCAACAATGTACAATGTTTGAACATGATACTACTGGTATCTTGGGAATATAATAGTCTGGTCCACCATATAGCAAATAAGATGCTTTCCATATGAGTCATCCCACTCACAGTTAGGCAGATTTGTTTTATCACATTTTAAAGAACAAACTGTGCACACATTACAACAGGTTCACAGTTTTTTATGGCTTATGGTGGGCCAGATCTTATACCAATGAACGAGCCTGAATGGTAGGTATATACAGTGTAGGTATCATTCTGCATGTTTGAACATACAGAAATGAAGGTCCAAAGACATAGTATCAGAGATCGCCAAATTGTAGCTGTATGTGACTTTTCCATCAAAAACTTTTACTAGGAAAGTCCAATGATAATCTTACTTGATGGAATGGATAGAAAATATAGGAATATCCTGTGTACAAAGATTTGGAAAGGTATATCCTCAGGACCAGTGGTCAAGCTCAATTGACTTTATACTCAAAATATACATGAAAGGTTATGTACTGGTACTCACAGTAGAATAGGAGGGGGAAAAGGAGGCATCTCAGTCGACTGCATGCTGCAGTTGAATTGTTCGAGTTTTATTTGTTGATGTACGTTGTATGTGTGTGGCAGATTGAAGTGCTGTGTTACTATCTTAGCAGAGTAGGCTTACACACAATGCCATGTTGTGTGATCAAGAGCTTATTCAGTTACGTTAACAGGAGTGGATCCAGAAATTCTGTAAAGAGGGGGAGCCTTTACAAAATTAAAGGGGGGGCACACGCACCCCTCCCCCCATTTTTCTTTTTATTTCTTTTGTTTTAGCAAAAAAAATAAAGGGGGGCACGCACCCGATGCACTCCCCCTGGATCCGCCACTGGTTAATGATATGATACAGTGTTCATACAGTTATTCATTATCAACTCAGCAATATCTCAATATGTACCTGAAGCAAGGACTTTTTTTTTCGTTTTATCTATTTCTTGTTTGCAGTACAAGCTTTCAGGGATCGTGTCAAGGCAGACACAATGCAGGATATGGCATCAGCATATGAAAGTAATTCTTAACTATTATGCACTTTATATAACTCAATGTATAGTTACAACCGATTTATATGACAGTAACAGTATTACAATCATTTAAGTACCAAAGGTTCAAAAGAATCACCAAATTGCAGGTTGCCAACACAAATGTGTCACTACACGTATGTCCACAAATAGGGAAAAACGAAACACAGTGATTGCAGAACATGGTAACACTGTGAAGAACACAAAAATTTCTGTGACAGATTGAATACAATCTAACTGTTACCCTCTATTGTCTGAATACACCAATAGAGGTTATTTATGGACAAAAGAGTGCTTTATCAGTCTATTTTCTCTACTTGAATTTACAATTACAGGCTATTATTTCATTCATATTTAGTTCTTGTGAGAACACCAGTGTGACCTTAACTTTGATGTAACCCAAGCTGAAGGATTACTTATTTCTATAAAAACTGTTAACTTTCATTTTAACTTGCTTTATGACAAATTCCATTTTTAGCACATAAGACTCATGAAATTTGATTTGTTCTGCATGCCTCTTGTCCTGAACCCACATTTTATAAAGCATATCAAAACCAAACAGGTTATGACCAGTCTATGTCTTTTCTTTTCCATTGAAACTATGAAGTAACTTACAAAATTTGGAACATAAAGATAGCATGCAATGATGTTTTACCTTTTTCTAATTCAACTTTTCTCTCTCTTTCTTTGTCTCTGTTTTATTTACAATGACATTATTTGCCTTCAAAGTTTTCCGAGAATATGTGGGAAAGTCTGCCAATCAATCAGCTGGAAGTAGGGGTATAGTAACATTCTAGACAATACACCACCATGTAGTCTTTGAATTTACTATGTAACTAGTATCAATCTCTTCTATACACATTCATACACGTGTGTAGTGTGATTGATTGTGCTGGCATTTAAATCATTCATTATTGCCAGCATTTTTGTGTTTATATGCTCATTAATCTCATTTTGTTTCCATCATTTGTGTATACATGTACTATTTGCTAATCAGGTGTCTTTTTTGGTTGTTTTTTTTTTTTGGTTGTTTTTTTTTTTGTATGTATGGTAGTCATGCACTGTTTGTTAATATGGAAGCATTCATAACCCTGCTTCTGAAAGATTTGAAGTGACTTGTTTTGTGGGCCCTAATATTGCTGCGACATACATACTTCATATGTTTGTTTTTGCCAAAGATTGCCTTCCTGTGAAATGTTCATTGAATCAAGTTGTCAAGTTCTGACACATACATTGTATGTAGAGGCAAAGCTGTTCACAAAAGTGAAATATTTTTGGCTCATCAGATCACATACTAGAAAGTGTACTTTGTTATAACACATCTGACACTGGAGTTGAAAAGCACAAAAGTAGTTTTTCTGGTATAAGTAATTTTTTTTTGCATTTTCAAAGAATGCGTACTTAAGTGTCGATACAGTCAATACTGCATGTGAATATACTTATCATGCATAATCAATGATTACAAAATAATTTTGAAAAGATTTCATAGTGCCTATGATTCATACAAGTTGTATGTGACAAAAATAAAGAATTGAGAGTTGTATTTGCAGTGTGTGACATGTGGCAAATGGGTTTAAATCATCTAAATGTTAGCACTGTAGAGCACAAACATCATGTCAGTATACATGGAGCTATGTCCTAACAATCTGGGCCCCGTTTTATCAAAAGATAAATTTTACATTAAGTCAAGATAATCCATGATTAACTTCTCATATCAACTCTACGTCCACTTAATCTATGATTAACTTCCAAGCTAAGTTAAAGTCCGTCTTATCAAGACACCCACGGTTGGAAAAAAATTTACCTTCCTCCAAAATTAATTATAAGTTTTCTCAACTGCTCCAAATCCATGATTAACTTAACAGTTGATAAATATCAACTTTAAGTAGAAACAGTCTAGGTAGACTCAATTGTAAGGCAATTTAAAGAAGAAAGATGACTGTCACACTTTCCTAGTCTAGCTGGGGTCTTGTCACAAATTTTTCTCTTTTAACTGCTCACTTTCTCTAACATTTAGTTGCGTTTCTTTCATGTAATTATGGTCTTTTCCTTGCATGAAATTCACAATCGGCACGCATTGCTTACGCGACTGCTGCACGCAAACACCCTAGACTGGGCAGTCTCAATCCCAGCCTGCGTGCCCGGCGCCTCGGCCCGCCCGCCGATAGCCATCGCCAGCAAGGGCAAGTAACCGAGTACGGTACTGTAACTGGAACCGCGTCTGTGTGCAATGCATATCTTGCCAAAAAACCCATATAATGTGAGGAAACCTGTGATTTCTGACGTGCGTAGGCCTACGTAGAGCTAGTTCATCATTTGATAGTAATTAAGAGTTTAATAGGCCTGTACAGAAAATAAAGAGTTTAATTCTATGGCACCAAGTACGACAGTTGACCGAAAGATTGGTCTGCATCTGTCCGTCGGGGAATGTTCCGCGGAGACTGTGTCTGGCGGCTTCACGGATCCCCTCCGTACAGAGAACAGCATTAATGGCAAAATATAAAAGAGTCCTCCAGACAGACGGATCTTTCTGTCTAGTACGACAGTAACTTGAGATCTAAGTTAGGCTAACCAGTAATATAGGCTTAACGTGAGGCCTAAGTAACTTTCAGCGAGTCGTTTGTACTTACCGTAACACGAACTGCAGATAGAGTGTCTATTAGACTCTAGAATTTTGACATGTTGATGTAGACTCGCGATCTATTCTTTACAAAGCTGCGCCATAGAGGTAAAAACATGCTACTGTAGTCACCACATTCTCACAAGTTTCCATAATCCTACACGTAACCACACAGGACTTCAGCCTATTGAATTAAGACTTGAAACAATGCATAGTGGCACCTTGGACAGTCAGCTACTGTATGTTTAGATCCATGTCCAATGAATACTTGAGTGTTTAATCCTACGTAGTGTGCGGAATCTTTACGGTACGCACGTACGCAGATTTTCGTTGAGATCGAGATGTGCTAGATCTATCGACCTACTTTCTTCAATACATGTACAACGCAAAACGGCGTATTTTGCGGTTCTGTTGCAAACTTAAATACTTCAAATTCAGTGGCTGCAGCGCTAATAATACTGCGTCGCACTAGCAGACTACGCTTCCGTGGCCATGGCAAACAATCATGCTTTTGTTGTTTGTTTAGCTTAATGTATTGTATTGTTTTAAGCAGACGGTACCGGAAACCAGCCTCGTCCTGTATTTTTTGTTTTGACTAAATCAATAATTAAGCCATGGTGATCACCTACAACTATAATCGACTGTTAAGTCTCTTCGTAAAACGGAAACTTGCTGTTGATTTAAAGTTATAGCTGACTTCAAGTTGGATAAAGTTAGCGTTGATTTCACAATCAACGCTAACTTTATCTTGATAAAACAGGGCCCTGTTCTTTTATTTTTACCAGTAACATGCAGCACAACACAGCGTGAAGTAATTTTGTGTGTGTGTGTGTGTGTGTGTACACATGCATGTGAACAACAACAATGGAATGCCAAGGTGACAGACTTTTACAATTGAAAAAATATGTATGTAAATATTGCTATTTCATGGACATATTATGTGTTAATATACAATGATAACAGAAAGAATGTCTAGTTTGGCAATCAGGACAGTTACCAGCATAACAAATACAAACTTTTTCTATCATCATAGTTCAGTCTGACCTCTCCTATCCGACCTCCCTTTATCTGGATCTCTCTATTATCCTGATGCGATCTCAACATGAGTTTGTTTTTCCCAGTCAAATGATTATGGAGGAAAAGGGGGATTTCAAACTCATCAAACAAAATTCCTACAGGAACTCACATGAATTACATATTATTCTCAACATAATTAGCATGCATTTACTTCTAATTTTTGTCTAAATATCATGCATTCAAACATTCACTACCCCCAAATCACTGCAAGAACATGGACAGAAAATTTTTCCAAAAATCAATGGCACGGTACAGGTGACCCTTCGTTAAGCAAATTATCAGAGAATTCTGAACGGATACTGGCTGACGAGGACATGGCATGAAGAAAGAACAAGCTCTGTATTTTATTTTTTTTTTTTAAATTAGAAAATTAAAGTTTGAACATGCATTAGCTCTATCTACTATGTTCGAGCATATACATGTACACATAGTCAGTCTAACCATGGTCAACTTCGACAAGCTGTGGTGATCAGATTTTTTTAATTTGATTTCGTTGACTTATGCTGCAGCTTCTTTCCATGACCTGCTTCATACTTTCCTCAATGTTTAAGCAGGTAAATTTGACAACAAATCAATTTCATTTTGATTTTAGAAAAAAACAACTTATAATTTTGTACTGATAGCAAAGAAAGCATTTCAGTGTACACTACCTTCAATAGGTTACATGTACATGTACAGTGTACATGTTTAGCTACCATTAGGTACCAGGCAGCTGTGTGTATTAAACATTGAGTCTCCCATATTCGGTCAAATCCCTTATCCAGATGAGCGCCGGTCGCGACATGTACGGATAAGAGAGGTAGGACTGTATATGTATCAATGATCTACTCTTTACAGAGTAAGATACAAACTTGTAAGACTTGCAATGGAAGTTTCTAGTGGAAAATCATGATTTTATAAAGCAATTGTAATGTACAGGTACATTGTATATCTATTTTGACATATTTTCTATGTTCATGTTTGTTTGTTTTTTCCCCAATCGCATCATTGCATTGGCATGCCATGTCATGTGAACATATTATTGGTAAGCTGAACGTTAAATCTGAAAAAATTATTTCACTTTAAGAGTGACTTTCCATTACATCATGTTTCTAGGCTTATAACTGCTTGACATTTTTTTCTCACTCACTCATATTTTATGTGGTAGATATGTATTTCCCTCCTTTTGCACCAGGGCTGTTGCTGTTAGTAGGCATTGAGCTTTCAGGTTCTCTGTTTTCTAATTCATCTGTGAGTATCATATATGGGTAATTCCGTGAAGTTGGGGCACAAAGTGTGACATTTGAGCATAATTCAATACTAATTATGCTATACATATATTGTTAATAGGCTTTACATTTGCATTGAGACCATACATTTTCCTGGAAATTTTGTGCCATTCAGACTCAATTTTGATGAAGTTATTAAAACGATATGTAACGGTGTCTTGTAGCATCGTGACGTGTCCATGTAGCATCGTGATAGTTAAAATCTGGTCCTAAAAGACAAATTAATGCAATTAGCTTGACCAAAATTTGATATGATATGCGTAATTACTAGATTAGTGAGATAGCTAAATATCTTAACTCTCTTTTCCACAGTTTTACTTTTACAAGAAAATCACAAAATGTATCACTATGCTACGCGGTGCACTATGTCCACCAAATGTCACAAAAAAGTACACTGCATAGCATCGTGATACATTTTGTGATTTTCTTTTAAAATTAAAACTGTGTACAGGAAATTTGAGATATCTAGCTATCTCATTCATATCTTGTAAATATGCATATTGCATCAAATTTTGGTCAAGCTAATGGCCATGATTTGTCTCTTAGGACCAAATTTTAAAATATCACGATGCTACATGGACACGTCACGATGCTACAGGACACTGTTACATATTGTTTAATAACTTCATCAAAATTTAGTCTGAATGGCACAAAATTTCCAGGAAAATATGTGGCCTCAATGCAAATTTAAAGCCTGCAAACAATAAATGTATAGCATAATCAATATTGCGTTATGCTGAAATTTATTTTTCAAATATCACGATGCTACATGGACACTGCCCCAACTTCATGGAATTACCCATATGTAGGTTTATTTAAAGTCATTTAATGCAACATATGTGCTTTTCTTCTCACTGAAGTGTAGTTCTCCTGTCCTTCGTCTTCATATTATGTGCTATGTTAAATCTGAAAATTATTTCACTTTAAGAGTGACTTTCCATTACATCATGTTTCTAGGCTTATAATTGTTTGATATTCTTTTCTCGCTCACTCATATTTTGTGTGGTAGTTATATTTTCCCTCATTTTGCACCAGAGCTGTTGCTGTAGGCATTGTACTTTCAGGTTTTCTGTTTTTCTGATTCTCAGTAAAGTATTGAATAGATGCTCATAAAATATGATAAAAGTATATCTAGGAAAATTCTTCCTGCATAAGATAGGGTAAGGATCACATTGACAGCTGTTCTGTTTATTGTGGTGTTTCCAGGCCATGAGAAGTAATCAGTTTGTCTATCTGCAATCTGCATCAATTCAGAATTTTAGCAAATTGACATTTAGGATGAAATTTCTCTTGTGCAATATCTTAGGGAATGTTCAATGGTATGTCATGTGATTTGGCAATCCCTCTGAAATCACTGAGTTTGATTTTACTGTTAACATTTCACTTGTTCTTAACACAGTCTGTGCAATAATTAAGGGAGGGGTAGAATTTCTGCAGTAGGTTTTGGCAAACTTTGGTGAACATCAGAAATCGAAGGCCAAATTAAAGTTACTAGCTATTAAAGAGTTTATGGAATAGCATATATGAGGTATATCTGTTGTTGCATCACTAGTAAGTACATGGTTATATGAAGATGGGGTCATACAACTTATTAGATTTTAACCTGTTGAGGACAGACTGATTTTGCTGTAACACACATTTCCCATAGACACCTGCCCGAGTATTCTTTGGACTCTTCTTCAACGGGTTAAGCAACATCTGGTGAATATGTGATCGAAGTCAAGTGTTTTCCATTAGTGAAATGATATATGGCAAGGCAAGGTACACATATTATTTGAAGTAGTAAGGCAATATTTAGTGAATACAAGAGATCAGTGGTCCAGACTAATTCCCAGAATAAATCAAGGACAGACAAATAAGACATTCTGTTCATGTCATTACATCATTTTTTTTTAAATCAATGTAGTTTGATATGTCAGTGTGTGGCTATTTGTAGACTTCAAAACAATATATATTCTAGGTCAGAGCTGAAATGCTGAGGCAAATAGGTCATAGCAAGGAAAAAAAATGATCAAATAGCCATTACAACAGTATGTCATATTTCACAGAACAATTGACATTTCATATCTGGCAAAATGTAAATGAGGGCAGCATAGTATGTTTGCATCAAGATACCTGGGTCAAATGCATAATGTGTAGAAATGTTGCTAGTCAACAATGCACTGTTGAATGTTGTGACACCCTTCTTTTCTTTCTTGCTTTTCTGTGTGAACTTTGCCTCTTCTCAGACAGAGTTGTGAGACTTTTGTGTTAGCTACTCAACAGTATGTTTCCATTCAGATGATGCAGGTGCAGGATTCAAGCTCATCTTTCTTAAGTTGTTAGACTAGACGTATTTGATGTGAAGCAACATTTGATGAAGGCAGCCAGTCTTACAGCAGCACACTTATTCTCTCCCTTCCTGAAAATGTCTTTGTATTCTCTGTATTTTTTACCCCCAACAATGTGGTAACAACTGTCTTTTTTTTTCAGTTTGATGTTCAGATGCCTGATGTTACCTGAGGAGATTTTCCACAATAGACAAAGGAATTTCTTCTTAAATGTTTTGTACCACCTACTGGGTGCAATTGCAAGTCTTAATTGTCAAGTTTCAGTCAGTGTGAGCTTTGCATATCCTGGTTTCGTGTCCAATCAACTAGTAGTTGGTCGGCACTTTTTTTATGTACAACATATGAAAGATTGAGATACAGATTCAACAGCTTTGAACATTTGTGCATGCATGATGCACCTCAGTGATCTGCTTACATGAATGCAAAATATATCATGAGTAAACTGAGATTTATTTTTGTACCTCCCCTGTCAATGTTGATGTAACTCTCAATTTCAAAATGTTTGTTTTGCTCTGTACATATATTATGTCATTTCAGTGTTCTGGCTGGTATGTTACATTAGATGATGTGAATTAAAAGTAGTGATAATGTGGGGTATTTGTTATGCCCTTTCCCCACTTTGAGTTATGCAATCATTTTAATCTGTTGAAATCGGCTGATTTTGCTACAACACACATTCCCCATAGACACTTGACCAAGTACACTTAAGACTCATCTTCAACAGGATAATAAGTGCCATGCAAACTAGATACTGGAGGAGACATAGAAAAGAATCCTTGATGAAAGTAAAGCCTTGTAAACTGCTGTTATCTGTCACACAGGTATGATTCACGGCCTTCCACATCCCACTGCTGCCACTGCTACCACCATTGTGCCTCCTGCACCCAACCTCACATCCCCTCTGATGGAACGTTACCTCTTTCTGCAACAACAACAACAACAACTGCTGCAACAACAACAACAACAACAAATGCTTCCAGGTGCTGGTCAGCAGGGACAGACTTTCACAAATCCAGCCATCACAAGGCAGACGTAAGCTCTTCCTCCTTTATGCATATCTCAGTTGCTGTTGGCGAGTAGCATAGTTTCTTGGCTGCATATAATTCACATACTACCTGAGTTAGTGCATGAACATTTAGTGATGTAGCTTATGCTCTCATACTACCGATTTTGACCTCTCCCCCAGTTTATTAAAATTCAAAAGACAGAACTGTGATACAGAATACACATGCATCAAGGTACAATGTATAAGTGTTGAAAAGGAAAATAAAACCTGTACATATAGCTTTAAAGTATGTTTAATGCAGAAGGGTTTTAAAGTACAAAACAGGAATATAGCTCAATTAACTTTCTGTATTAAAAATAGGGAATTTTTAGGCAAAGCTTTCATGTTAGCTGATTCATTATAAAGTCAGTATTCTAAGATACTGCCGTCCGGTGTTCTGATGTTTTAAGCATTGGGAGGAGGATTATATTGTTTGCAAATTCATTTTATGTGCAGTCATGTGTCGTTACATTGTATCTGTTTCTTTACTTTTAGTGCTGCTCATCTTAGAGGTGAAAGCTCGATCAAGAACTTTATTGGTGATGATCAGCTCAGTCCAAGGTCACAGGCAGACCCCAAATCCTACAGAGCACAACTCCTGCTGCAGGTAAATGTTTGTCTATGGCAACATACATGCTAGTTTTTGTTGCAAATGAATGTATACTTATCTTGTTGGGGTTGACTCTATTCTGTCCTGAGAGTATAGTAAGAGAAGGCCAGCTTTTTTTCCAGATTGATTTATAATGAACTTGCTGGAGAACCAGCAGCAGAGAGCAAACAAACAAACAGAGAGGGAGAAGAAGCGAGAGAGAGAGAGAGAGAGAGAGAAGAACAAAAACTGTTTTGGGGTTGATGTTGGTTTTGGGTTGTTGCTTTTTTTTTAGTACTTGCAAATCTATGTACCGGTATCACAAACCTAGAACTTTAGTTGTGGCAGGATGATCAAATATACATGACTGTATAACTGTGCCTTTGTGTTATTCCTTTCATGAGAAAAATGAAAACATAGTTGTTGAAAGCAAAAGAAGTTAATCATTAAACTTATACGTGTTTCCATGTTGTTGATACTCCTACTTTTGAAAATTTGATCTTAAATAATTTTTTTTTTCTTTGTAGCTGGTAACATAATATTTTCAGTAATAGTCCTGATAATCTTCCATTTCCTGTGATATACTGTTTTTTACATCATATGCACAATCTTTTTTGACTTGCTACCTTGATAGGAGTATTTGTGGCTTTCATCTACATTTACCATAAATTTGATTCTCATCCAAGTAGGTGTGTAAACTCCATTTGTGTCTGACCAAGTGTATACATCAGAATTTCTCCATTACAGTATGTCACATTGAGATAGAGAGGTACACACCGTGTAGGTTGCAAAAGGTATCCCTTTCCTCATACACTGTCTGTAGCAAGACTATTTCCAGTGTTAGACTTCACTTCTTCAATTGTTTTGAAATATGTTTGTTATCTTACAATTTACTGTGATGCATTCCTATAAGATTTCATTACGCACTTGCTAAATCATTCCCCAGATGAAGGAAAAGGAAACCACAAAGCTAGCAGCCATGTCAGAGAAGGCCAAGTATGAGGCTCAGAAGGAGAGGGAGATGGAGGTGTACGACCCTTGGGGCAAAGGTGGTGGTGGGGCACCCATGAGGGACAAGCAGGGAAAGATTGTCGGTAAGTTAGACACATTTTGCTGATTGAGCAAGCCTTCTCATTCTGGCAGCATATATTCATTCACTAGACATGCTTATGTTATATTCCTGATAGTGAATTTTGTACATCATCCTGCATCATAGTATTGAATTGTTGAAATCAAGCTGTGAGTCTGAACAAATAAGCAAAGATATGATGGCACATAGTACCATTATCAGTAGATCTATAAACAGATTTGAATGTGCATGTACAATTTTTCATTGCTTTGTTAAATTACATACGATGTAATAATGAAATGCCATATTTAGCAGTGTAATAATCACATTTTTTTTCTCTCTCTCACTTGAAGACTGTCCAACTTTGTGTTGCAGCTAGTAAACAGCAACAACAATAACTTTTACCCACAGAAACAATCAATGTCTTCAGGAGATATACATTGTATTCCTCAGATAACATTTTAGTAGCATACTGTAACTGCAGAGGGTAGTATTGTATGGTTGGATGTTAAATTGATATCTCTTAATGGCAAGTTAATTGTCAGTTGCAGCTAAGTTCCTGAGCACTTTACGTTGCTTCTAGTTCCTATAAATGAATCGCATAACTGTGTTTCAGTTTTCTCTTTTTTAAACGCGCTCATGAATGCTATATAATAAGAAAAAAAAAGAGAAGTAATTTGTTCTCCATGCAACAGCTGCTCTCCCAATATCTACATTTAAAGCAATGTAGTTACATACCAAGTTTATGGAAGTATGACTGTCACATGCCCTATTACCTTTCAATAATCATGATGATTTCAGCCGACCTGAAGCAAAGCAATTGCAGTATTGGTGCTGATGATAACAGGGAGCATAATTTATGTCTAGTAATAGTAACTTAAAATGTCATAAAGATATCAGTGATGAATTAGTAACATTGCAAATATTTATAGTACAAAAAAAAGTAGTAATAAAATTGTATATAACTGTGTGAACTTTCACATGATATTTGTGTGTACACTTGTGTGTTTCCCATCATTATTTAGTACAAGCAGTAGTAGAAGAGAAAAAAAAATGCGTAATAGACATGTAATAATAAGTGGAGAAAGAGAGAGAAATTGAAATTTTATCCTAATGTTTGTACCCCTCACTTCACAGCAGCTGCAGGCCAAGATGTCTCCCCCTTGTTAGCAGCTGCAGCAGGTGGGGGAGGAGCAGTTGGAGCTGGTCCAGCATATGGTAAATTAAAGGGGCCAATCACAACAGCTGCTCCAAACCCCTCTTCAGATGCCAGCAGGAATGAGTACCAGGAGATGCTAAGACAGCAGGTCAGAGTTTACTGATATTTGTCTGTCACAATCATACATTTTTTTTTAATGTTCAGAATACAGTCAAACCTGCTCCAGCGACCATATGCATATAATCACCACATGGAAATACAATTAATTGATTTTTTTTAAAGTGTGTGTACTTTAGATTCTGTGTACGGTGACTACCTGCCTTACTCAACCGGTGACCATAGATATGGTTTCCCCTGGACAACTGACAACAGTGCACAAAGACCACCATCAGGGTGCACCCACAAAGTTACTGGCTTTCCTTGCCTTTGTTGACCATATGGCATCAAACAGATACCACTGATCCTGTAATCACAGAAACTTTTGCAGTACATTAATTTTTGCGTATTTCACACTAAATTGGCTTGCATGAATTCTATAATCCATGAAAATATCTTCACAATTTTCTCTGACAGTTTTAACTGGTTCAATCGTGGGCTTCTTCAGGGATGCCTCCCTGGTATGAGCGCTTGTCTGTGTGCATGTGCACAAGTAGTAGTCATTTATGCACATTAGTATCTGTGCAAGGCAATATATTCAAATGGATTGGGCAGCACATCAATTTTTATGCAGGGACGTGTTCAAATAAATTCTGTTTCTTTCTGTTAATTGGATGAAAACATTCAAGTACTGGTATTAAGCAGTTACACCGCGTGAATTCAAGAAACTGCGAATGTTTTTGAGCTGCTCAGTGTGAAAACTTAATCTTGCAAAAATATTGACATTCACAGTACTTGTCTATAGCTAAAAGCATTTGGTGATTATTTCAAGTTGGAGGGTGATTGGTTGACAGAAAGGATGTTATGTACAGAAGTATATGAGCTAGCATATGTAGATATGTACACTATATAAAGGGCTCAACATTGGTGCCCAGTTGCCACTAAAGATGTCGGCCCACCAAATTACAAAAATTCTCTTAGTGGCCTAGTTGGGCAACTGAAATTCAAAATGGATTGTTACATTTGCCTTTGTTTCAAGCCACCACATATCTTTTTTGGGCCAGAAGAGAAAAAGTTAATTTCAAGCCCTGATATATACAGTGTATGTGTGTGTATATGTATATGTGTGTGTGTGTGTGTGTGTGTGTGTGTGTGTGTGAGAGAGAGAGATAAGAACCTAAATAGGCATTAAAATGTTCCAGGCTGCCAGGGAAGCACATTTTTTAAGAAACAAAGCTCCAAAGAGGTCAGTCATCACATTCTTCATCAGCGACCAGGATGCGATATTGATGTTAAACTATAGAATACGTTTTTTAAGCAGATATACACACAAGATTATATGTCTGCTCCTGGCCAAACGGATTTCAAAACTAACCTGTTTGTGATGGAATGCATCTGTAGTCACTGCCAGTGTGCACGGTAATTATGCAACCTGTAAATGCGCATTTCATAGCAACGACATATTGTCATGATGGGTAATTGAGTCGGGTCAAAACTCATCCCTCCATGATTAGCTGAAGATGAAAGGATGAATTCAATGGACATATGCAAGATGATCATGAATCTTCAATGCTTTCAATTGAAATTGTGCCATTGTCATGCTCCAATTTACTATCCTGAGGATGTACAGTTCAAAATCCCACCACAATTTTGTCATCGCCCAATGCATCTGATTGGAACACTTCTTGGCAACGACCCAACCAACATTTGTTTCTTGTCTGTGGTGGATGATATCAGACTTTCCTGATAGTCATCCAGCCTTTCCTGGTAGTTACTGACCAATCAATTGAACAGAAGTGAATGTGATAAGAACCTGAATGGGAATTTAAATGCTCCATTCTGCAGGGGAAACACATCTTTTAAGAATCAAATTTTTTTCATGTTTTCCTTGAGCAGTCATTGTAGATAGGTTTGACTGTTAGAAACTGTTACTCAGTCAAAGTGGACAACTTATACTACTTTCTATTTTACTTCACACTTTGTCTGGGCTAGCCAACAAAACAACATGAATATAATTTGTCAATATTTAGGTGATCCGAGTATTTTGCTTGTATAATTTGTCAATATTTTGCTTGAGGAAATGGCTGCAAATTTAGGATTGCTTTTTTATAATGTAGTGTAGGAGATCAATTATAATGTAGTGCAGGAGATCAATTATCATAGACCATTAGGACTCAACCTGGAGAGCATATATGAATACCAGACAAATTTGACTTCTTTTCTACTAAACACAGTGTGTTGTCACAGAGGACAAATGACACACTGCCCTCTTAGCAAGAAGTGCTGTATACGCCAAATATTTCGTGAGGTTTTTATTTTCACGAATTTCGCGAGTCAGGTGCTATTTGCGAAATTAAAGATACGCGAAAATATTGACTCCGATCCCGATGTGAATGTGACATACGCATTTAAACCTCTCCGTTCAGTACAGGACTCCATGATCGCGAATTTAACCACTCGTGAAATCTTTGGGAAGTCCTGATTCGCAAAAATTTACACTTGCGAAATATATGGCGTTTACAGTACCTGACCACAGAAGCTTTTTGGTGAGCTACAGCCTGTCACAGCATTTAATGCCTTATCACTGAACTGAAACTGCCCTTACCTGAATCCTGCAGGAGCAGTTTGGCACATTTACCAAAACCTGTATATGCAAAGCAATTCTATGGCCTCTTAAAGGTACTAACTTGTCTGTTCTATTTTGTTAAATAAACAGGTTGAAGAAAAGAAGAGGAGAGAGGCTGAAGAGAAGGAGAAGATAAGGTTAGAGGAGGAGAAAGAGGAGAGACGTCTTGCAGCACAACGAGAGCGTATCAAGAAGGAATATGAGGAGGAACTTGAGCGCAAGAAAAAGAAAGAAGAACAGGTAACATGTCAGCTAATGCAAAATGGAATTTCACATTCACTTCAATGGGAATTTAGCTATTCATGAAGAGAATATCAGAGAGCAGTTACAACATATTAAACTTGACAATGTATTTAGTTGGATTAATTTTGATTGCACATGAATAGACATATCAAGTTAGTCGTGCCAGAAATATGTGTCACTTAGCAGAAATTCTCTTGATTTCATAGATACAGCATTACCTGAGGAATTTCGGTATTGATTATACAACCCCACAAGATTAGAAATAACCTTCCCTGCATTGTTCCATAAAGGATTGTAAGCTTATGATTAAAAGTTATTGTGCAAAATATGGTATAACTTACCACTTTAAAGTTTGATCTCTACTTTTTGAGGGAGTTGGAGAAAGAATTCATAGTGAGAGCCTGCTTAATGCGAGCTAGTCATACTTCGTAGCGTCTGTCAGTCTGGAAAGATTGAGAACTTACTTGAAGTTGATCTACACATTGAGATGATATTCATGACAGGGAGGGAGAGGAGGGACTGTGAATCTCTTTCTGCAGGCATACTCCCTCTCGTAAAATAAAGATCAAATAGATAAGTTTTCTTTTAATCTTTTTATTCTCTTTTGTGAGTTCCACAAGAACTCACATTGAGATTTTGTAGCAGAGAAGTCACATTTTGTTCCAAACTAAACCATCTTGGGTTTGAACAAATGGCAAGCAGAAAATAGGCCACAATTACATACCCAGATCTGAGGCCATTTTCTCTTCGTAATCATCTGTGACAGACACTTTCCATCATCTTGCAGAGGCTTGTCATAGAATTTGTGAAATGTCTGCTCTTTGGATCACCTTTGGCAAGGATCAGAGGTATTGGTGCATTTGTTCTATTTGCTGCTGAGCTAGAAGCTGCCTGGGTTGAGTGCGCACTGAAGATCATGTTAATGCCAGCGCTAGTCATGATCTGGTTGATTCATTGAGAAATTGACTGTGCTGTTATTTTCTTGCAGGGAAGAGATGTTCCTCTCCTCAGATCTCTTTGGTTCTCTGAAGAGAGGCATTAATGTATGTAACAACACACAAATGTCTGTGCGGGGGTGCGCTTTCAAAAGTATGTCCAATCCAAAATTCCCAGGTCTAGATGTTCATTGACTTTTAATAACACCAGAGATTGTTTAAGAATCATGTTGTCTAGATTCAGGCTCTGAAAAGTCTGTACCCTCTGGGTGAATTTCAAAGCCAGTAATATGTTCATCGTCAATTGCTTCAAAATAAGTAAGTCTACAGGTGCTAGCATTCTCTGATACTTGAAAATGAATTTTCAGTAGTGAAAATCAGATCTAAATTAGCTACACTTGCCTATATCATATTGCTATGATTCCATTCCTACGTGCTTAAAAACTGGCAAAGGTTCATCTCTGGTAGAGAGAAACAAGAAAAAAGGGTCTGTGAAGCAGACAATCCTCACAGAACTCACCTTACTGCATAACAGGAAACCCTGCACTTCTTACTGTAAAAGGCCATGCTAACCTCATATCCTCTTCTATCGCTCCTCTAGTGCACCAGTCGGGAGTCGTAAGTTGATCTTGTTGACACTCGGAGGCACTGTGTTGTAAAATCGACAGCTCTTGGTGAAAGCTCTGCTTCAATTGCCGAATTCCTGTAATTTGCCACAGTGTTAGCCTCAGATTGGATGGGTTTAGGTAATACTGTGTTGTTCGTTCAAGGTGTCCTCCCTGACTGGGAGGATTATCGGTGTGTCTCGGAGGATTATCAGTGTGTCTCTCTGAAGGCTCACAAGGGTTGGAAACCAAGGTCATCGGGGCCACCATGGAGCAATTGGTAGCACATTCGCTTGATCCTCCTGGATCTTGTTTAACACTCTGATGAAAACACGAAACACGTAGGCCAGAACATTGTTCCATGGAATCGAGAAAGCATCTGTTGCCAGAGCCATGGGATCCTTGTGTTTTGTGCAGTAGGTTCATAGTTGTTTGTTCAGGGCTGAGGCAAATAGGTGGATGGATGGTTGGCCGCACTGGTTGAACATTTGTTTTGCTACACCAGGTTAAAGCATCCACTCTGTCGGAAGGTAGCTTCCCCTCGAGATACAATCAGCAATGTAGTTGTCCTTGCCTGGGATATGTGAGGCACAGATATGGATATTTCTCTTGTTGGCCCAGATTAGGATTTCTAGTGTAAGGGTGCAAAGCGTGCGTGACCGTGTTCCCCCCAGTCGGTTGATGTAGGTCACTACTGTTCTGCTGTCTGATTTTATGAGGACTGATTTCCCCTCTATCACCTGAAAGTGTTGGAGTGCACGTTTGACCGCAAGCATTTCCAGTTTGTTGATATGCCATCCCTTATTCTGCGGGTCCCAGGGGCCCCCGGCTTGACTCGAATCAAAAACAGCTTTCCAGCCCTGTTTGGATGCATCTGTCAGAATAGTCAGCATCGGGTGGGGGTCCAGAAGGGTTTTCCTGCCTCTAGGGAGTGCAGTTAAATCCACCACTTGATCGCCTCCTGGGTCATGAACGTCATTGGAATTTCCGTTTGTCTTCTCTACGCAAGGGGGCATTTGAATTTTAAGAGGTGTGGTTGTAGAACTTTCATCCTTATTCGATATTGCATCACCATGTCTACCAGGCTGGCTAGCAAGCCTAAAAATACTTGCCAATCCCTGACCGAGGATTCCTGAGGTGATACGAGGGCACTCGCCATGGCTCTTACTTTTATCCTTCTGTGTGGAGCCAGTGTCACTCGTATATGTGGAATGTCAATGACCGCCCCCAGGAATTCTGGGGCCCGAGTCAGGTTGATTTTGGATTTTTCCCAGTTTATGAGGAAACCTAAGCTGCTCTCAAGGGAGATCGTGGTGTGCAGGTGGTCTCTCCGCATCCCCGTTCAAGGTGCCAGTATTAACCAGTCGTCAAGATAACAAAAAAATTCTATCCCTCTTTTTCTTAGTGCTGCTGTCCAATCGGACAATGACAGTGAATACTCATGGGGATGATGGAAGACCAAATGGTAGAACTTGAAGAACATAAGTTCTTTTTCCTATTGCAAAACCAAGCAGATTTTGAGAGAGTGGGGCCACCGGTATGTGAAGATATACATCGGAAACGTCTATGGCAGAGGCCCACTCCTTGTGATTCAAATTCAAATTTGAATTTGAATTTGAATTTGAAATTGATGTATCGGGGTAAAATTTTTGTAAGGCTTTCCATCTTAAAGAGCCTTGCGGTATTTTGGGTTTATTCTGATCATGTAGCCATTTTGAATTTTGTTTAAAATGAACTTGTTGTGAGTGATGTCATCCCAATTTTTCTGGAAGTGTTTTAGTCTCCCCCTTACTGCTTGGGGTTCCCGCTGTGGTCTCGGAATGCAGTCAGAATTGTTGGCAGCCCTGGAAGGGTGGACGATTTGGTTGCTGCTTGGAATGGTCACAAAAAATCTTGTGTTGTTGTGTTTCCCCCTGGGCGATTTTCCTGTCTCCCTTGGAGGGGTCTGGGTGGGCCATTGCGGTTATGACTATTAGCCTCCCTATATCGGGTGTCAGGGTGGGTCTTGGATGAGTGGTAGGCTGATGTGGCCGATAGTTTGTAGACCGTCTTGTCAGCCATCGAGGCAGCTGTGAGAGACAAGTCCAAGATTTTTTGGAATCTTCCCCAAACAGATCCTCTCCTTTCACTGGGAGTCTTTCTAGGAGAGCAGTTGCATTCTTTTCAATTTGCAGTTGTTCAAAAACCCATGCTCTTTTGATCCTTGTGATGAGTAAAGCTGTCTGCGCTGCCGGCTCAAATTGTAGTTCAGAAATCTGTATTAGGAGATCAGCGATGTGTTTGCAATCAATGGCAGAGATGTTCAGTCTGTCCGCTTCTCGTTGTGCAGTAAGGAGGTATGTCTGGAATGTAGCTGGGCGCATAGACGCTGTTTTGCCTTTGCTAGAGCCAAAATCCGACTCCAGACATAAGATGGGTTGTGCAACCGTGTGATGTTCTCCTGGTTTGGCTTTCAGTTGGAGGCAATATGTAGTAATGAGCACGGCTGCCGTGGTTGGGGAACCAGAGTCTTTTCCCTGTCTCAAGTTTGAACTGTCCGTATGTATGGGACCCGTAGTCATAGACCTGGCCGAGCCCGAAATGGCTTCAGTGTCAGGCATAGAGCTTCTCTCTGAGGCAGACTGGAGAGTAGTAGCCTTCTCACCACTTGTAAGCTCTAACTGGTGAAACATGAGATGTGACATTTCCAACAACCAGAAGCCACAGTAGGGCGATGATAGTCTAGGTCCAAGTCTGATTCAGAATCCAGTTGGACAGAGGCAGCATAACCCAAGAGGCCCGATCGTGGCAAGCTTGGGCTCGATCCTCGGTGTGCCTCTGTAGAGTCATGACCAGGTAAATGGGCTGCTGTGATCCAGATGTTCCTTCCTTTAATACACCAGACCCATATGTTTCATGGTGCCCTGTAGCAGGGTTGTGATTTAATGCCTCCCATATTGTTCAGGTGGGCTACAGCTGTTTTGTTCTTGGTTCTTTTGAGCACATGAGAATCAAACCAAGCCCTGCAGCCAATATTTCAAGATAATTGATTTCATTGTTTTGAGCATACACTCTCTCATGATCATCCCATCTTCCACCAGTTACACAGCTAAATTTAGTGCCACCCCATTCTACCCACCGGTGTCAGTATGGAGCTCTAAAGCTGGTCCATCTTGACTCATGGGTGCTGATTGGCAGAGAATGTTATCAAACTACGAAGTTAATTCTTGTGTAGAAGCTTCGGACATTTCATAGGTCTATTGAAATGCCCTTTACTTGACTTCAGCACAAAAGTTTGTCTCTCTCTAGGCTATGGTAGAAGAGGGGGGCATATTGAATTGCAGGAAAAGCAGCAATCAGTTTCCCAATGACCTGTGTCACCTGTTGTATTGTAAGGCTTTGTTTCCCTAGTACATCTGCATGTACTGCACTGATGTCTTGACATTTCTCAAGAGAGAGCTTTACGGTCAGGTTTTCCGGGATTCCATTGGGAGTCGAACCCGAGACCTCCGGATTGCTAGACCGGTGCTCTACCAACTGAGTTATAGAAAGCCCTAGTTCAGTGTTCGTCCCAGAAACCCTTGTAGTCAGAAGCTATAGCAGTGTGTTTGTGTGTGACACTTGAACACTAGATCAAAAATCAGGAGTATGTCCGCACTTTTGTTGGGGGGGGGGGGGGGCATGTGAAAATATTGGACGCAAATTCTCCTGCCATATGTTGTCGGTCTGTGATTATGCCTTTCGTGGCCTACTTTTTAATTTCAATTTCAGTTTTGTTCTCCTCAGGAGTGCCCACCCTCCAGTGGTAAGGCAGTCTACCTCTGCAAGGTGAAATTTTTGCCATTTGAAATTCAAGTTTGTAACCACTAATTGTCTCAAGTATGAAAGGGTCAGTGGTAATAAGATTCTACTGTTTGCTAACATGCTTCAGTCAACCCCAACGGGCAAGTCTAGTGGAACATCTACATGTTTGTTGTCATAATCTGACTGTGCATTATGAGTAGATTGTCGATCTCTACAACAGCTAGGCCTGCAACTTATCTCTTTGGGTAGTGCAGCTACTTTTTCTGTGACGCCGTGTTTGGCTTGGCTTGGACTGAGTAGCTCTGCCCCTGGTTTTATACCGGAGCAGGGCAAGTCTGTGTGTGGGGGGTTGAAGGTCTGTTTCCCCGCTGAGATCGCTGTTGGCCTTAAAAAAGGCCTAGCTGTATTCCTGCTGTAATCCAGCCAAGCTCTACGATACTGCTTAACCCTAAAAAGACGAGGGGGGGGGGGCCTAAAAGGCCCCCCTCCTCGACATTTCGCGCGATTACTCTGCAACACGCAATGCTCTCGCCGCGATGCTCTATGACTTTTTTTTTCGAGTTTCCCATACTTTGTGACGCCCGGGGGTACGGTTCTGAAGTTACATAACTTTTTGTACATGCATGTGAGGCCGAAAATGGCTCAAAAATGTGATTTTGTGTACAAAGTCAATGCAAATTGACTTTTTTCACATGGTTCATATAAATATGCTTATTTTTACTCTAAATGGCTAAAATTGATTTATTTTAGGAGTACTATGCTTCAAAAAGTGTCTGCCACAAATTTTGTTAAAAAAACAACAAAAACAAAAGGTCGAAAAAACAAGGAAATACATAAGAAATTCATAAAACAATAAAATAGATAAGAAATTGATTTTGATACTGAATTTTTTTTCAAGTACATTTGCTAAGAATGCTACAAAGAATAATTACACCAAAAATGAGCACTTTTGGAGCTTTATTTACTGATTTAGATCAAAGAGTCTGATTTCTCGCATGAATTAGCATCATTAATCAAAATAAAATAAGAGAAGACTATTTTGGAAAATTTAAATACAGTTGAACCTCTCGTATCCGGACAAGTCGGGACCGGGGCTCATCCGGATAAGGGATTTGGCCCTATACGGGAGACTCAATGCTTTATACATGTACATATACATACACATGTACTGATTTAGCCCATTGTAGTACCACATGTAGTAATGTGTATACTGCAACCTTTTCATTGTTACACTCAGTAACAGACCCCAAAATAGAGGTTCGTGTTTGCAAGAATGAAATCATTTTCTTTTATAAATTCTTGGGATGATTTACCTAAATAATTATTAAGAAATGTATCAAGTATATGTAATTCATGTGTGTTTGTGTAGGAGTTGTCAAGGAGTTGGGAATCCCCCTTTCCTCCCGTAAGTATTTAAAAAAAAAAATCATGGCGAGATTGCGTCCGTATAAAGGGAGGCCGGATAAGAGAGGTTCAACTGTATACGATCTTGTAGATTACATCGCACACTACCATTGTGCAAATTTCCGCGGCGATCGCGCGATCCACGGCCGAGATCTTAAGGGGGGCCCTTTAGGCCCCCCCAGTCTTTCAAGCTACCAAAATAGCCCAGTCTTTTTAGGGTTAAGGCTGAAACCACCGCTAGCCTTGTGCTTGTATAGGTGGTATGGCTGATGCGTTGATTACTGCTTAGCTTGTCCTTTAGCAGCATTGAAGGCAGCCCTAGTCTCCTCTTTGAGATCTTTTACACGTTATTCAAGGTCGTCAACAAAGAGGAACTCAGTCACAGGCATTGTAGGTTTGCACAAATGATGTTCGTAGGCAGCATTCATGTTCCTTGCTCAAACAGTTCATTTCATAATTTGCATGACAAAGCAATGCCAATGCGTACTGTTGCACCTCGTTCAGATCAGAAGGTAGAGTTTGTAGGAATGCACTTAGCCTTCAGGCAAGAGATTTCTGGACTTCTGGATTTCATGTCCCTAAAACACATTGTCCCAAATCACTGAGTTTACCTTGGGAATGACTAAGTAGGGGCAGTTGCTTGGGGCTGGGTATTTTGCAGCCGATTCTTCCATTGATTTCTCCTCCAGGCAATGGGAGATGAGGTAATTGGTAGAACTTTCCAGTTCATCATCTATCGGTTTGCCCATGGAGGAGGAAACCACAAACTTTGCAGCTAGAGATAGTACTTGCACTGCTCGCCCCATAGGCTCTGCACGTGCATAGCCAGCAGCTGCTGCAGGAAAATTGCTTTCATCCCCGCTGTACATGTAGTTGCTGCCACCTCTACAATCTGCGGTACATACCGTACCAACACCATGGCCAAAGCGTGATTGGTGTTGTTGAGCATGAGACTTCTGGGTCTCTTGTTTCAATAAATAGCATACTATTAAATCATTGTGGGTTGAGCAAACTCCCTCAGTTTGAGGTGGGGGACCGGTGTTAATCACTTTAAGTGGTATTTCTAGTTTGGAGGGTTTCCCATCACCTGCTTTCCTTTTCGTTCCAGTTATAGGCTGAGCAGGTAAAAACTTACTGTAAAACACGATTTCGCCTCATGAAATTTTCGCAAATTGGAACTGACGGCCATTTCCACGGCATGAAATATTCATGAATTGCTGATGCTTCCTGCTGTACTGGTCAATAATTATGAAACATGCAACAAAACTGAACGCACAACAGAATACATGCGTATTTAAAAAAAAAAAATTAGAGGCGCTCACACTCAGCCTGGCTCAAGCTGTGTGTACCATACACACAGCTTACATACAGTTGAGGGTACTATTACTTATTCACGGTACGTGTAGTGTAGTGTAGTGTAGTAGTAGTTGCTTGGAAAGGGTAAACTGTTCATTCCTCCTGAGCGCACCTTGCATATGTGCACATTGTACTGGAAATAACGTACGCAGTTCTAGTACTTAGCACGGATTTCTCTATTCAGCTCAAACATCGCCACTACGACAGTGGGAGCTGCCCAAGCCAAAACAGCGAGGGCCGGCTATAATATACAAGTCAGCTTACCGTACATTGTACAGTATCATATTGGCTATCGATGCATGCATTGTGATGTGTATGTAGGCAAGAACTTTTGCGTGCATATTAATTTCGCGAATCTTGGCTCTCACGAAATTTGCGAAATTAAAATGCAAGTGAACATTCCTCATCTTACAGTAGGTTCATGAGGCGCAGTGCTTGTTACCCATGGCAGACATATATAGCCGTATGATGTGGGATGCTTGAACTCGTACCGCTCATGACAGACTTAGCCGTATGATGTAGGGTAGGTGGAATCGTGTTGTCCATCAAGCAACTGTGGCATGGAAAAACTGAAAATCACCTAGATAATAGTCCTTGTAAGAACAGTATTATAGTCCAAAATGAGCTATAATAACCAATTATCCCAACTGAGATAAAAAGGTACGATGATGCCAGGTTAAAAAGACAAATTTGACTGGATTCTGAGACTACATAGAGGGAACTTATTCCCTCATTGAACATGCCAAGAAGTAATATCACTGTGCACACTTTGAGTGGGCTCTCACTCTGAGTTCTTGAGAAAACTTGCAAAATAAGATCATTATTTTATATTATCTTTTCTTTAGTAGGTTGTGTCATATGTAAAGCATACATCACCCTGAAACACTTCAGTTTATAACTTGTCCAAATCATGTACTGACCTCAGTGAAGTTATTGTGCTTCAGTTTTCTGCATTTCACCCAGCTGTTGTAAGTCAAATGTGTACTGAATCTCTTTCATATACCGGTGTCATACTCTCTGAGCTCAAATATTTGACATCAGCAGATTATGCATGAGACTGTTTCCATAAAATCTCTTCATTTGCCATCCATATCAATGTCCCTAGCAACGGAAGCAGAAAGAAGACCTGGAGCGTCAGTTGGAGGAAAAAAGGAAGGAAGCAGAGCAAAAGAAGAAGGAGGTTAATGAGAAGAGGAGGAGAGAGGCAGATGAAAAGCTGAGACACAGAGATCTCAACTATAATGTCAGTAATTTGAATGTGAGTGGAAGCTTTGTGTCTTTATTCAAATATTAACCAATGCATAGCTGCAGTAGATTGCACATACCAGCCTCTGTCTGCTGTTTCAATGGCTATGCACTGCATTACTCTTTATCATCTCTTTATCGTTTCTTCTGTAACAAGTAATAATTCCAGAAATGAAAATCAGCTGTTCCCTGTTTACTTAGTATTTCATTATTTCAGATATGAGATTATTAAAAAAAAAAACCTCTTTCCCAAGCTAACAAAGGAAAAAGGAAAACAATATTTGCTGTGTTCCTTCACTAGGGCACTGTGAATTTTACAATGTTGTGTATGCATTGTACTTGTACACATGTAATTCCAGCCTATTATCCGATTGCCTTTGATATACATTGTACTGCAGTTCAAAAAGGCGCTAGAAGTCACCAGGCTGTGTTTTGTGTTGTTTTGTTTTTTGTTTTGTTTTTCAAGATACAGTTGTACTTCTTTCATATGAGATGATAAGGAAATGGGCGGGGGAGTGCAAACTTTACTAATGAAACTGCCACTCTTATTTTTCCTTTGATAAGTTATATTGAAGGAGTAGCAAACTCTGATGTAATGCAAAGCATTGTGTGTATGAAATGGCTAGTAAGCTAAAGCTCCTGAGTGCTACTCTAAGCAGCTCGTATTATTTCTGTTTAGCAACAGCGTGCTTTGTCCCCTCCAATCCCCACACTGAGAGAAAAGAACAGCACTGCAGAACCTCAGGTAAGTTGCAGTTCCATTAGATTTCATTGGTCAGATGATTTTGGTATAATCAGTCAAAGCTGCGTAAGTTGATCTTTATGGGACCGAGGAAAATGAGTCAATGTAGGTGATATTTGACCTCTGCATATGTGGAAGAAAAATTGGGGGTCTATCCCTTGGTCTACTCCCATTTTGTCTAATGCCCATTGAGTCTCAACTCACATGGTCTAATCCTGTTTTGTCTACAACCAGTTCTTCTAATGACCATATAGTCCAATTACCACTTAGCCTCATTACCAGTTTGTCTACATAACACTTGGACAATGCCCATTTCGTCTTATATCCAATTGGTCTATTGCTATTTGGTCTATATACCACATTGTCTAATCACCTGTTTGTCTTATATTTGATTTGTCTTATATGCATTTTGTGACCATGCATCCCAAAACCAACAAAAATTTGTACAGCCTGATTTTACACAAGGACTCAAAAAAGGTGAACCGGATCAAGCTAGTCAATCTAGTCAAGTTTTTCATATTTTCTGATAGAGCAATTCTTCTACGTTATCCTTAAGTTTTGGATAGTAAAACAAATGGGAAATTGTGTTTTTTTAGCAGTTTTTCAATAACACTATTTTTGTGAAATAGTATGCTTAGGTTTGTTTGAGAGGCCCCCTTTCATTTCTTAAAAACCCTTTACTCTTTCTTCAATTTCAACTCTAATACTTTTGTAAAGATGATGCTACTGCTTTGAAAGTGAGTATTAGTCATGGATAGAGTGTGTTGATAAAGCATTCTCAATTTGAGCATATTCTGATAATTCCTTGTGACTTTTTGTTGGCGATGTGATGCAGGGTCACAATACCATCACAATACAATAATTGTGGAACCTTATAGTAATTTTACATTGTCAAGACAAGACTTACATGACAGGAAGACAACACAATGGACAAAAAGGCACTGCAGATCCATTGATCCTGTAGAAAAATATCGAAAAAACAGTGGGACATATGAAAAGGACACAGAAATGTATAGAAATAGATGCAGAAATAACATTAAACAGAGTCGAATCCTAGCCCTGTAGGACCATAAGGGCAAGAAAATAAGTGACAGTGAAAGGGAGACTGTTATGATTGAAGCACCCACCTAGACTGTATCCGAAAGTTATCAATGTATGAATTGCATCTTCTCACAGTGTTTCTGTGATATACTCCTTTTTTCCTTCAGCGTACGGCTTCACCCCCTATTCCAACTCTGCAGAAGAAAGAAGGCACCTCGGGCAGGAGGTCAAAGCAGCCAAGGAAGGTAAGACAGTTTTTAAAATTTACATGACATGGTTATCATCTCTCAGTTTAAAGGTCAAATACACTTTAGTTTGGAGTATTAAGCATACACGGCCCATTATTACAGCTCCAGATAGAAACGTTTTTAACGTTTTGAATAGCAACCTGTTTATGAAACTGGTCAGCGCTATGTAACATAATCACAGTAAAGTTTTATCACAGAGAACTATATCCTCAGGCTGTAGGTGTGAAACCATGCAAACCTGTACCAATATAAAGATACCAATAGTTTGCACCCTATGCTCCCTTTGCATTTTTCCATCTCACTCACCTTCATGTAGATAATAACTTTTGCTGCAAAGTCTATCCCTCTTTTGCTTCCACGGAAATATAATCCACTTCACAACCATTAAATAGGCATACATGTACATGTACCTTATGCATATCAGCCAGGGCACATTCATTTAGAATGTCTGTTAGTATACATAATGTGTCACATGCATTTACAAAATTGAACTTTGCACAATCCATGGACTGAATTTAAATTTCCTTTGTAAATCTAGGCCATTGTGTAAAATAGGTACTGTTCATATATGTCAAACCACTAAAACTTTGGTTACTTTGTACAGTCACAGTGTTTTTCAAAGACATGTATGTTTTTGCAATTCTATTTATGAAGAGTGTGTTAAATGTTGATGACTGACTATGACATTGTGTTCTGTTGATTCCCCTCCCCTTCCTCCATATTCATGCCTGGCCATAGACTTCAAAATCACCTCCCATCCCCACCCATCAAAAGCAAAAAGAGGAAGAAGTGTCACAATCCACAGACCACAAGGTATGATCAAATGAATGCCAAGTCACCAGAGAGTTTCTTCCTTCACAGTATATCTGTCATATATTTTTTTCCTACGAGTGCATCATTACCAACACTCTATCTTTAAGACCATTAGAATGTATTCCTCATTTTCATTCCTGTTGCCTTTGGGGATGTTTCTATTTTATTCTCCTTTATTTATTTTATTTCTTTCATGTAAGACTTGCACATACACAGTAACACTCTTTTAACTGCCAGTTTGAACACAAATTCCACTAACAGTCTAGAAATCCTTCCAGTTATGTAGAATGCTTTTTTTACACTTTGGCATTTTCAGTGCTAAGATGATACCACATAGTTTGTAATCACAAAAGTGCTCCCTTCATCTCCCCAGCTATTTTTTTATTGTTTGCATTCTATTTATATTTGAATTATGAATATATCTTAAATCAATTATTTGATGAATTGATGTTATGACAATTCAATATGTCTCAGCAGTGGTGCTATTTATAAGCTTTAGTGTATATGTGACCTTGCATCACTAGGGCCATAAAAAAAAAGTTTACCAGGTAAGACTTTTCTCTTGGATTAGGCGAGATTGTGAAAGAAGAGATTCTCAGCTTGAAATCTGACGTATTTCTCAGCCAAACAGGGTGTCTATAGCCAAGTGAAATATGTGATTAAAATCTACCCCTAGGAATGTTACCTTGTAGATATGGAGCTTTGAGAAGAATCCAGTGAACCATACTGTCTTGCTCTTGTTTGTGTGAACACCAAAGGGTTCAACAACCTTATGGTAATTGATTTGATGAGATTATCAGAGTATTTTGAAAACCTGGCATGCTCATCTAGCTATTTGTGCTTATCATAAAGGATCAATGCTACTGCATACTATATCTTGTGTACCCTTCCATGTGCCTCACAGACAAAAAATAAACTAAGACATCAGACAGAAGAAACATGGGTGTAAAAAATAATAAACACCCAAGAGAACATGTTTCTCCTTTCACTCTGGCAACTTTCAAATTCAAATGTAAAGAATTCCCAAGAATTGAATTCTACAAAATCGCACAATGAAAAAATCCTACCAAGAAATGAACATTGTTCAACCAAAATGTCACCTCAGCTCCTTACCTATCAGGATTAGCATGGTTAACTTTTGTGGCTACTCTGATGCACAGTCATGTATACTGTGGTACATGCACAGTTGCATCAGTTTTGCAGTGGTTCTTATTATGAAGTTTTTTTGTTTTTGTTTTTTGTGGGTTGGTTTTTTTTTTTTTTGGTAGAATATCAGGCTGCATGCTTGAATGCACATTGTATCCATGCATGTGGTGTTGCATCAAAATGTGTGTGTACTGCTATGTGTTTAATTTCCAATAGAGTTTGAAGGTGTTTACTTGTTGTTTGTTCACAAGTTTATCTGCTTTTTTGTGTTGAAAGGGAAGACTTTCCTTCATAAACATTGTCTCCATTAGGCAGGTGCACCAACACTTCATTGTGAGATTAGCAGTGGTGTTCCTGCTTTGTTCTTTTTTTTAAACTACTCTGACTGAATACACTGCATTGTATTACAATGTACTTTCATGATGGTGCTAGTATACAAATAATGCACAGGTGGGAGTGCATTAGTGGAGATGCAGTGCACTATGTACAATCATGATGAAATATGCACTAGACCCAACCAAATGCATGTTTAATGTTATTGTTAATACCCGAGAGTGTGCTGCATCTCCACTATCATCACAAACTTAAACCTGTACTTTATTTGTTTTATAATTTGAGTCTATGAACTGTTTCTATTTAACTCCTTGGAAAATACCAGTCAGCTACATGTGGAACTTACTCAAAAGCCAAGATGTTCAAAGAAATGTTCCAAATGCACTGAACACAATTGTTTACAGTAAAAAGTAACTAGTCTTTATTCAGCCTCTGGCATTATCTGTGTAAAGTCAAATGCCTGCCCATACTGTCGTTGAGTCGTGACAGTGCTCTCCCTACTTCTGAAAAACGAAATTACAATGATTATCTTCTGTTCTATCATAAACATGGTGACAGGAAGCAAAGAAAATCAATCAGAGTATACACTTGTGTATATGGAGCCTGAAATTAATCTACTGTGAAACAAATCGCCCCAATGATAAATGCTGCTGAACTCTTTTACCAAAAATAATCTCTTTTTATCGAAAAAGCGAAAAATTTGTCAGACTATTTAATTAGTAGATAGTTACATTAAAATGAGGAACTTTAGATGATTTATGCTTATCTATCTCCCAAATTTAGTGATATGTGAAGCAAAATTTCAAAATGATTGCCAGCTGGAATGAAATGAGGTGTGTGCAAGCACATGGAAACATGTGCTTACCTTTTCCATGTGCATACATTTTATCCTTTACCGTGCATGAATTCAGACTAGCAGTGCCCAGGGCAATCCACATGAATTATTGATTAAGCATTCATGTGCCTGGGAGCGCGAGACTGACGCCTAGTCAACAGGTGGTTCAGGCATGTCCATTGTTAAGGGCCATTGTCAGCACACACTCACATACACATCATTGGTTCCTGTGCAACGTTCAATTTTTGTACAGAGGGTTAAAATTTGACCAAAATCCGAAACCTTACTTTAAAATCAATCTTAGATTTAATGAAACTAATTTATGCTTTCACATTCAAATCACCTCTGACAAAATTGTACACTATTCAGCTATTACTCATATCAATGACAGTTTTATCGGATGAATAGTTGTTGAACTATTAATGATCAAAAGTGGGAAATGTTTTTTGAAACACTTAGTACATACAGCCGCGTAGTGCTGAGCAGACTTGTGTTTGGCTGCATACTATCTGTGTCTTGTGCTCTATACATACATGTTGTATACGCCAAAAGAACTAAAATAAGCTTTGCCCTACATCCCCCTGCTACATGCTATCGCTGTGTGGACAATAAAGGCGTAGGCGGGCTTTAAGTGTTGTGATAGAGGTCACGACTATGCACTTTACCAAAAATTTCACATTATCATGTGATGCAATGTTATATTTGACCTATTTACCATGATTATATGTACAATATGTCTTTCTTATCCTTCCTTTTCCAAAAAAAAAAAAAAAAAAAATATATATATATATATATATATATATTCCCTAAGCTGGCATCATATTATTTATTCAGCAACTTTGACTACATTTTTGCTTGTCAGCTTTCAATAATGAATTCAGCCCAGTGTTATATTGACTATACAATGTATCTCATTCCATTTGTACTGTTTTTATTTGTCTTGCTCTTTCATTCCAATCTATTTCTACTACCTGTCCTTCTTTGCATGCATTCCATTAATGCCTGGGTAATGTGATTATTCCAACCAAAACTATAAATGAAGGATGATGGGGGAAAGAGTAAAAAATCTTCTCGACGCGAATCCAGCAAGAATCCTGCCAGGAAGCACCGCAGTAGACGAAAGCAATCCACAGCAGAAGATGACATTATGTCTGACCTCTCCTTTGCTGATACTGTAGACAAGTCTGTCTCCGATAAATCTGTCTCAGACAAGTCAAGTACACATAAGTCGGGCTCTGATAAGGCCCGTATTTTCCCCCCTAAAGACATCCCTAAAAAGCATGCTGAACTGGATCCCCTTGACAAGCTTCGCAACCCCCCTGAAAGTCCTGAGGCATCTAACCACCCCAGAGTGATACCAGAGGAAAATGCACGGTTAAGTCCCATGGAAAAACTAAGGACACATCCCTTAGAAGCAGGAAAAGAACAGAACAAGAAAGCAAGTGAAGGACTGTTGACAGGTGGCCTGAGTGTGAGTGAAAATGATCTCGAGCAGGTTGTGCCATTCCATCTCCTTATACCAGCATTTTTTCAGAGATGCTTCTCCGATACTCTACTCTTTTCTATAAGATCTTACAATAGGAATCAGCTTAAATCTACTGCAGTGATTGGGAAATGAGTGTCGCTTTATCATTTCAGAATTATTTGAGAATATTGGCAATCAGAACAGTCATCAGAAAAGCCATTCATGAAAGGAGCAAGTGTTACGCTCGTCTTGTCTTCATTCTCAATGCTGTTACAAGCAAAGCAATAAAATAATGCACATGTTTATAGTATTCAGTAACACATCCAAAACTCATAATTGGTGTTGGCAAATACTCAGTATGCTGATGCGAGACAAAAGCTCTTGGTGTAATTCTGATTTTTAAACCCTGATCACTTGCAAGAAAACCATGTGTAACAATGCTGAAGTATCTTTTTGTAAATTTCATTTGAAAGATTTATGTCATACAAGGGAGGTGGGCTCTTTCCACCTCCCTGGTCATGAATTACAGTCATCTGATTTTTTTTATTGAAGGCACAAAAAACATCATGGAAGGGAAGACTTTATTGTCTTTCAGTTTACCACAATTCTGGTATGCTCCTTTCAATCAAAAACATAGCATTGTGCCTGATATTCAAGAATCAATTATAAATGAATAACCAACAACAACACTGGTAGTGGCATACTGGTAACATATATTTACACAGGATGGAAGTACAAGACACTTTTTATCAGGCCTCGTCCACTCTTACTATGTACAAATGTATAGCTTTTGAGTAATGTACCACTTACAAACTTGTAACCAGATTTCTTATACTCTGTCTTAATCCAGGGCTCTTTCCTTGACTCTGGTTTGTTTCCAGAGAGCAAAGGTAACTTTGAGGTTGCCTTTACAAAACAACGTGTAAGTTGGTCCCAAATAGTTGACTTTAGTATTGAAAGTTCGACTAACCAGTGGCACATACCCCTCCCCCTCGTGTGGTCAGTTTTTACCTCGTCTCTCCACTAGTAATCTAAACTTTGTATGTTATTTTCTTAATATATTTGCAGTGCTATCTTGAAAGTGTTACAATGTAACATTCAGTAAATGTCACATATTTAAGCACTGTAAACCTATACTGTCCTTGAATATCCTATGAGTAAGCAAGCCCTTCGTAGTAACAAGAATTGTTTTTCTGTACATGAACATTGCTCATGTGTACCCAACTGTTTCCACACCTGCCATGTGGGTGTCATGCCTTAGACCCCGTTTACAGTGCGAGGCTCGGCCGCGGCTCGGCCGCAGCTCGGCCCAGCCCCGCTTCAGTGTAAACGCGCAAAAGGCCAAATGCGAGGCCAAAATTGGCCTCACATTTGGCCTCGCTCTGGAGGTGGTCTCCTTTTCTCAGTGTAAACGTAAACTGGGCCAAATGCGCGGCCAATTTTAGTCTGGCTTCCAAACCCTCTGCCTGTACTATTTCGCTGTTCAGGATATTAATCCCCTCAATGTCGAAAACTAGTATAGTTTAAGATGGTTTTGTCCTGCAAAGGATTTTTTCCTTCGGCAAAGGCCTTTGCCAGAACGGCGACTTCATCGCCACGGAATTCATTTGACAAAGGGTCTGAAAACCAGACAATACCAAATTGCATTTGTTTACAAGCAGAGCGCCACTACGACAACATATTGAAAGGTTTGAATTAAAAGCGTGGCCGAGCCCGGCAGTGTAAACAGACAAAATTGTGGGGCCCGGCCTCGCAATTGAGGCTGGGCTCGGTCGCGGCTCGGCCCAGCCCCGCACTGCATTACACGGGGTGTTATTGGCAAAATACTTTACGCACTTGTCATCAACATGTCATTCATGCAATATCATACGCATAATTTATGAGTTGTGAGTGCATAGGGCACGAATATCGCACGAGGCGCGAGATAAGCCACTGGTCTATTCAACAAGGTGTGTAGCGCCGCGTTGAATAGACCAGTGGCGAATCTCGCGCCGAGTGCGATATTCCGTGCCCCAATGCACGAACAAGATCATAAATTATTCGTTTTATACAACACCTTGTCCACAATCACAATACTAAATTAGTGTCCGCCAACTCAGGAAGGCCCAAAAATAAATGTAACAATTAGGCCGAGAATTGTAAACCACCCAGTGTACTGCTTTCAAACACTCGTCATGATTCGACCACACAGTCACAGGAATCACAAACTCTGCAGGGTCTATACCCATTCTACACTAACATTAGATCGAGTTAGGCCTGACTGGTAAAGGCCGATCTGAGATATCGGTAGATCTAGTAGTAGGTCTAGACTTTGTCTATTTCCAAAAATGATTTTGTATAAAAACACAGAAAAATAATCAAATTACGGTTTCTCAACTTGAAATGAAGTCTTGATTTTTTGATCATTGTGGTCCACATAGCACATCAGAGTCAAATTAAAACACAGCCGTAGGTAAGGCCGCAGAGGTAAAGTAGCTGCCCGTATGTGCGTACACGTTAACGTTGCAGTACTCCACCACGCCTGGTCTGTGTGAGACGTACCGGGCAGCGCAGCCGGCCAGCACGTAGTTTGCTGGCGCTTTGCTAGTGTGAGCGGCAGCGGCCGTGCATTAGTAGCCCCCCGCGAAGCCGTGCTATATTACCTTCGAGCCGTGCAATAGGCCCATTCCTGTCACTCTCAGAGTTTGATAGATATTTTCTATTGAATGTCATGTGACATGTTCTTGGCCAATCACAATTCGACATCATTCTAAGGTGTTGTATAAATCTTGCTATCATCATGACCGTTACATTGTTCTCTTATATGCAGATAAGGCATGTTTCAAGAATGTTGTCAGGAGTACAGACAGATACTAGCCATGTTCAGACGTATTTCTAGTTGGAGTAAAAATTCATGGCACGGTAATTAATATTCAAATTAATGCATATCCTACCACGACCCTTGTGTCCACACGACAGTCGTGGGAAGTAACTCCGACCAATTTATGTGCGAGGGTCGGTGTAACTTCCGGAAGTGGTACCGCCGCGCACGTCGACCATGCGATTGTTTTATACCAGTGGCATTTTTCTTCTCCATTCTTGTTGATGGAAATTTCTGTATGAGCACTAGCTTCTTCGTCGCAATCGACTAGGTTAAAATTGCATGTGTATTCGCAAAATGTCAACATTGCGATTTGACCCAGGAAGTTTTACCTAGGTCGTAAGGTATGTAAGTTCATAGAGACTCTGAGGGCTTGTCCGCATGGGCAATTTACTCCGACCGGCTAGTCGTGGTAATGAGATACTCCTGAGAAAACTCAGGAGTATCTCGTTTGGAGGAAGAGGTCGTGGTAAGTTTCTCCGATCGGAGGAAGTTACCACGACCTTGTGCGGATGTGCACTACTCCAACCTATCCTCCAAAGTTACTCCGACCAAGCTTCCTCCAACCCTTCCTCCGAAGTTACTCCGACCAAAACTGCCTCCATCTGAACACGGCTATAGTGAAACATGGAAACTGCATATGATGAACACAATAAACTTTTCAATTTCGTGAAACTATTAGACAATGATTCATGATTCTAAGTGATTTGATGATGCACTCAATATAATGATATTCTTTATATAGGATGATAACCTTCATAGAAATTGTCCATAATGATAGAATTTGATAAAAGTAGCATTGGATAGGGAATGCATGTTATCTAAAGCCTTCTTGAGATAGTAATGCAGTTTACTGCACCAACTAATTACAACTCTAATTGTGTACTCTAACATCTAACCTTAATTATCTGCATTCTGCAATAATAGTGTTGACATGGTTTTGTTAACACACTGCCGTTCTTTGTGTCATGTAATACATTTACCCTATGCAAAGGACAAAGGAGTGATATACATTTTTATGTACATGTAGATATTGATGAAACAAATAATCAGGAAAATCTGAGAATTTTTATACCTTCAACAAAAACACTTCATTCAATTACTGTCAGTTCTCATCTTGTGAAATATTACTTGCCAACATACTCGGGTCTCAAATCATTGATTTAATTTCGGATAGGTATAAGGTCATGGTTCATCGAAAAGTAAGTGTGATATGCAATGCCAAGCAAGACCCGGTTTACGGTGAGTGAAAAGGCCAAAGGCGGTACCAAAATTGGCCACGCATTTGGCCAAGCTCTGGAGGTAGTCTTGTGGCCGCAGCTCAGCCTCGGCTGAGCCCGGCCTTTTCTCACTGTAATGCAAACTGGGCCAAATGAGGTACCAAATTGTGACCGGCGCGCTCCCAATAATAGTCGATTGTTTACAAGCAGAGCGCCGCTCCGACAAAACATTGAAATGTTTGAACTTAAAGTCAGGCTCAGCCCAGCCCTGGGGGGCGTTTCATCAACGACTTCGTCGGAGGTTTTCACCGACAAATGTGCATGTTGTTATGGTGGCTGCTAGGCCCCTGCCTGGGGAAGCAGAAAAAAGTAAGGTCACGTTTTGCAGGCATTCTCATGTTAAATTCAGACAGAAAGGTGATTCATTATCGAGTTCTAGTTCAAAACGATGCTCCGATGTTCATTATGTTATACGTTTCATTAGCATTCAGACACATAAATCCATTGTATAGCTTTACTGTATTGGTATGATTTTCATGCCTCTGCCACAAAGTGCCATGGAGGCATTATGTTTTTGGGTTGTCCTACTACAATGTATCTATCTTTCCGTCCATCTGTCCTTCCGCCATTTGTATCCGATTTTGTGGACAGCATAAGTTAAGGAGCCATTTGAGATATCCATATGAGACTAATTGGCACACATATGTTTGAGAAGATGAAGCTGTGCCTTTGAACTTGTGGATTCACATGCTCAAGGTTGAATGTCATATTAAAATTCTTTCAATTTCACTCTTTTCTGTGGGGTCAAGGGTCAAAGGTTAGGTGGAAATGCTAAAATGTAACTTTTTGTCCTTTCTTATATCTCAGAACTGACTCAAGGTATGTCCTTGAAACTTATGTATGCATGTACTACCCAACAACAATTCTCTCGAGAATTTTTGGGTATGTGAGCAGTGACCAAGGGTCAAAGGTCGGGTTGGAATGCTAAAATCCTACTATTTAATGCTGAAATTACAATATTTTCTCTATGCCTTTGAGATTGCTTAATGTATACACTCATAAATCAAACTACAATTGTAGGTACAGCTTGTATATACAGTTAGACCTGTCTTTTGACCTGTCTATAATGATCACCCATCCATAACGACCACATAATTCCCCCACAACCAGTTTATGTTCTGAATTGCTTTTTTCGCACTTTGCACTTCAGGTTTGATATGTGGCACGCTCGTTGGCAAATATTCATTTAAGACTAACAAACTTGTGACTAAAAATGTGCAATTATTTTTTTTTATCTTACTAATTTTTATGCCTCCGCCATGAAGTGGTGCTGGAGGCATTATGTTTTCGGGTTGTCCATCCGTCCATACGTACGTCCGTCCGCCTTCGTTTACGCGATAACTTGAGAAATATTGACTGGAATTGTACCAAACTTGGTCCAAGTATAAAGTATGATGATGCAATTACTTGAATAGATTTTGGGTGAAATCGGCCAAAGGTCAAAGGTCAAGGTCAAATCATGAAATTGTATCCGTTTACGCGATAACTCAAATCTAGATAGAGCAAATTTCACCAAACTTTGGTGAAGGTTTGATTTAGGGGTCATGGGTCAATAGTCAGGGAGTCATAGGTCAAGGTCAACTCCTCAAAATTTTACTGTTTCCCTCATATACTAGTATATGCAATGCTTGTATTATTAGTTTTAAAACTTAGTACTTGTATATACATGCATTACCTAATGGAGATTCTCTGGGAAATTTCCAGCCAGAAGGTCAAAGGTTAAGGATCAAAGGTCAGGTTTTAATGAAAAAAAAAATCTATTTTGTACTGTAATTACACTCTTTCTTCATACCTTAAAAATTACTCACTGCATAAACTTATAACAGGGTCGGTCAGAAGTCAAGTAAAAATCCTCAATTCCCCAAATATGTGTACCTGCACTCTTAGACAATTATAGCAAACCCAGTTTGAGGAAAGTGAACATTCAAAACATTTCTGACAAACCTGTCATATCAATATTTTGCCAGTTATGTGAAACTGTCATCACACATTGTGAAGACATTGTACTATACACCTATTGGGAGAATCATGCATTATGGCGGAGGCATCAGTTGCCATAGCGACATTTCTAGTTTTCTGTATCTTTAATGAGAAAATTTTGAAAAAATATAGGATTTTATACAGTCAATAATGGAAATAGAACTTGGAGAATTGTTGATTGATTTTTAAGGCATTTAGAGCGTCTTCACTTGAGCGACTGGGTATATAGCCACGGATAAGCTCATGTACAAGCGCCCTTCCTGTATGGAAGGGAAAAGAAACATTAGCACAATCAACTCAAAAACATCATGAAAGAAATCACATGAGCAGGTTTAAAATCTGTTTATTCAAATAACGTTATACACTTTGTCGTGAAATAAAACAATGCTCACAGATAAATGTATAATTAAACAGTGATGGTAGTGGGAGTTTCAAATTATGTAATAGATGGATTCGAATGGTCGCCTCTGTCAAACCTGTCTATAAAGACCACTTTCAGCATTTCCCGTGAGCATTCTTTATAGAAAGGTTTAACTGTACATGCTTGATAACACAATTATTCTATAGGGACAGAAATTTGCCATAGGTTCAAGGGTCAAGTGAAAATGTTAGAATGTCACTAAATATTTTATCCCATATTCTGAAAATACCATAACTCAAAGTATTATCATAAAAAATTGTAGATTAACAGTTTTCATGTGAAGAAGTTATGGATCATGGGGTCATAGGGAAATGGTTAAAGGTCCAGTGAAAATGCTCAAATTTCCAAGTGCATGCTCTCTGAAATGATTTAGCTATCCATATAAAACCTGGTTGAAGGAATATTAACACTCAACCCTTTTTTGGTTGTGCCAAACTTTCAGACATGTCATTTCAAGTTTTTGCCAGTCATGTGAATCTGTCATCTCACATTTAACATGTTTACTGTAGACATATTGGGAGGACCATTTCAATAGATGGTGGAGGCATACCAGTTGCCTTAGCAGCATTTCTAGTTTTGTGTCTGAATGTTCCATCTTAATCCTTGAACCTCCCTGGTATTTCAGTCAGCTGCAAAATGAGCACAAGGGATATTTCACACCAATGCAAACCTTCATATATTGTGGGTTGGTTTCCAAACTGATGATACTCTCATTGAGTGAGTAAAAGGAATTCCACTGGGCCAAAAGATCATAGTTAGTGTCAGTAAACTGGGTTGTGGCAATCAATGCTCAGCAGACTTTGTTCCAATGAGCCATCTCCTGCTGTGAATATCATGTTCCCTTGAACCTTGAAGAAGTAATCCCTGTTGCAGCTTTTCGTAGGAAGCTATGCTGGGATACTTCAGTGCCTGTTAATATGCAACAACCTAATGTAATACAGGGCTGCCAACTGTCACGCATTGAGCATGAGACTCACATGATTCAACCAATTTTGACTGTCTCACTCTGATAAATGAGATCTCACGCTAAACCCCCAAAATGGAATGTACATGACTACAAAAATAAATATATCATTCTCTAAATTCTCTGATATTCCGAATATTGATATGCCCAAGCCCCAAATTTTGAGATTTTCCCGCGCGGATGTAAAGCTTAACCAATGATAATCGTTTTCGGTTCGCACGCAAAGAGGAGGTATTGGATTGCGATTGGTTTCTACCTATACCACGTGAGCGTAGCTTGTACTTTTGGCAAATTACAGTACATGTATGGCTATGATGTGTGCTTTACATCGCTTTACATACACTGACTGTGTACGTACGTACGTACGTACAGCCGCACAGCAGGCCGCCAGGCGCTAGCCAGGAGGTCGCTCCACTCCCTCGCAGTGTCTCACGCCAAACTCTTACTCAAGGTTGGCAGCCCTGGTAATATTTTGTGTTCCAAACATTCACTTGTAGTTGGCAAGTAAATCCACTCTTACTGTGTAGTGTCTTGATCATGCTTCGTTTCATGTTTATCTCTAAGCTATCGATGTTGGGCCGTATGCATAAAAAGTGACAATTGCTTGTGCCAGCCTTTTGCTCAAATCCGTATGCATAAAAATAAGCACTTGCTTGCAAGCAAAAGCTTTAGCTAGCAAAAATTAGCAATTTAAGCATCATGTTTATGTTCATAAAGAAAAGGTCAAAGTTGTGCAGGAGTATAATAAATGAACAAGAATTCAGAAACTTTTTTGTTTCAACCAGGGGAATGTCCTTTGGTTAGCACACAAATTGTGATGAGAAACAGGGAAAGTATATATATCAATGTCTGACATCATTATGTGGAGAGCCATATCAGGGCAATTACCCCCTGAGGACAATTACCCCTCAGCTAAATACTGGTTAGTGATAAGGTTAGAGTAAAGATTAGGGTTAGGGTTAGGTTTAGGGTATAGAGTTTGGGTTAGGGTTATGGTTAGGATTAGGTTCAGGATTGGGATTAGGGTTAGGGGAAGGGTAAGGGTCTGGGGTAATTACCCAGGGGGTAATTGTCCTAGACCAGTGGAGAGCATGGAGTCTTCTCTCTATGTCTGATCTTGCAGATTGGGACTGTACCAAGCAACAGTTGGGAGAGGTGATGGGAATTGGCCAGTATAATTATTGTGCATGTCCGTGTGTGCATTTATAAATGTGATTTTATGTTTCTATGGTAGGAAATGTTTCCGCACACACACACACATTCAAATACAGCATATCAAACCTGCCTTTGTTATAGTGTTTGTCCCGTTCGTTGAAATTGCAAGCAAAATGTTTGAGCACAAGCAAAAGGTTATAATAATAATAATAATAGTGAGGCTCTTATAAAGCGCACATTTCTACCTAAAAAAGGATACTCAAGGCGCTATAGAACAGAGTACACATTGTGTCACGTTACAGCAGTATCACAGAAAATAATAAGACAATAAACCAACAAACGATAGGCCTATTATACGTACACATACTACAGTATACATACAGGTATACCATATTGTCAATTTAAATTGAAAATATATGTCTTGAGATTCTTTTTGAAACCATCAATGGAAGATGCTTCTCTAAGAGATTTTGGTAGGCCATTCCATAGTTTTATGCATATGGATTTATAAGTGATTGCTTGAACTTGATCCTTGGATTGACAAGATTGTGCTTGTGCTTAAAGCACAATTGCTCAATTGCTTGCAAGCAATTGCTACTTTTTATGCATACAGCCCATTGATTGTTAACTTTGTGTGTATTCACAACATAACTCTTTCGTGCTTGAAGTAAGCTAATGCACAGATGTTGCATACAAGTTACCTTGTCAGCCAGTATTTATCCTCATCATTTGTTTACTAGCATCACAAAAATTACTGTTTCTGTGTGGATTGGTTGTTGTTTTTTTGTTAGTGTGTATGTGTGTGTATGCGTGTCTGTGTTTGTTCTGTGTTGGTTGCTGTTGAGCATTTATTGTGTCCTTATTCTTAGCAAGTACTTCATTTTTTCAAGGTGGTAATTTCAAAGATCTAATGTAAGTCTTGATCCTTCCCCCTGCATCGACACTTGAAGTATTTGGTGGATTGGCTGAGGGAGATTGATCCTGACCTGGTGATTTATGCTGCAACACTTGCCGAGAATGGTTACAAGACCTGGAACACTATACGACGCCTGAAGCGTAGCACACTCCTAGAGCTGTGTCCAGATATCAAACATGGCCACTTAGAAGCCATACTCCATGAGGTGAACCGTGCCCAGACACCAGCCCAGAGAAAGGTACCTAGGGGTGTTGGTGTCAGTAGGACAGGATCATGAAAACATGAATGGCGTCCACAAGAGCGCGGACAAGACGAGGAAAGCAAATTCCGTGATTTTGCATTCATTTGGCAAGTTCTTGTTCTTGAAAGAGTCCTCTCACTGTCTTTAAACATGTCCAGGCGTTTCCGCACCTTCAGGAGAGAGAAAAATTTCCTCATCCAAATTATGATTGAGACCAAAATTTGGATGTGGAAATGAACTTTCTGACACCTTCTGCAACTTGTTGTGTGGACATCATGACATTCTGCCTTTCCGTAACACTTTTGCCCTTTCTGTAAATGCTCCTGACAGAACCCTGCGGTGCAGGAAGCTTTGCAAATGAAAGTGGAAGACACCCGAAACGGCTCAAAACCCACAAAAGTAGAACTACATGTAGGTCAACATAACTTTTTCATTGTCATACTTAATTAGCTGGTTATTTCAAAATATTTAAAGCTCTAAGCATGAAAAAATATTCAACTTGTTGGAATTGGGTCATCCTAACCCATTTAAAAATTGATTGAAATAAGGGTACACTGTAGGAGATGCAGCTTCATTAATAAAAAAGAGAGAAAAGCGAATTTGAAGATTCTGATCACTTAGGCATGCTCTGCAGAAGCATCAAAGGAAATATGTGGTTTTTCACAGTGAAAGAAGTGCATGTCAAAAAAAAAAATATATATATTTATATATATATATATGTGTGTGTGTATACAAATATATATATATATATATATATATATATATATATATATATATATATATATATATGTGTGTGTGTGTGTGTGTATACAAGTATATATGGTCCAGAAATTCTGCTTATTTCTCAATCTCGGGTTTGTTTCAATTTTAATAGGAGGATTGGTACAGGAAAGAAAATTCTCCCAGATTAGACAAACTTCAAACATTTGACAACGTTCTAACATTTGAGTCGTCACCAGAAATGACAGATTTTTGTCAATCCATTGAGGGCCAGGACTAGTGCTAGCTCAGCATCTCTCTGTATTTGAAGCAATGAGGCAAGATGAAGTCCGGCTGGTGTGACCTCCATGAAGGCTAGCAGTCATATAAGAAAAATTGAAATTTGGTGCCAAATTTTACAAACTAGCATTTTTTTCTTTATATTGTCTGCATATCTGACTTAAGTAGTCGGAAAGTCATCCTGATTGTCCTAGTTCACTATTTTACCACTCCTTGTGTGATCCTAGATGCATCCTTGCTGTCCAGCTATGATCAGCATATTTTGAAGCATTTCGTGCCTTTTCTGAATGATTCCTATTACACTCCTAGGAATGTCTAGAGTCAGTCTGCAGAGATTTCTAATAATGTCCCAGGACATAGGCCAGTTCACATGTTTTTTCTGTGTTTGACATGGAAAGAAAGCCAAAATGACAGATTTTGCTTCCGCAACGCTTCATAGTCTTGTCGGGGCTCTAGTGGACGTCAATCATAAGAGAGGGTTGAAGAAACAAGAGCAGTATGTAGGGCTTATATACCAGGTGTAATGAATCTATTACATGATCAATGAAACTTTCTGAGGAGAACTGAGGATCTAAGGAGATTGGTGTATTGCATGTGCACTTCATAATAGTGAGAGAGGATGGAATCCAGAGATGCATGCATTGAGTTTCTCCAGTATTGGTGCTTTGTATAACAACAATTTACCAGCCATCAAACTGACTAAGCATTCAGTACAGTATGATGGCTTTTGCACTTGGAGTACCTGCCAGATGTATTCCTGTTTTTAAGTCGCACTTGATTTCCAAGTTTCATTGTTCCTCATGTCGCAGAGTTCAACATGAGCTGTCATGTAAATCAATTTTAGAGAGTCCCTACAATTTATTTACTCTATTTTTGTTGGTACCATATCTGACAAGTTCTTCCCTATCCTTTTTTATTTCTTAACTTGTATTTGTTCCATGCATTCCCAGCGACTGGAAGAGGAGCAGCAAAGAGAACTGAAGGTGCTTTTTCGTTTGCAATTTCCCCTCCTTTTCTCTTTTTGTATGATTAGGGCCTAGTCATACTCACTGATTAGATGTTATCTTACTGAAGCTAAAGAGGTATGTACAAGTTCTAACAGTGTCTTGTTTGTTTCTGAGGCCTCATTTCAGCTCTCAAAAGCAAACCAAAGTGAACAAAACCATGCCATACCATGCCAGATTTAGAGCGTTTATGCACTCTGTGGAGAAAACATACCACATGAGTTATTTTGGGACTCAAGTCAGAAGGGTTACCCATTTTGTAGCAACAGGATCATGCACCTGGTGCATTTATGCTACTCAGGTAAATGACAGACATTCCTAACAAAGAGAATAACTCTTTGTACAATTGTATTATGGTGTAGTGTGTGTTACACAAATTCTTTTGGAGCACATCAGAAAATGGTTCAAGCACTTCTCTGGTGTATGGACATGGTACATTACGGTACACTTTGATGGAGCGCTAGAACACACCCTGTGCTCACCTGAGCCTTTTCCCTGGAAAAATGGATCCATGCTGGTGTAAAAATTGCATCATAGCATTATCAGTTCAAGTGAGCTATTGCGATCACTTATCCTCCAGAGTATGATGTCCGTCGTCCATCGTTCGTAAACTTTTTACGCTTTCATCTTCTTCTTAAACTCCATGATGGGTTTTCACTCGGCAGGTATCAGGTATATCCCTAGGGGGATAGGATGTCAATTTGTTCAAATAGGCACTATGGCCCCGTGGGGGCCCCAAGGTAGCCCATTCCCCCCCCCCCCCCCCCCATATAGATAAATTAATGGTTCCTTAAAATCTTTTTCTCTTGAACTGGAAGTGATAGAGCTAAGTTAATACTGTGAGTTGATACATTTATGATTGTAGTCTCAAGTTCGTTCATGACAGATCCAGGGGGGTCCCCCTTGGAGCTGGGGGGAGGGGTCCAAGGCCTCCTCAGTTGTGTATTTTCATTCTCTTCTTGAAAACCCCATGACGGATTTTCACGAAACTCGGTAGGTATATTGTAGCATCCTTTAGGAGATAGAATAATTATATATTTGTACAAGTGGGCACCATTCCCCACCTGGGGGCCCCCTAAGCACAATGCCCGAGGTAGGAGACAGACAAAGCTTCCAAATTCAGGAATCTTTACAAGTTACTTCTCTCAAGTAAGTAATGAGCTAAGGTAGTGCTGTGTTAGATTAATGACTGTAATTTCAAGTTTGTTTGTGTTAGACTTGGGGGGGGGGGTGAGGCAGGGGGAGGGAGAATTGAGGCCAATCTTCACATTGTCATTTTCTTCTTGCATATGCATTGTCAGATTTTTACTAAATTTGGCAGGGGTTATCACCCAAGGTGATAGATAGAACATGTATCTGTGCAAATGGGCACCATTACCCATTAGGAGGCTATAATGGTGCAATACGTGAGGGGGGGGGGGGGTGGGGATGCAAATCCCCCAAGTACAAATCTTCTATCAAAGACCAGAAGAGGTAAGCTAAGTTAGTGCTCTGAGTAAGTAGATTGGTGACTGTAGTTTCTACTGTGTTTGTGGCAGATCTGGGGGTAGGCTAGTGTATATATGTTGGGGGGGGGGGGGGAGGGATTCAAGTGTAGGGGGGGGGGACTTCTTGAAAACACATGGTCAAATTTGTCCCCAAAGCTAGTGTGTTATCACAAGGGTGACAATTTATATCCTTAAAGGGATCGTATAGTTTTGGTTGAGACCCAATTTCAGGTTTTTAACATTTTTTGGTGAGATAATGAGAAACCTCTTATGAAATATGAAAGAGCATGTACAAATTGTAATTCCATGAGGAATTCAATGTTTATTTGATGAAAATTGGTTTTGAAATGGCTGAAATATTTAAAACATAGCGATTCTAATAATGTGTGGGACCCACACTTGATTACGATCACTTTGTTTTGCTTTGTTTTTGGATGTTTCAGTCATTCAAAACCCGATCTTCATCAAATAAACTTTGAATTCCTCTAAAATGGTATACTCTGTACTATTTCATAAGTGTTTTCTTGGTATCTTGCAAAAACTTAAAAGCCCAATTTTCATCTCCACCAATACTGTACTATCCCTCTAATGCAAGGTCACCAAAACCCCCTATCTTTTTATTGTATAAAACTGGAAATACTCTAGTAAATACAAGATGTATATTTTTAGTGTGTGCACTCTCAAGGTTATTTTGATACATCCAGGGGTTGGGCAGGGATCAAATGGGGGAGGCAGTTTTTTACTAAGTCTTTTTTTTTTTCTTTTTAGTCTCTTTTTTAATGCATAGTCAAATGTTCTAAATACAGTAAAATTATATAACATTACGTTACATAATATTACATTAAATTACATTACATTGCATGACATTATAATAAGTAATTAAACAAAATAGATTGGATGACATGGAATCAGTGAATCGAACTACAGTCCATTGAATATATATGTTGAATAGATATGTACTTGGCTGGTATTTTTACCAAAATATGCATATGGACGCCATGCCCCCATACATGAAGAACCCCTCAAAGCTGCCCACCCTCCCCCCCCCCCCCCCAGTTTGCGATTTTCTCAGGTAGTAGTTTGCAAGACTGATTGGAAGGTGAACTAGCGATACTCAGGTGAGCTTGAGACCCCCCCCCCCCCCCCCCCCAGTCTCTTGTACATACACAATTTGTACCAAATACTCTCATGTCATTTTTTGGTTACATGCATTGATACACATACATGGTTACTTCATTATTAGTTTTACCATTCAGCCATGATCCCTTCTTTTAGTCACAAATCTAGTTTTGTTCTCAAGTTGTTTTTTTTTTTGTGGCTTTCTTTTGTTTGATTTGAACAACAAACAAGTTTTTTGGTATGTAATACTCTACTTATAGTTATTACAAGTGCAATTTGAAAAGAGGATTATGTTAAGATTTGAAAATGACCCTAATAATGACAGATATTCTTTCAACTCGACTTTCTCCAAATGCAACCTTCAGAAGCCTCAAGTGATGTCACCTGAGATCTCCACAGATCCTGAACTAGACATCATTGATGTGGAATCAGTAAGATTTAGTCTTGTGTTACTATTTGTACATGTTCAGTTGACTTCTGATGGCATTGTAGCAAAAATTTTCAGATTGTAATGTCAAATCTTGTGCTGTAAACCTTTTTAAATAGAAAGCTGTTATCCTTACTCAGCAGGGAGTCATGCCTACTAAACTTTCTATGAGGAAGATCATCCTCACTCTTGCTTTGTTAGAAATGAGTATCTGCAATTCACATTCTATTTGCTTTGTGGAGAAGCAGCTGTGCTTGCACTAGTGTGAGTCATGTTGTTGTGTTAAAACAAAAGCAACATGCAATGTCATTTGTGTTGGTCACTGTGTGCTTTGCATTTGATGAAATGTATGTTTAAAGCAAAATACTACGTCTGATCTTGAGTATCTACTAGCTGACTTTCCGTAAAATGTCTGAGTACACTTTTAACTTGATCTCTTCTGTGAAAAGTCTAAACAACAGCCCAAACCAGCCCCAAGAAGGAGGGGAGACCAGGCAGGAAGAGTAAGTCATACCCCTCACCACACTTCAATATTAACAGTGCTTTCTGTTTTTGTTCACATCAGCAACTGAGTGCAGTTCTTGCCTTCTTGACTCCCTTTGATCTCCTACGTGTGTCAGTGTGTTTGTCCGGAAAGGAGGAAGTTGATATATATTTCAGTGATTCTGTGTAGTGCTGGGAAGATTCTTTACCACAGTTTAATTTTGTGTGTCTTATCAATTTATTCAAGGGAATTGCTCTAGCAAATAAGTTCTAAAGATATCCACCTTTTCATTCCTTCATTGCTGTTGAAGCACTGATTGAAGTGAATGTTGAATTAATGTGGTGATTATAGTGTGTGCCAGATTAATATAGTTATATCATCATTGGATGTTATGATTCCAAGACAGTATAAGCAGGTGCATGAGAACATGGTAGAATTACAGAAAGGATGCTGAGTAGTACAACCAGCAAGTCACAGATAAAACAACCAGTGTCACAATGTTTATTATGTTTAAATGATAGAGAAATGTCTGTAGCTACTGTCATGAACAAAATTTCCCAGGAATAGGAATGTGCCTGACGAAGCAAAGGAAACTGAAACAAACTGAAACTAGATCTGTGTATTATTTGTCATAGTCAAACAGGTTCAGTGATCTGCATGTGTTTTGTGACTTCTTCCATTTCTCATGTTTGTACGTTATAGTTGGTGTGATAATATTTGCAATGACTAATTACTTTGATTGTAAGACAGTGATAGTAATATGTGATTGGGGTCAATGAAAATCACTCGTATTTGCAATATGGCTGACAAATTTGCTCATCTCAACGTGTGTGAATCATGAGTGGCCCTTGTAACAGAGTATGAATCACATTCGTATTTTTAGTCTTTTTTTTTGGTGTTAAACATTGATTATACGTTCTCAAATTTCATGATAGTATTTGTGATGTGATATGCCATTTTGACAGCCATCAGTGTTCAAATGTTTATCATCTACATGATTGTGTAACATGCACATGGAGACACCTTGATAGCCTTTTATGAAACAATATTTTTTAACATGCATGTACTAAGAAAACTCTGAAGTGTGGGCTAAATTTGAAAGACACATGCAGTGTATCGTCTGTGAGCCTGGTGATGTGATACTTATTTCCTACTGTAGCAGGCACCCAGATGGGGTTTGGTATACTGTAAAAGTGGAAATTTTCGCGGTGTTGAAATTTTCGCACATTTCGCGCAACCAGACACTAGCGCGATAAAAGTGCGCGAATGTTTTTGCTTGCCATATGTACCTGTACTTGGTGTCTTTGATTCCACGGAAATAAAAACACGCGAAACTCCTCTTACCCAGCCAAGCGCGAAAAATTAGTCGCGCGAAAATAACCACTTTTACAGTAACTAGTTTGGTATTGACTGCTGCACCCATGTACTACAGAGACCTCACAAAAATTAGTTAGGCTATTTGAACTCAGGTCTACAAGCCTGTTGATTATAGGCTAACATAATCATGCATACTGCACTATCTTCACTTTACTTAGTGTTTGTTTTTCATTTTCCAAATTATTTGTTTTCCACATTTTAGTTTGTAAACATACGTATTTCTTTTGTTGTTGTTGTTGTCAGTATTGTTTTGAGGATACCTTAACCCTAATCAGGCTGGGCTTTTTTTACTACATTATGCTAAATCAGGAGGGGGGAGCAGAATCCGCCTGCCCCCCCCCCCCCCCCCCGAGATCTTGACCATCAGTGGGCCAATCATAACAAAATTTCGCCCGCCCGACTTTCATGTCATAATCTATAAGAGCATATATTATATATTTTTGAAATTATTAATTTCTAATCTTAATTAATTGTGCAAATTAAGCCTAAGATCTATATAGCCTAATTAAAACATTGAAAGTCTACTTTGGTTTGTATTATATCTGTTTTAACATATCAGCAATTGTACATCATAAAACTCCCAAAAGTCAATTCTTATTCATTTTATTGTTTGGGAAATTTCCTATGTATTTCTTTTTTTTTTTTTATTTATGTTCCTATGTATTTCTTTGTTTTTGTACTTTGATTTTTTTTTCTGTTTTTTTCATTGGGAATTGTTACTGACCACTTTTCTTCCATAATCAGCATAAAATCAATCAATCAAAGTTATAAGTAGTACATACTGTGCAAATAAGTTTTTATGATTTTCATGACAGAGCACTGTTTTTAATAGGAAATGTAAACAAAATCACAAAAAAAAAGAGTGTGGCTTCTTAATGGGACGCGCAAACATTGCAAATTTGGTCACAAAAGTTGTGCAAAACTTGAATTCAAGAGACAAGAAGCTTTGTGACAAGGCCTTCTCGAGATGCAGAATTAAAGCGTGAAATGTCGAAGGAGGGCGATGCCCCCCCCCCCCCCCCCCCCCCCCCCCGGCCCTTTTAGGGTACCCTGAGAGGTAATAGATCATCTGCATTTCACAGTGAGTTGCATTTATTCCACAATCACAAACATGCACTCAGATTACATCGTTCCTCTTTGTAGAGTATTGTACATTGCTTTTTGATTGGAGGGCTTCAGAGTTTTCACATTTCTTTTTTATCAACATTACTAAAGCTTCGAAGCATAAGTCCTGCTGATGGGACAGGCAGATACTCAGTAAGTTCTTTTTACCTTTCTTTTGTTTTACAGTGTTGCTTTTTTCTTTATACTTTAAAGTGAAAATGACATGAACTTGACTTGTCACAGTGCTCAATATGTCGTTTACAAATCTATGAAGTGCCACAATTTGCACAGAATATCACTTTGGATGGTCACATTTACGAATCTTACTGTGATTGCATATGTTCACTATCATTAATACATAGGTATTCAATAATGTTTGATATATCACAGTCCCAACACTTTGTGCTTCAAGCTTTGAATGAATGTAGAAATGTTGGTAGCATAGAACACATTATTAAAGTTTGAGGAGATTGAGATAATATCACCAAAACTCATGAATTTTTTACAGTTTTGGTTAAATTTGTGATTAAATGTATTTGTCTTCATCACTGGATTTGAAGGCTACAACAGTTCATGCTCTCATATTAGTACATCAATATAAAAAGATTGAAAGAGAATTACACACATTTTCAATTTCTATCTTGATTTGAGAGCACTTCACTTACTCCTTGAGAAGACAGCTTTTTACCACTAACATCTATGTCAGTTAACAATTCCAGGGTATGTGCTTTCTAAAAGATACAAAATTTACTGGGATTCTCTTTATGTTTACTTTATAGTGGTATCGTATGATGACATCACATGTTTCCTTCCTATCCAGCTGATAGCACATGCATTTAGCCAACACTTCAAAAATTCATAATTTTTAATTACTTATCCAAATTTCCTCAAGCTTCACTAATGTATTCTACTAATTTCTCAGAATGCACTAAATTCACATAAATGTTTGGGTAAATTCCATCTAAAATGCTCGTTATGATGAGTGAACTTGGTGAGCTCTCTGGTTTTCACACATTGTGAAAGATACATTTTGTATGTGATACTGTAGCACTTGCACCTTCAAAAGATTGATTGCCATATGCTGCCATGTTTTTAGCTTACGTGAACCATTGCAATCACTCATCATCCAGCGTCTGTCCTGTGTAGTGCGTTATGCCTTGTTCATCGTCAGTCATCAGTCATCTGTGAACTTTTACATTTTCATCTTCTTCTTGAAAATCCCATAACGGATTTTCACCAAATTTGTTCAAGGCATATCCAGGGGTGCCCCCCTTGGGCCCATGCAGGGACTATATTGCACATTTTCATCTTCTTTAAAACCCCAAAATAAATTTTCCTCAAACTTAACAGATGGCATCCCTAGGGGACAGGATCTCAATTTGTCTAGGTTGGCACTATGCTCCCCCCTTAGGGCCCCAGGGGGCCCACCTCCCCCCAAAACAAAAACAAAAAACAAAAACAAAACAAAACAAAACAAAACAAAAAGAATCTTTAAAGATCTTCTCTAGAAACAGAATTGATAGAGCTACAATGTATGTTAATGATATGAGTAAGTACAGTGATGACTGTAGTTTCAAGTTTGTTTGGCAGGTATTGTCACTCAGTGATAGAAGATATAATTGTATGAATAGGTACCATTCGGGGGGGGGGGGGGGGGGGGCAAAGTGAGGGGAACAGACAACGCCTCCTCCCCCCCCCCTTATAAATCTGCTATCCAGAACCGGAAGAAATAAAGTGACGTTAGTGCTATGAGTAAGTAGATTGTTGACTGTAGTTTCTACTTTGTTCATGGCAGATGCATGGTTGGGTGGGGGGGGGGGGGGGGGGGCAATACCAACACATTTTCTTCTTCTTCTTGAAACTTAAAGTCAAATTTGTCACAAGCCCTGTGCATTATCACAAGGATGACCATAATTACCCCAGATCCCCCATTTTAAAAATAAAGATGAACTTGCGATACTCGGGTGAGCTTAAGACCCCATGTCTCTTGTCTCAGATTTTCCTGATTGCATTTTGCTTCCTCAACTTTGATAGGAAAAAAAAAAACTAGTTTCCTTGTTTGATAGACCAGACTGTACATTTCACTTATTGTTGAGTTCTGCATTGTCATGACTTATTCTCAATCTTATTTTTCTTTAATCAAGGAGAGTCCACCTGGGGACAGTTTTGTAGATTTCTTGATGGATATCTCTAAAGAAGTAAGAAGATTTTGTTGATACTCTTGCCTCTCATGTCTATTGCCACCATAACATATCACTAAACAAAACAATGATATTGTCCTGTGAAGGTATCTTTGCTCATCAAAACATGACACAAAATATACACTGTAGATATGTAAATGTGATCATACTTTTTAGAAAAAGTAATGATTTATTCAGTACAAATGAGTACTGATTTGGAAAAAAAAAAATGTAGCAATAGTGTGAAAAGTGCATTTTAGTATTCAGTGGTTGGGAAGTAGTTTCATTCCACATCAACATGTCTTTAATAGACTTTTTCTGCATTCACTCTCCATGACAAATTTTATATGAAAGGTTTTGAACCAGTGACAATAATAGAAAGTTGTCTTCCACGTCTTTCATTTGTCCAAGATAACATGACTGTGTATGGCTTTGTTCACATTTGATCTGTGATAGTTTTATATGGAACCCATATCCTGCCTGTATTCCTCTATTACCTTGCAGCTTTTATGGGGAGGCATGAGGCTGCTGTGAGAGTTTTTTTTTTTTTTTTCAATTTTGATGGTTGTATAAAGCTACTATGATTTTATTCAATAAGAAATCTTACAAATTTTGGAAATTGTATGACTGTAGTTCAAAGATATATGTGACCCTGCATCACAAAACGAACACAAAGTCGCCAGACATGAAATTTTAGTTAAGAGCATATTCTGAAAGAGCAGACTTTAAGCTTTAAAATGATGTATAACTCACTCAAATGGACTCTCCTAACCTATCTGAACATTGGAAAGAAAGGACACACTCAGGAAAAGTGTGAACTGAGAAAAGAGGCTCTGAAGTACAGTGTCTATTCAAGTGCTAAATTTTTACCAAGCCGTGCTGGCTATTCGATGAATGGGACAAAAAAACAGGATGTAAACCACCAGAGTAGCAACAATGAAGGGATTATCAGATTAAAGTGAAATTGAGCATGCCTTATTAACACATTCTGTCCATAATTAATGCCGACTTTCAAAGCAGTAGCATCATCCTTTCAAAAGTTATTAGAGTTGAAAGTGAAGAGTTGGCACATTATAAGGTTTTTAGCTCACCTGAGCCAAAGGCTCAAGTGAGCTATTGCGATCGCCCTTCGTCCGGCGTCCGTCGTGCGTCGTGCGTCGTGCGTCGTCCGTCGTCCGTCGTCCGTCGTCCGTCGTCCGTCGTGCGTCGTCCGTCGTGCGTCGTGCGTAAACTTTTTACATTTTCATCTTCTTCTTGAAAACCCCAAGACCGATTTTCATCAAACTTGGCAGGTAGCATCCCTAGGGGGTTAGGAACTCAATTTGTTAAAATGGGCACCATGACCCACCCAGGGGGCCCCCAGGGGGGCCCAAACCCCCCAAAATTAAGGAATCTTTAAAAATCTTCTTCTCTAGAACCAGAAGTGATAGAGCTAAGTTAATACTATGAATTAGTTCATTGATGACTGTAGTTTCAAGTTTGTTCATGGCAGAATCAGGGATGCCCCCCTTGGGACCCAGGGGAGGGGGGTGGGGAGGGGTTCTAATGGGGCCTAAATTGTACATTTTCATCTTCTTCTTGAGAACCCCATGACCCATTTTCACCAAACTTGGCAGGTAGCATCCCTAGGGGGTTAGGAACTCAATTTGTTAAAATGGGCACCATGTCCCACCCAGGGGGGCCCCCAGGGGACCCCCAGGGGACCCCCAGGGGGCCCAAATCCCCCAAAATTAAGGAATCTTTAAAAATCTTCTTCTCTAGAACCAGAAGTGATGGAGCTAAGTTAATACTATGAGTTAGTACATTGATGACTGCAGTTTCAAGTTTGTTCATGGCAGAATCAGGGGTGCCCCCCTTGGGACCCAGGGGAGCAGGGGAGGGAGGTGAGGAGGGGTCCTAATGGGGCCTAAATTGTACATTTTTATCTTCTTTTTTAGAACCCCATGACCCATTTTCACCAAACTTGGCAGTTAGCATCCCTAAGGGGTTAGGATCTCAATTTGTTAAAATGGGCACCATGTCCCACCCAGGGGGCCCCCAGGGGGGCCCAAACCCCCCAAATGAAGGAATCGTTAAAAATTTTCTCTAGAATCAGAAGTTATACAGCTAAGATAATACTATGAGTGAGTACATTAATGACTGTAGTTTCGAGTTTGTTCATAGGAGATCCAGGGGTGCCCCTCTTGGGGGCAGGGGTGGGGGGGGGGGGTTGGTTAGGAAGGTCCAAATGGGGGCCTGAATCATACATTGTCATCTTCTTCCTGAAAACCTCATGATAGATTTTCGTCAAACTTGGCAGGTAGCATCCTAAGGGGGTCAGGATCTCAATTTATCAAAATGGGCACCATGCCCCACCCAGAGGGCCCCAGGGGGCCCCCAATTCCCCAAATTAAGGAATCTTTAAAAATTTGGGCCCTTATTGTACATTTTCATCTTCTACTTCAGAATGCCTGGTCAAATTTTAGTAGAGCTGTGAATAATTTAGATTAGTGACTGCGTGAAAGGTGAACTTGCGATACTCAGGTGAGCGCTAGACCCGCGGGTCTCTTGTTAAGAAATGAAAAGGGGACTCTAAAGACACATCTAATCACACTATTCTGCATGTACGAAAAAACTGTTCGAGATAAACTGCTAAAAAACACACTTATCTGCCCGTTTTATGATCCCATATGAATTTTAGCATAATGTAGAAGAAGACTTTCTCTTTCAGAAAATATGGAAAAGTCAAGATCTGTTAGGTTCACCCATTTCACCCATTTTCAGTCCTCACACAAAATCAGTGTGTGCGACTTTTTGTTCGTTTTGTGGTGCACAGTCACATATGGCATTGCTTATCGAGCCCCGCAGCAGATGCATGATCACTGCCACCACCCCTGTACAATCTTTGCACAGAATTCCACATTCTCCATACTCAGACCATGCTGCAACAGCACTGCAATTGCTATTTTATAGAGCCTGTACAAAAAAAAAAAGGCACAATGTGATCACGTATGCCTTCAGCTGGCTACAAACTGTACCTATGATGCCCCAAGACCGTACAGAAAATCATAGAGAAATTTATCTTGCAGCAACAGGACTATTAAAATGTGAATTATGAATTACACTGTACAGTCAGGAAGAGAAACTTCATGCTTTTTGTCAACCTATCTGAAAGTTACTGTTCACACTATGGAAACAGTTTAGTTTTGTGTTGCCACAATAATCTGATCTGTCCCATACACTGTGTTTCATGAACTGCTTCAAATTCAAGACCTGATAGACCAGATTTGTTTTTAATAGGAAAATTAATGTTTGTACGGTATGATAGAAAGAACATCACCTAACCACCGACATCATACCATTTCTTCAGTCTGAAATGTACAAAAAGGCCAACAGATTGCAGGGTCGGCTTCAGCGTCATGGCAACATGCAGGTATTGCATAGCATTTATATGAGATTTTTGATGTTCTTTTGTTGTGATAATAATCGTACACTACCCATATTTAACAGCACCATGGATCTAACATACTGTATGTATTACCAACTGTGTACCACTGTCCTTTGAGTGAGATTACTTCTGCTCATACAGTGAACAATGCTCTTGTTGGCACTAAAATTGTAAAATAAATAAATAGATCAAGTAGAGAATCACATCTTCCAAAACACTGATAATGGCAGAATTTGGTATGACAAAGTAAAGGTTAAGTTAGGTGTTCTAAGGCCTTGCTGTGAATTCTTGCTTGGGCTTGGCTCTGACTCACCCCACTTCCTCTACTTACTTTGATGGCAATTATTAGAAAGGATTTTGCTTCTACTCAGCAAAATACAGAAATATTGGTAGCACAGATTGTTGTATGGATCAAATGGGACATCGTTTTAAGGTCTCTGGTATCAATGTTTATGGTATTTTTATCAGTTGGCCCTGACTACAAAATTATTCTGCATCAAACAGTTGGCCTGTCTTTAGAGGAAACCATGTATTACACAATAGAGTGTCTGTTTGTATTGGAGAAATGCATTTTGTTATGCAATGTCTAGTGTGATCACATGATTTTTAATAATGCCAAGCTGCAGCCATAAGCATTGACTGACTGTATATTGTAGCTCTTGTAGCAAAGTGAATCCAGAGTATATAGCCATGCTGTCTCATCTCTAGTATCTCCACACAGTCAGAAGGCTTCTGTCCTCAGCAGTGTCAGTAAATTCTACCATCTTCATCTGAAAGAGCCGCATACATATAAGGGTTCAGTTTTTCTACATACAAATTGAAATTCAACCATGCATAAAAGCCTGCCATGTTTCCTTCATATCAAAGTGCATTTGGATTTGGATGAACTGTGCAGGAAAAGTTCATAATGACATAGGGAAGGAATGCATGAGATTAAATTTTGATAGTGATCCAGGTAATTTTAAGAATTTTTCAAGGCTTTTGTATCTCTTGGCGCATAAGTTCAATGAACTTGGGAGGTCTAGCTGTGCGTATTTAAGATTTGCCAATGCGCACTCTGCTAAAGGCACAAGGCACAGCAGGAAGCTAATGCGGTAAACACAAGGCTTCTTGCTTTATCATTAGTTTGGGAAATTAGGCGATTTTCAGCATGTGTGTATCGTATGGAAATGAGCTGCTTGGTGGGGGTCTGCTCTCTCCGAGTGCTTTTCTAGTTTTGTTTAAGATTGAAGTCATTTGTCCTGAAGAGGAAATCCACCCCAGAAATAAAAAACTTTAAAAGAAAGAGAAAAATATTCCCTACACAATGATAAAAAATTTCAAAAATCAGATAGGAAATAAGGGAGATACAAGCTAGCCTTGTATGACATTTTGACATATCACATTTTTTCGTAAAACACTTCTTGACCAGTCCTTATGAATATTCAAATGTCATGCTCTCACAATATTTTATTCATTTCATATACAGATATGACAAAAACGTCATATTTCAGCTGTATAGATATAAAACTTGCCTTAAAACCTCCCAAAATAAGAAAGAAAAAAATGTTGACTCTGATATATCTTAGTATGAACTCCTGTTTTTACTTGTATTTTTTTTTTAATGCTATTTTTTTTAATTTGTTCTAACATACATGAAAAATTGTGAGGGTATGACATCATCATCTCACTCAATTGAATATTCATAAGGACTGGTCCAGAAATGTTTTCCAAAAATTGTGAAATTTCAAATTGTCTGATCTTCCTATTTCTTATCCAATTTTTGTCATTTTTGGTATCGTTCTGTAGAGAATATTTTCTTTTTTTATTATTTATTTGTTTGTAAGGCTATTTTTGTGGAGCCCACCGGAGGTGAGGGGAGACTAAAGGGCTTTTTACACTTGTAAATTTTTGCTTAGCCCCGGACCAACGGTGGGGCTAAGGGGGGGCCTTAGCCCCACCGTTGGTACGGGACTATCCTTAGCCCACTTTCTGTTTACACTCGTTTTTGCCAAAGTGGGCTAGCCCCACCGATAGTACGGTACTATCTGGCCCTGCAAAATAGCAAGGGTTAGCACCGCAATTGCGGTGCTAGCACCGCCAAGCAAGTGAGTGTAAACAGAACGAAAAAATAATCCTGGGCTAAGCGACGGAGACGAAGTCCGACCCTCACTGACCAATCAGAAACGAGGTAATCAAGTGCTGCCGGTGCGTGCGTGTACGTGTACAGTACACAGCGTAATTATGAATATTCATGTGGTTTGGAAAGTCCGGGGCTAAGAAATACGAGTGTAAAAAGGTCAGTTTTCTCCTTAGCCCCGGACAAGAGATAGTACGGGACTAATTGGCGAGTGTAAAAAGCTGAAAAAATTGGTACGGGACTAACGATAGTCCTGGGTCAGAGAAAGTCCGGGGTTAAGAAACACAAGTGTAAAAAGCCCTTAAGGGATCACCTGCAGCGTATTTCCGTCCGTCATCCGTTTATCCGTCCATCGGTCATCCGTCATCCGTCTGTAACGCTACAAAAACTTGAATAACTCTCTACTGACGACTTCAATTTCAATCAAACTTGAAGGGGAGAGTTTTTATACAAAGTTACATATGTTACCAAGCATGAAGGTCATCTGAAGGTCAAAGGTCACAGGCAGGGGTCTATGAACTTTAGGGCCCAATGTTAAGTTTATACGGCACGTTTCGATTCTAGCTCATAACTATTGATGTATATGTCCATTTGTGACCAAACTTGGATGGTAGATGTCCCTTGGGGAGTTGACGCTCATCACAAGGTCAAAGGTCATGGACAGGGGTCAACAAACTTTTAGGGCCCAATGTTAAGTTTTTACGGCGCATTTGGATTATGGCTCATATCTTTTGATCCATATGTCCCATATTGTGACCAAACTTGGCTCGTAAATGTCCCTTGGGAAATTGAAGGTCACCACAAGGTCAAAGGTCATAGGTGGGTTCAACAAACTTCTGGGAGTTAGAAAAACATTAATTTCTTCTACGCGAATGGGAAAGACACATTTTGGCACTTGCCTTGTTCATCGTGTGCCGTTAGAACAGTGCGAGTCCGCACGTTATTCAAGGAAGGTGTGCCCAGCAGAACAACACTGGGGCATATGCGAGGCACATGTTCTACTTTTAATATGCACACCACATACGTTCATGTCATTCTGCTGTGCACACGACGAATAACCATTTATCAGTCATGTAAGTAATCTATATGCCAGTATATTTAACATCACAGACAAATTTGGTAAAACAAGCATGTCCATTTTCTATTTGGATGTGTGCCACTCAAGGCTAGTGGGGTAGGAAGACAAAGAGAGAGAGCAAGAGAAGACATTACTTTGATGCTGGACATTTGTTCATTCTCTCTTTATTGCCCTGTATTGATGAATCATATTTATTCATGTGTACTGTCTGTGCATCTATACAATGTAATTTGGAGGATTTGCATTATGATAGCATCCAATCAATCTCACACAAAAGTCACCAATGTTCTTCATTTACTGTGGTGCATGATACTGGAAGTCACTGTTTTTAATAGTGTGTACATATACAGTGCTCACCAGTTAATCGGGAACCACTTTAGTCCAGAAAAAAACTGCTAGTATCTTGATTTTAGTTTTGTTTTAAGCTACCAAATTATGACAGTAGGTAGAGAAAATATTACTTTCCCACAGAGACAATTTTTTTTTAAACTTGCGTCGGGCAACCCAAATGACATATTTTGGTCCATTTCAGAGAATTCTAATCGGTGACATTTTCTGGTGTTTTTTGCTGGGTGGTCACATATTTATTAATGTATATTAAGAGTTTTAATGCAAAAAAAACAACAACAAGAAGATGTATCCACTTTACCAACTTCAGATATTTGAGATTGAGGCTGCAAAAAATAATAATAATAATGATATAGGTGATGATTTTAATAGTATATCAAAATATTGTTATTCAACAAGAGTGCAGTGTTATTGAAATATTTTTTTTCCTGCCTGATGATGACCTAAAACACTTATGTTCAAGTGTCCTACAACATTTAATGAGATAAAACATGAATGTTTAGTGTTCATGTTCTCTTTGTATTGGGATTTTTATTTGTAGTTCATTGTCACATTGTACATTTCAAGTGCAGTGATGCTGTCTGTTATGTGCACCAGTTAAGATATGTTCTTTCAATAACTGAGAATTCTTAATCCTTTCAATGAAAACTAATCTGTATTATCATCATCATCTTCAGAAACATCTATAAACTCAAATGTTTCATTAATGATCCTATTGTAAAGCACATTTGAACATGTATGTTCATGGAAAACGTGGTATATAGATATATTGTTATTATTGATATTACAACAGAAAATCATGAAAAAAAAAAATTATTTTTATGAAGGTAATGGTATTCATACTGGTTTATGTTATAGCAAAAACTGCCTTTAATCAGTGTGGAGTTTTGTTATCTTGAACTATGATGTGCAATCATTTCCCTTTGACGTTCAGCTGTAAAATGTATCATGTGTTCCTGTACATGCCATACTTGTACTCTATAGAGTGTGATGTCTGTTTCTACTGATTGTATGTCTGTTTCTACTAATTGGATGTCATTCCCAACCTACCCTGAAGCTACTATAATCAGAAAATTTACATGAACCAAGAAATGAGAGAGTGATCCTTAAGCGGGGTTCCCACTATCGTGCGATCCATTGCGAACGCCACGATTGGACATTCGTAACTGATCGTGGAAAATTTGTTGAACTCGTCTGAAATTTCACGCTTGGATACAAGGTTATGCGAGTCAATGCGTGTTGGTACGCTTGGATGCGATATGGTCACGATTGGTCTATTTCAAGCGATACAATCTGTCACGATCTGGTCTGCCGTTCAAATACGATCCGACAGGATTGTCCTGATTGAGTTCACGATTGGTACCGATCTAACATGACCATTACGATCAGGATCCCCAATCTGGTACATGCAGCAACGTACTGATACGTTCCAATCCGAATACCGCGAACCAATACGGGCTGCTGAGATAAGATACAATATCTTTTACGATCGGGATTAGAAGCGACCCTCATTTAAGGCGCTATTGGACCCGAATAGGAATATTACAGTCCGGCTGACGATGGATTTCATTGTTTCCCTTAAATTATGCAGAGTGATTAGGCCTATCAATTTTATCCACAACCATTGATGATGGCAAGGCTTGACAGGTTGACGATGATGACAACGTAACCTTTGCAGTATTGCTAATGACGATTATGTTATCAGAGAGAAAGCAGCACCCAGGCCAGCCATAATCTCAGATATTCCCTCGTCTAATATTAAACGCAAAGAAATTAATAGATTATTAAATCGACATGCTCACCCTCCCCCATCACAAAAAAGAATGAAATAATGAACCCAAATACATAAGATCAGATGATTACCCCTCTTCCCCAGAAAAAAAAAAAAAAACACAGCAAGACAAAATGACCTTTCTCTCCAATACATGAAGAAAATGATTATATGATGAAATGGAAGCCAAGAAAGAGGATGGGATCATTTTGAATGTTATGTAACATAGTATTATGTGTTATATACACACTCGATATAAGAAAGTTGGCCAAATGGATAGTATTGCTGTTCGATTTCATATTGGCAAAGTGTATGTATCATATGCCTTTTTATTTCAAAATTTCGTTATCTCATGGGTTATTAAAAGTTTGGTTTATTCGGCTTGATTTAGCGTTTTACTTCACAATGTTTAACATAACTGATACACACACATAACAGAAAAGTGACTCCCTAATCAAAATGATGTCACTTTTCAACAAAAAAAGAGGTTTTACGCAAAATTATTTCGCAGAGGTATATTGCTACACTTATTGAATAACTAACTGTGAAAAATAATAAGAGTGATCTTCATTGTCATAATCGTACGGATGATCTCACATCCCTGACAATGGTCATTTTTTCATTTGCAGTAATAATGAGAGTTGAAAATAACCATTTTCCTCTAGGATTACATGCTCTACCAAACATACAAAAAAGACATTGAAAAGTGTCAAAATAGATGTAAAGGGGTCAAACGATGACTGATGAAACAACAACTCTTTATTACTATGTACAATACACAAACAGCAGGATACTGCACCCCAAAAAAAATACTCTGTAATGTACTTTTAAAAATTAACCATTTGCCTTTGATATGTACCCATTCAAGCACGATTCATCAAATTATTCTCATCTTTGTTCTGACGTTCGTCAATACGTGCAGACATACAATTGCCATTTTATTTTTGCTCATTTTTTGTTTTCGTTCCAAAAGTTATCCCATATCCTGTTTTGTGTGTCTGCATAATGGTAATAACAACTCATTAATGAAAACATCATTAACATAATGTATGAAAACATCTAAAAATCTGTAATACAACTTTCATTTTATGAAATCACTAAAAAAATGATTTTGATAATGTACCTTAAAAATTACGACAATTAAACCCCACACCGTCATACAATTTACCGGTTGGAAATAATAATCTAAAGATGCAGGCTACCACCTATCAGAATACAAAATAAATTAATTTATGAGTAAAATAAGGGCAAATGGGCAAAAATAATAATAATAATAAGCGGAAGTGAAGTGAAAAAGTCGATCCCGATCAACACGATTAAGCAGCACGATTAGAAGAGATTTGCTGCGTTTAGATACGATCCTAGACGATCTGATGCGATGATCACGATCAAAAACTAATCGTGTTAATCGTAGAAAATTTTTGAACCGTCCGAAATTTTCCTAAGATTAACGCGATTGCCACGATTGATCTTAAGATCTGATACAATCTGATAAGACCATCACGCTTGCTGCACGATTAAGACCACGATTTCAATCGTGGCACCAATCGTGATAGTGGGAACCCCGCTTTAATAAGTAATGTTTTGTTCATATTCCCTGTTTATGTGAAGGCTTTCCCTCATCATCACTTTGTGTGATATTTTGTTTTAACCCAGGATGATGACTACCCAACAACTTCAAGAGGGGAATCCCCACCCTTACCAGCTGTGTCTACCAAGGAGAGAGGAGGCCCAAAGGATGAGAGACATGTGATGGGGGCACTGTCAGCCATGAGGAAACAGCTGGCCTCTGAGCAGCAGAGGATCCAGAGCCAACTAGATAAACACCGTGATGTGAGTTTAGGGCCCCATTCTGAACAATTTAATTACAGAGTCCTGAACCAAACATCAAGAATCTTCTAAATTCCCTTTCACATCTTTCTGGGCAAACCTGCTTGTGACTTAAAATTTTTTCAACCCGTAAGTCCCTGCAGATGGCCACACATGACAGTACCTAGTTTAAAGACGTATCTCACCTGGAATTGCCCAGGGATGCGCATGCAAGTCCTCTTTACCCACAGCCAAGTTTAGGCCGTGTCGCACCTTTCCAGGCAAGCTACGCAGGCTTCATGCATGTAGGGATTTTCCAGCATGCAGGATAATTTCTGCTGGTGGATAAAGGATCTGGCCCAGTGTCATGTGCATCTTAACTGCTGGACACATGCCACTTATATATTATGTTCTACTTGGGTGTATTCCATGTGACCTCGCAGTGTCGGGGGCTTGGGGGAGCAATATGAGCTTACAACTCTGGGAAGGAATCCCTCTGAAGCACTACATGTGTTTAAATGGCAGAGGTCCTGTCAGAATGTCATTGTCTTGGCCGCAGCCAACCCTCAACTAACCAGCAGCAAGGCAGTAACTGACCCTCAACAGGCACTCTATTTGCTTGTGTAGCTCACTCCACACCCGCAGAACTGACCAGCTTTACAGTTGTTAGCAATATCAACACAATTCCTTGCCAGTAAAATGCTCATATTATGCTCGTTAGAATGCTCGCAGATGACATGCGTTTCCGGCGCAGATGGGCACAGGTCCACATACAGGCAACCTATGTACTCCAAGTGTGTTAACTGCCTCTGATTTGCAGCAGCTATATAGGCCTCCTACTGGTGTTCTGCATGGACCTCTGCTGGCACTGCCCCTGCGACTCAGGCGGAACAAGTTTTTGGCTGCTTGTAAATCGAACTTGCCTGCACACCTCCGTTCAACTACAGGCGAGATACGTGCTACATGTAGGTATATGTAATCTCGGGTGTGGGCCATCTGCAGGGACTTCTGGGTAGCAAAAATTGTTCCCTGCAAGTCACACACAAAGCTTGCTCAGAAAGGTGTGATGGGCCTTGAGCATGCTCAAAACTTGTTCTGGATGAGTCTCAGGGGATAGCCAGAAGTCCATGCAGAACACCAGTAGGAGGCAGTAGAGGCTGCATCTTCAATCAATTCAGTTCACATTAATTTTCATTCTTTTTCCAACGGAATATAACATAAAATAAATCAGGAATCATATCATAGGCATACATTGGACTGTGCAAAGTATTAATGATAGTTAACAAATAAAGATATGCATGCATACCAGCAAAATACAGAGTTACGTTGAGAAAAAAAAGAGAATTGAGAGGTCCACTTAAAAGCATGCTTGTATATTGTGAACCACTCCAAAGATTCTTATGAATACTTTAATGCTTATTCACAAGTACTTATAAGCACTAAAATAAATCAAGACAGGACGGAACAAAACAGGACTCAAGAACATGACATGACTTGACTGAGGGTATCTTGTAGGCAACTCCCACACAGGTAACACGCAGTTGTAACGTAGGTACTTCGCAGTGCTTGTATGTCGGCCATAACTAAAGACGGATATTCGAAGCTCTCTAGTGCCACCCACACATGTGACACGCAGGTCACACAGAATACACGCAAGTATAACATGGGCGTCACCAGGGGGGGTGCGTTGGGTGTGAACGCACCCCCCTTCAGATCCTTGTAAAAACAAAAACAAAACAAAACAAAACAAAAAAAAAACTTCAGTCTGCCAACGATCTCAACGCCGGACGCTAAATAATTTTTCTTTTCTGTTTTTTTTATTTTCTTATTTTACACCAGGGACAAAAAAAAAAAAAATCGTGGGCAAAAACAATTCTCACCCCTGGTTCTGGCAGCACTGCTTTTATACATATCTACTAGTATTCTATACAGTGTTTACTATTCATCGACCGTACTGTACATCCGTACGGTACGGAGCACGTACACGTTTGCATGTACGTGTGCTACTTACAAGTATGTAGGGTCTATGTACGTTACTTCTGACCAATCTATATTGCAAGCCCAAGTGCGAGCCTTAGCCTCATTAAAAAAAAAAATGGAGGGGCAAGTATATCATTTTGCTCAACCCTCCCCCCTCCATAATTCCAGAGACGAGATGATTTTCTTACTTTTTTTTGACAGAAAAAAAAATTGCCCCCATAAGAATATTGGAGGGGCAAGCATAATGATTTTGCCCCCCCCCCAATTAATAATTCCCGAAATGAGAAGATTTTCTTGCTTTTGAAAGAAAACAAAAATGTTGCCCCCATACAAATATTGAAAGGCAAGCGCACCATTTGCCCCACCCCACATAATCATAATTCCCGCGATGAAAAGATTTTCTTGCTTTGTTGTTAGAAATCTGTCCAATTATTTCACCCAAAAGCAGTGGCATAACCACGGAGGGGGGGGGTGCCCCCCCAATCCGCTGGTAAAAAAAAAAGACTTACCAAAATAGTAATTCGAGGGTTAGTAAACTGCTTTTGAATGAAAGGGTGATCAAGAAATAAGATATTTTTCTATGATTTCTTTTAACCATAATCAAATAGGTATATAGTGTGAAACATTGTTCAAAAAGCCCGGAGCCGACAAATGATTGTGATTCAGCGTGATTCCTGGTTGGCATTCTGCATATAAGCAGGATGTGTGCAGTGTACTCAGAACATCCGAACGGCAAAAAGAGTCGCTGCAATGTTGCGCAATGTGATGTAGAATATACACCTTTGTACCTTACGCTTCGTTATATCAAAGCTAGATCATTGATTTTGCAGTGTTGCTTTACATACTAGTCTAAATAGAAATGTCTTGCATTGCCAATAAAAAGACTTGACCTGGGCTAATTCCTAACTTATCTATGTATGTAGTACACACACACAAACAAACACGCACAATTAGGGGATGCTCTAAAGCGCAGATTTTGGACATCCTTCCCCCGCTTGGTCACTTCGACGCCACCTCGCTGGTCATACCTCCCCCAGTCATGAACATAAACCGACACCCTTGACTACCAGTGGCAGATCCAGGGGGAGGGGTGCACCCGGCGTCCCCCCCCCCCCCCACCCTCTTAATTCCGAAGCGACAAAGTATAGCTTCAATTGGCAGTTTTGGGAATGTAAAATGTCAAAATTTTCAAGCTTGCTCGCTCCGCTCGCTCGCATTTAGTCGTAATGCCATTCTCCTGAAGTTGCTGCCAGTACTTGCCGGCAGTTGCACCCGGTGCGCCCCCCTTAATTTCCAAAGCGAAAAAAATATAGCTATACAAACGGCAGTTTTGGGACTGTAAAATGTCACAATTTTCAAGCTCGCTCGCTCCGCTCGCTCACATTTAAATTCTCCTGATATTGATGCCAGTAATTGCCAGCAGTTGCGCCCGGTGCGCCCCCCTTAATTTCCAAAGCAAAAAAATATAGCTATACAAACGGCAGTTTTGGGACTGTAAAATGTCACAATTTTCAAGCTCGCTCGCTCCGCTCGCTCACATTTAAATTCTCCTGATATTGATGCCAGTAATTGCCAGCAGTTGCGCCCAGTACGCCCCCCTTATGATTTCCAAAGCGAAAAAATATGGCCAAAAACGGTAGTTTTTTGACTGTGAAATGTAAAATTTTCAAGCTCGCTCTCTTCGCTCGCTCGCATTGAATCGTTATGTAATTCACCTGATGTTGCTGCCAGTATAATTGCCAGCAGTTGCGCCCGGTGCGCCCCCTTATGATTTCCAAAGCAAAAAAATATGGCTAAGAACGGCAGTTTTTGGACTGTAAAATGTAAATTTTCAAGCTCGCTCTCTTCGCTCGCTCGCATTGAATCGTTATGCAATTCACCTGATGTTGCTGCCAGTAATTGCCAGCAGTTACGCCCGGTGCGCCCCCCCCCCCCCCCCTTAATTTCCAAAGCAAAAAAAACCCCCCAAAAATATGGCTGCAAACGGCAATTTCTGGACTGCAAAATGTCAAAATTTTCGAGCTCGCTCGCTCCGCTCGCTCGCATGTAATCGTTATGCCATTCTCCTGATATTGCTTCCAGTAATTTTGTCGTTTCACACCGTCATTCCATAATCCATTTATGGGGGGGGGGGAGGGGACAACCCCCTCCCACAACCTCCCTCCTTGCTCGTTCCGCTTGCTCGGGCTCCGTCGCGTTTGTTTGTTTGTTTTTTATTGTTCCATATTCCACATTTCAACAAATACATAAAACATAAACATCACAATACAAAAGCCTGGATGAATTGTCAAGTACAGCTTATAAGACAAAAAAACATATGAAATATGAGGAATCTACATAGAAGCATTGCTTGATTCCCAGATGTGGATGTGAGATTATTTCTTACTTGGTTATGTAATTAAAGGAATGACAATTTGTGAATTGGAGAAATATAAACGCCAAAAAGTAAAAAGAAAAAGAAAAAACAAAGAAAACAATGTCCGCGGCACAAGACTTCTTGAGAGTTGCGTGATCACCCGAGCGAGGTACAAGTCAGATGCAGTGTACAATAGCAGAGATACCAAATGTGTACAAAGGAAGTTCAGGAGATAATAGAGAAATCACGAGTGAGGCACATGTTATAATCCATAATCGATAATGTCAGTAATGTGAAGTATGAACAGAGAATGTCGAAGAGGATTGAAGAATAGCTATAGATATGAATTCAGAAAAACTAGTTAAAGTTTATGCTTAAATGAATAAAGAGACTGAGATTGGATTATTTCTCTATCCAACTCATTCCAAAATTTAGGTCCTGTAGTGGTTATTGTGTTTAAAGCAGATACGGTTCGTACAGGAGAAAGATGAAAAGAATCTTTTTGTCTAGTAGGGTAAGAATGAACTTCAGTATTTTTGACAAACATCGAAGAAAACACATCAGGGAGACCACCTGAGTTTAATTGATACATAAAATAATGACCCGATATTAAAATGATATAAATCCTGGATCTTAAGTGTTCTACTGGAAAAGAATAAGACATTAGTGTGTTCCAAAAATGTGGCGAAGTTAATTATCCGTATAGCTCTTTTCGGTATCAATAATAAAGAATTAAGTCTAGTTGTACAGCAGTTTCCTTATGCCAGGATTCCATAACCTATATAAGGCAAAAATAGAGTAGAATACAATGAATGCAGAACATGTTTAGGAAAATACTGTTTTAACTTATACATTAACACCTACATTTCTTGATAGTAATTTACGCAAAGAATCAACGTGAACTTTCCATGTCAACTTACAATCAATATAAAGACCAAGGAATTTTATATATTCCACCTGGTTCAATTCTACGTCGTTTACAACCAACTTACCCGGTAAAATATTGATTGTATTGCTAAAAACCATAAATTTTGTCTTGGTCAAATTCAATGACAATTTATTAGCCTGAATCCACTTAGATACTGATTTTGATTCAGTATTTACGGTATTCAGTAAAACATGAGGGTTTCGATTTGAATAAAAAATGCTGGTGTCATCGGCAAAAAGTAGAAAATACAGCAGAGAGGACGAACTGCGAAAGTCATTCATATAAAGAATGAACAATAAAGGACCTAAAAGGGATCCTTGCGGTACCCCACAAGTTATAGGCTGTGAGCTGGACACATGGCCATTCAAACTAACAAATTGAGTTCTTCCAGTAAGGTAACTTCTAAACCACTCCAAGGCCCTTCCACGAATCCCATAGTGTTGTAATTTGTATAATAATATTTCATGGTTGATTGTGTCAAAGGCCTTGGAGTAGTCAAGAAAGATACCTACTGTGTGACACTTGGCATCGATCGCTTTGATAATTTTCTTTATCGTTAGTAGAATAGCATGAATTCTTGGAATGCTTTTTACGAAATCCATTGATTATCATCTATTACATTACAGTCATTTAAGAATCGGAATACACGTGTGTACACAATCTTTTCAAGTAATTTAGAAAAAGAAGTTAATAACGATATTGGTCGATAATTTCCCAGTTCGTCCTCTCGGCCCTTTTTATATATCGGGATAACTCATGACATCAGTGTAAGAATTATTACTAGAAGTTTATTTGAATTATACCATTCTCTCTAAAAAAAATCGAGTGAAAATTTTCACTCTATATAGAGTGAATACAAAAAAGAGTGAATTTCGAGTGAAATTGGAGTGAATTTTGAGTGAAAATGCTCATTTTCACTCATTTTGGAGTGACGTCAGGGATCACTCGAAGATTTTGGAGTGATCCCTGACGTCACTCCAAAATGAGTGAAAATGAGCATTTTCATTCAAAATTCACTCCAATTTCACTCGAAATTCACTCTTTTTTGTATTCACTCTTTTTAGAGTAAAAATCTTCACTCGATTTCTTTTAGAGAGTTTATAGGCAAATTGTTCAATAACAATTTACTTCAAAATGTATTGCTACCTTAAACAAGTGGGACTGTTTCAAGTCGATAAAACACGCAAAAAACACGCAAATTGCACCATTTACGACATCAAAATGCAAAAAGTGCTCACCGTGGGAGGGGGACACTCCCTCCCACATCCTCCCCCTCGCTCACTCCTCTCGCTCTTGCTTGGTCGCGTTCATGATATTCAGTGTAAATATTAAAACAGGAAGTTTATTTGGATGATACTATTTTAGAGGCAAATTGTTCAATGATAATCTATATCAAAATAAACTGCTGCCTTAAACAAGTGGGACTGTTTCAAGTCGATAAAACAAGCAACAAATTGCACCATTTACAACATCAAAACGCAATTTCAGTTCTAACCGTGGGAGGGGGTTGGCCCCCTCCCACACCCTCCCCCTCGCTCGCTCCGCTTGCTCGGGCTCGGTCGAGTTCATGACATCAGCGTAAGAATCAATACAAGAAGTTTATTGAAATGACATAGTTTATAGGCACATTGTTCAACAACAATTTCCATCAAAATGTATTGCTACCTTAAACAAGTGGGACTGTTTGCAAGTCGATGAAAACACGCAAAAAGCCTGCATCAAATTGCACCATTTACAACATCAAAATGCAAAAAAGTTATCACCGTGGGAGGAGGGGGGGTACAACAGGCACTTCCACACCCTCCCCCCCCCCCTTGCTCGCTCCCTCCCATACTAACACCCCCCCTCCAAAAAAAAAAAAAAAAAGATGAAATCCTAGCTACGCCGGTGCCCTTTCCCCGCTTGGTTTCCCTCAAAAAAAAAAAGGGAATGTCTATAATGTAGGGATTGAGAGTTTCCTATATTCCAACCCAACGTCTGTCCAAAAAAATCTCGTTACATTTAGTGTCAAAACGCACCCCCCTTGAAAAAAAGCTGGTGACGGCCCCGTATAACGGAAGTAGCACAGGTCCAGCAGGTAAGACACAGGCGAAACTCCTTGTCAGCCTGCAGAAAATCATCCTGCCTGCTGGAAAATCCCTACAAGCAATAAACCCACGCAGCTTGCCTGGAAAGGTTTGACAGTGCCTTAAAACGTCACATGGGAATGAAAGGGGCTAGTTCTGATTACAAACAATTTTACAGTAAATTCAAAGTTCTATCTCTTCTTCTTTCATAAATTGGAACTTTGACAGGTTCAACATTGACAGGCAGTGGCTTTTTATGCCTCTGCCATGAAGTGGCGGCGGAGGCATTATGTTTTCGGGTTGTCCGTCCGTACGTCTGTACGTACGCTTTCGTTTACGCGATAACTTGAGTAATATTTACTGGAATTTTACCAAACATGGTCCAAGTATGAAGTACAATGGGGCAATTATTTGATTAGATTTTGGGTGAAATCGGCTAAAGGTCAAGGTCAAATCATGAAGTTGTATCCGTTTACGCGATAACTCAAGACTGGATAGAGCAAATTTCACCAAACTTTGTTGGAGGATGATGTATGATGGGAGAATTACTTGATTAGTTTTTCAGTGAAATCGGACAGAGGTCCATGCTTCGTTTGAGGCGAGACCCCATCGCCAAACGAAGCTGATGGGGTGCTATACCCCCTAACGTTTCCTCGTTTGAGAAGTAGGAGTAGATGTATTTGCCCACTGCAAAATAACTTTCTACTCAGGCGTGGCAAACCTGGAGGCCAAGCCAGGGTTTAATGACTGCAACAGCTGTCATATTACGTAAGAGCATGATAAGGATATCTGCCTGTGGCAGACCATTCAAAGTGCACTCAATTTTCTCTATTCTTTCTAAAGTTTTAGATTTTATATTCTATTGAGAAATTATATAGTCATCCGTTTTGAATTTCGAACGAAAATACAGGAATAAGAAGGAGAGCATTGTAGAAGTTTGTCGACACACACACGCACCATGGAGCTTCATAGCCCATGCCGAAACCAAAATAATCTCCTCCTCTCGCGGGTGCCCCCCCCCCCCCCCCCCCCCCCGTGGCGGTGACTGATGCTTAGATTAGGCCAGGGTCAAGAAACAGGTGTCTTATATCTTTGGTTTTTAAGTCCTTGATTGCCAAGATATACACTGGCATTATCTACAGGGGTGTAGCTTCTTCAAACGAGAGATTTGCCTCATGAAAGGTCAAAGATCAAGGTCAGATCCTAAAATTTATCTGTTTACGTGATAACTCAAAACTGGATGAAGCAGCTTTCACCAAACTTGGTCAAAGGATGATGTATGATGGGACAATTAGTTGAGTAGATTTTAGTGACATTGGCAAGAGGTGAAAGGTCAAGGTCAAATGCTACAAATGTTGCAATTTCCCCCATATCTATGCAGTGCCCAAAGATATTTTCTTGAAACTTGGTGTGGACATGTACTACTGCGTAAAGATTCCCCAGAGAGAGTTTCATGTCATAAGGTCAAAGGTTAAAAGGTCAAAGGTTAGGTGAAAATGTTGCAATATCACTTTTCTCACAAATGGTTCGATGTATCGTCGTGGAACTTGGTACGTACGCATGTACTGACTGGCAGGGATTATCTAGGGAATTTAGGGGTCATGGGTCAATAGTCAGGGGGTCAGAGGTCAAGATCAACTCCTCAAAATTTTACTATTTCTCTCATATACTAGTATATGCAATGCTTGCATTATTAGTTTCAGAACTTAAAGGTGCATGGTCCCGGTGTTTTAGTCAAATGCGTATGCGGGCGCACGGCGCAAGTTTCCTATAGAGACCTACGCTATTGACTCCTCTTTGGCGCTTACGCTTTGGCCCACTTCCCCGAGTCCGAAGAAGTCCGATTCACTGTAGTCAGTGGTCGGATCACAGTTCGGCTCATGATTCGGCTGAGGGGGATGACAGCTTTAGCAAACTTCTTTTGTGATGTCATAATAACAAGCACATATGCACGCACCCTGGCATTGCTACAGACTGCGCGATCCGCAGAGAAGACAACGAAGGCAACGTTACTTAGGAACAGCTACGCACTTTACTCTTGATGACAGCTCAACTTCGGTAATCTTCGTATCAGTGCTAACAGTTGTTGCTGTTCATGGATAGCCCATATTCAGCTACACTAAGCTGGTCTTCCATGGGGTCCAGTTGGATGTGGGGTGGGACCACTTCACCGGGTTAGACACCCTGCTCTTTGCGATGAATGAATGCAGAGGGATCTTTTACGTGCATGAGCTGTGACTCTCTCATACACGGGACCTCCATTTTATGTCCTATCCGAGGGACAGAGTGTTTTGCCTCTTGCTAGAGGGGACGGTATGTTTACACACAACATTGCTCAGTCCAGACTCGGGTTCGAACCCGGGCCGTGTGATTGTGAGGCAGACGCGCTACCGACTGAGCCAACTCACCGCCCTTAAGTGATCGGCAGTATCATCAACAGCGCCCTCTACACGACCAGGACTATGCCCCTTTAATACATGCATTACCTAATGGAGATTCTCTGGGAAATTTCCAGCCAGAAGGTCAAAGGTCAAAGGTTAAGGGTCAAAGGCCAGGTTTCAATGCCCCCCCCCCCCACAAAAAAAAAAAAATCCATTTTGTACCATCATTACACTCTTTCTTCATACCTTGGAAATTACTCAATGCATAAACTTATAAAAAGGTCCGTCAGAATTCAAGTAAAAATTCTCAATTCCCCAAATATGTGTACCTGCACTCTTAGAAAATTAAAGCAAACCCAGTTCAAGACATTTCTGACAAACCTGTCATTTCAATATTTTGCCAGTTATGTGAAACTGTCATGGATCACACATTGTGAAGACATTGTACTATACGCCTATTGGGAGAATCATGCATTATGGCGGAGGCATCAGTCGCCATAGAGACATTTCTAGTTTTTGGATATACTGTGTACAGAGGAAAATAAAGTACCTGGTACAGTCATTTTGTGCAGCTGCGATTGGATGTAACAGATACATTGTAGTGTGAGGGAGAAAGGTTTGCGGTGACACCATGTGTATGAAGTCCTTAACTGTATCGTTGTTTGGCAGAAGAAGAATCTCGAAGGAGGAGAATTGATTATTCTCTCCTTTTCCCTTTCTCCCACAGGAACATCTTCAGGATTTAACAGTCATTAATTTTCCTCTCTACAATTTTTCTCTCCTCTGCAGCATTTATTTCTAGGATCCACCCAAACCCCCTCCCCTTTACTTTCTTAATGTTCATTCCTCTTTTTATTTTTATGCCTCCGCCACGAAGTGGTGCCGGAGGCATTATGTTTTCGGGTTGTCCGTACGTCCGTACGTCCATCCGTCAGTACGTACGTCCGTCCGCTTTCGTTTACGCGATAACTTGAGTAATATTTATTGGAATTTTACCAAACTTGATCCAAGTATGAAGTATGATGGGGCAATTATTTGATTAGATTTTGGGTGAAATCGGCTGAAGGTCAAAGGTCAAAGGTCAAGGTCAAATCATGAAATTGTATCCGTTTACGCGATAACTCAAGACTGGATGGAGCAAATTTCACCAAACCTTGTAGGAGGATGATGTATGATGGGACAATTACTTGATTAGTTTTTCAGTGAAATCGGACAGTGGTCAAAGGTCAAAGATCAAGGTCAAATCCTAAAATTTATCTGTTTACATGATAACTCAAAACTGGATGAAGCAGCTTTCACCAAACTTGGTCCAAGGATGATGTATGAGGGGACAATTAGTTGAGTAGATTTTAGTGACATTGGCAAGAGGTCAAAGGTCAAAAGGTCATGGTCAAATGCTACAAATGTTGCAATTTCCGCCATATCTATGCAATGCCCGAAGGTATTTTCTTGAAACTTGGTGTGAACATGTACTACTGCGTAAAGATTCTCCAGAGAGAGTTTCATGTCATAAGGTCAAAGGTCAAAAGGTCAAAGGTTAGGTGAAAATGTTGCAATATCACTTTTCTCGCAAATGGTTCAATGTATCTTCGTGGAACTTGTAGTCCAGTCAATCTAGCGCTTTTTAGGGGGTAACCCACCACTAATTGCAACAGTAGGAATTTCACTGCAGTGCAAGTCGTTGAGGCCTCCTGAACACCATACTAAAAGTCCCAAAAAATCCAGTGGGGCAAAATAGTAAAATTTGCATAATATGCAAATTAGCACCTGTAATGAGAGAAAATTGACAGATCTTAGCTTCCCGTTATCCAATTTTAAAGATTTTAATGTATAAACTTACATTTTGTAGGTCAATGAACACGATGGATGCCTTTTCGAATTGGTCATGCAAAAATAATTTACATAAAATGCAAATTAGCGGTAGCTGTAAGAGTACATTCATAACAACAGTACTCACGTTGGCATAACGCACGTTTTGCATAAGGGGACGCGGGGTTGAGGGGGTAACTTAGGGCGCCTCACAAGGGGCCGCTTTTAATGTGCACCCCTTTTTACCCACGCCGATGAAAATCGGCAGGGGGTTATGTAAAGGGTTCCGTATGTTTGTTTGTTTGTTTGTTTGTTTGTTTGTTTTTTTGTTTTTTTGTTTGTTTGTTTGTTTGTTTGTTTGCGTGTTTGTTTGTTTGTTTGTATGTTTGTTTGTTTGTTTGTTTGTTTGTTTGTTTGTTTGTGTACAAGATAACAAGAGAACGGGTAAACGGATTTGCACGAAATGTTCAGGGAATGTTTGGATAATGACAGGAAAGAATCGATTAGATTTTGGTGATAATCGGTTGACCCTTGCAAATTCTGTGTGACCTTGAAGTTTTGACCCCATGGTATAGTGACCATTCCGAAAATTTCCCGTTTCTCACTTTGCGATTTTCCGCTACCATACGAAGACATAAACTCCCCAACGATCCGACTTCGCTGCTCAAATGTTCGTAAGAATTCCGAAATTTACGTTTAGGCCTATTTGAGGGACTATGTCCTTCTAGATTTATGAAAGTTCGTTCTCCGTCATCACAAACTGGCCCGTATTTTGATGATTTTTCAAATTAACATTGATTGTTTTTTTCGTTGGAGGAGCATTTTGCTCGGTCGCAGTCACACTGCACGATATGCGTGCTCAATGTCAATGCGTGTGCAAGGCCGCTGAAAATGCATCGCGCTCTACACTGTTGGTGCAAAATTGCACCGGGGACGTTGCGGCGCTCGTTGGTGGCCGAATACTGGTGCAGTAGACATTTGCATTCAACCCTTGCATTGAATAATTCCCGTAGACACTAATCATAGGGGTAATTGCCTAGGGGGTACGTAAATTTTGTTTTTCTTTTTTGCTTTTGTGGATACCATCAAAGATCGTACACTCATACGACCTTTGATATTTGATGATTTTTCAAATTAACATTGTTTTTTTCATTGGAGGAGCATTTTGCTCGGTCGCAGTCACACTGCACGATATGCGTGCTCAATGTCAATGCGTGTGCAAGGCCGCTGAAAATGCATCGCGCTCTACACTGTTGGTGCAAAATTGCACCGGGGACGTTGCGGCGCTCGTTGGTGGCCGAATACTGGTGCAGTAGACATTTGCATTCAACCCTTGCATTGAATAATTCCCGTAGACACTAATCATAAGGGTAATTGCCTAGGGGGTACGTAAATTTTGTTTTTCTTTTTTGCTTTTGTGGATACCATCAAAGATCGTACACTCATACGACCTTTGATATCATCACACTCTCGGCTTGCTATAATCAAAATATCCCGCAAGAAAACGGCGTATTTCTCGATTTTTAGCGCTTTTTCCGCGACCCGTCGCGTAGACAATACTCTTAAAACTGGACTTCATTCGCGCGCGCTTGGAAAAGTTCCGATTCTGCACTTTTGACGGTGGAATTTGGGATTTTCGATGGATTTTTGGAGGAGACTTAAGGACTTTCCTGTACGTGAATGAGTGTTAATACCGTATGTGTAATTATGTGATTTGCGTGTGATGTGACTGTAGAACCAAAGATCGTACACTTCAGTGTACGATCTTTGGTAGAACTCACTGGCTGGTGATAAAGCACACTGGCAATTAAGTGGCCGAATTCTGGTAGATGACCGAATGCACATTATGTTTACCCCCACTTTGTACTTAGGCGTGGGTCTGCCGCCTTTGACGGCCCCTCTCTAGTTACTATATAAGTATTGTAAAGCAATGTATCCTGCATTGATTACATTGCATTTCTTGGAAACAAAAGTACCCTTGCTATAAGGCACGATCGAATTTTGATAGCATGTACGTTTGGAACATATATATTTGCGTTATATGATATTATATGTTTTCTATATTGCCAAGTGAATAAAGGGCACTTTGGGGGCACACGCCACAGGATTGACCTTCAATAAGCACCCTCTTTATTGCGTACATCTTATAAAGCAAATCTTCTTCTATCATTTTCGTGACTTTTCGTTTATATAAGAGTGTATTTTCTGCATTGCCGGACCTGCTGTTAAAACCGCTCACGCTAGAACAAATGTATTTGGGTTGCTAATATCTGTATTTCGTAATAAAGGGGTGTGCGTAGGCGTGCATTTAGACACCTCCCCAGAGATTACCTTTGATTGTTCACCTCTTTGACAATGTAGTTATTGTAGAGCAATGTTTCCTCTATTAATTAGTTGCATTTTTTTGGAAACAAAAGTGCCTTTGCTATAAGGCATTTCGAATTTCGAAAACATGTACGTTTGGAACATATATATATTCGCATTATTATGATAATTTTATTATATGTTTTCTATATTGCTGTGAGGGTGGGTTGTTTTTTGGCACATCCCACAGGGTTGCCGTTTAATGCGCACCCTCTTCACTGTATAGATCTTGTAAAGTTAAGTCTCTTCTATCATTTCCATTACTCGTCATCGATGAAAATTGTATTTGCTGTATTGCCGGGATTACTTTTACAACCATTCACGCTAGAACAACAGTATACGCGTTGCTAATATCTGTGTTTTGCACTAAGGGGACGTGAGCGTAGGTGTAAATTTGGACACTTCCCAATGGATTACTTTTGAATGTTCATCCTCTTGACAATAAAGTTATTGTAGAGTAATGTCTTCTCTATTAATTAGTTGCATTTCTTGGAAACAAAAGTGCCTTCGATATACGGCATGATGGAATTTTAGAAACATGTACGTTTGGAACATATATATATTCCCGTTGTTATGACAATAAGTTTTCTATATTGCCGTGATGGTGGAATATTATTTGACACATCCACAGGGTTGTCGTCTAATGTGCATCCTCTTCACTGTATGGATCTTGTAAAGTTAAGCCTCTTCTATCAATTCCATGAATTTTCATTGATAAAAAGTGCATTTGCTGTATTGCCGGGACTACTTTTAAAACCATACATGCTTTATAGAACAATGGTGTTTGCGTTGCTAATATCTGTGTTTTGTCTTAAGGGGGCATGAGCGTAGATGTAACTTTGGACCATTCCCAAGGGATTGTCTTTTGATGTTCACCCTTTTAACAATATGGATATTGTAGAGCGATGTCTCCTCTATTAACTAAAACATATTTTTGAAAACAAAAGTGCCCTTAATGTACGGCGCGATCGAAATTTGAAAACATGTACGTTTGGTACACATAGTATTCGCGTTAATGATATTCAATGTTTTCTATATTGCCACGAGGGTGGTGTACTTTGGGTCACATCCCACAGGATTGACATTTAATGTGCATCCTCTCACTGCATAGATATTGTGAAGCAATGCTTTTTCTATCATTTCCACGACAGTCACTGACATAAAAGTGTGTAACTGTAACAGTATTGCCGGAACTACTTCATGCACGAAAGAACGTCGGTATTTGCGTTCATAGTATCCTTGCGTTGTAATTACGAGGCTTGAGCGGAGGTGTAATTTTGGAAGACTTCTTAAGGGATTGCTTTGGATAATTGTTCACCCTTTTGACAATATAGTTAATGTAGAGCAATTTTTCTTCTTGTAATTAAATTGCATTTCTTGAAAACAAAAGGGCAATTGCTGTACAACCGTAACGACTATATGAAGGCATGGTATATTGGAACATATTCGTGCTATGTGGTAGTGCATGTTTCCTATATTGCCCTGGGGGTTAAATGACTTTTAACACATCCCACTCTGTTGCCTTTGAATGTGCATCCCTTTGACTATATGATTATTGTAAAGTAGTGTCTCTACCATTCAAAAATCATGAAAAGTAAAGTGTCTTATTTACCACCCGGCAAAACGACTTTCTATATGCATGTTCAACTGAGTTTGATTTGGCATATAATGCATGTTTTGTTAACCTGTTTTGGGACCACGACGGTCAGGGTAGGAGTATCTGGGCACTTCCCAAGGGCTTGCGTTTGAATGTCCACCTTTTTGACAAAATAGATATTGTAAAGCAACGTCCCCTATTACCTTAATTGCATTTTAACGAAAATAAAAGCGTTTGTGCTATACAGGCGGAAGAACTTTTCAGAGGCATGTACCCATGGAACATTTTTCGCGGTTGTATATTGTACCACGTTTTTCACTGCCGTTACTTTGAGCACCTCCCACAAGGTGGTCTCTGCAAGTGAACCCTTTGTACTGTATAGATATTGTAGATCAATGTTGTTATTTTATCTTTACCCCGGCAATTTTTATAGAAATAGAAGTGTCTTGATATGGCAGGAATTAAATTCAATACAATAAATTATTCAATTCAATTTTTATTTCATTTTTCGACAATAGACATCACTTTTTTTGGAACAGAAAATGAGGTGCGTAAAACTATGTAGGATGAAAAGAATGTACAATGATTGTATAGCACCTTATAAATATTTATACGTAGTCATAAAACTCAAGTGATAGTCATAAAACTTTTTGAGACATGCACTTTTTGAACGACTGTAATTGCGTTGGTATTTGCGTTATAAGGTCATGTATAGAGGCAATTAATGTGGGCACTTCCCATATAGGAGGCTCCCTTCGAATGGTCACCACTTTAACTATGTCAGTGTAAGTCAAAATTGCAGAGCAATATATCTTCTGTTAACCTCATTGAATTTCATTAAATAAAAGTTTCTTTGCTAGAGGACCAGAAGGACTGTTGAAAGGCATGTACTTATAGAACATAATTATGTATTTGCGTCGGTACATGATCATTGCATGTCTTAGACTGCCTTTGGAAGGGGTAACTTTGGGTACCCTCCACGTGGTTGCCCTCGTATGTGAACTATTTTTACCTTATAGATATTGTGAAACAATAATTCTTCTATAACTTTCACTGAATTTTAATGGATAAATGAAACAAAAAGGACGTTATAGAGTTTTTTTCGCTTCAAACAGCTGTATTCACGTGCGTATGATTATGTTTTGTACCGGGCCGTGAGGTTATAGGGATAAATTTGGGTACCTCCCTGCGAGTCGCTTTGACTGTGCACCACCTTTTATTCAAAAAGATATACACATTGTAGAAAAATATCTCCGCTGTCAGTGCCAATTCTATTTCATGGAAATAAAAGAGTCTTTGCTAGACGGCCGAACGACTTAAAAAAAAAATGTACGCTTAGAACAACCGAAATCGCGTTGGTTGATGCATGTTCTGTAATTGGTCGTGTCGATAATATGATCGATAGGGGTAACTTTGGTCACTACCCACAGGGTTTCCTTTGACTGTGCTATCTTCAATATCTCAAAACCCTCAAGGATGCAAGAGCTGAATCATCAAGATTCGAATAAATCACCCTCCAAATAGAGTTCATTCATTACAAAATTGGAGATATAGATGTTGACACTTGTTTAATTTCGTACTTTGATTCTACGTAATTGATGGATTAGCTATCATTATCTGTCTGATGACAAAATTGTAATTTGCGTAATATTATTCATGCTAGGTTACTAATGCTGTAGAGTTTATTTTTGGTGAAGAGAAACTGAAATATCACATTTGAACACTCTTAATATGCTCATATCGGGCGCTTTGAAGCATTTGAATATTCCGTTGGCTCGGTACCCTTTCCATATCATGCAAACGAGGCCCAGATTATGTACATGGAAATATTTGCAGCGCACTAACTGACATTGTAAACATAGGTTTCAACACTTTCGGTGTTCCAATCTGAAACCTAGAAGCGTAGTTTTCATGAAAACACTGTATTTTTATCATTATGGGAGCTAATTTGCATATTATGCAAATGAGGTCCAGATTATGTACATGGAAATATTTGCATCGCACTAACTGAGGTTTCAACACTTTTGGTGTTCCAATCTGAAACCTAGTAGCATAGTTTTCTTGGAAACACTATTTTAATCGTTATGGGAGCTAATTTGCATATTATGCAAATGAGGGTCTGATTGTGTACATGGAAATGTTTGCATCGCACTAACTGACATTGTAAACATAGGTTTCAACACTTTCGGTGTTTCAATCTGAAATCTAGAAGCATAGTTTTCATGGAAACACTGTATTTTTATCATTTTGGGAGCTAATTTGCATATTATGCAAATGAAGCCCAGACTATGTACATAGAAATGTTTGCATCGCACTAACTGACATTGTTAACATAGGTTTCGACACTTTCCGTGTTCCAATCTGAAACCTAGAAGCCTAATTTCCATGGAAACATTGTATTTTTTATCGTTATGGGAGCTAATTTGCATATTATGCAAATGAGGTCCAGACAATGTACATGGAAATGTTTGCATCGCACTAACTGACATTACAAACATAGGTTTCAACACTTTCGGTGTTCCAATCTGAATCCTAAAAGTCTAGTTTTCATGGAAACACTGCATCTTTATAACTATGGGAGCTAATTTGCATATTATGCAAATTTAGCCGATTTGCCCCACTGGATTTCTTGGGACTTTTAGTATGGTGTTTCGGAGCCCATAACAAGATGCACTGCAGTGGAATTCCTACTGTTGCAATTAGTGGTGGGTGAAACCCTATTTTGACTGGACTATTGGTACACACGCATGTACTGACTGGCAGGGATTATCTAGGGAATTTAGGGGTCATGAGTCAATAGTCAGGGGTCAAAGGTCAAGGTCAACTCTCAAAATTTTACTATTTCCTTCATATACTAGTATATGCAATGCTTGCATTACTAGTTTCAAAACTTAATACGTGCATTACCTAATGGAGATTCTCTGGGAAATTTCCAGCCAGAAAGTCAAAGGTCAAAGGTTAAGGGTCAAAGGCCAGGTTTCAATGCCCCCCCCCCCCCCCCCCAAAAAAAAAAAAGTAAATAAATAAATACATAAATAAATAAATAAAAAATAAAAAATTTAAAAAATAAAAAAATAAAAATAAAAAATCTATTTTGTACCGTCATTACACTCTTTCTTCATACCTTGGAAATTAATCAATGCATAAACTTATAAAAAGGTCTGTCAGAATTCACGTAAAAATTCTCAATTCCCCAAATATGTGTACCTGCACTCTTAGAAAATTATAGCAAACCCAGTTCAAGACATTTCTGACAAACCTGTCATTTCAGTATTTTGCCAGTTATGTGAAACTGTCATGGATCACACATTGTGAAGACATTATACTATACGCCTATTGGGAGAATCATGCATTATGGCGGAGGCATCAGTCGCCATAGCGACATTTCTAGTTTGTTTTCTTCTTCTTCTTCTTCTCTTGGTTCCCCCCCCCTCTCTCTCCCTTCTCTCAACATAGTCTCATCTCTCGTTGACTTACCTTTCCACCGTGGAATTATTCATCCTTTCTCCATTGATTCCACATCCCATAGTCCACATTGTTTACTGACTTCGTTCTTCTCTTGGTTTCATGAATCTTCACTTCTCTCTCATATCTCCATGATTTTCCAATCTTCAACACCTCCCTCTTCCTCTTCCCTTCTTTTTCATCTTTCTCCTCCTAACGATGTCCAAACATCTGACTTGATTCTTACTCTCTCTGTTCCCTTCGCTACCGTCTCCACTCGTGAAAGTTCAACTTCCAGACCATTACTGCCCGCCACTCTTCACTTTTTGCCCTCCTTACAACTCCCATATGTCGCTTCCCTCTTCAATTCTCCTCCTTCTAAACTCTTCTTCTGCCAAGCAACGATCCGGTTAAGGACTACATACACATGGTGTCACTGCAATTCTTTATCCCTCAGTGGCATGTTTTCGAATGCATGATGCAGCCAGTAGTTGAGCATGCCGTGTGCAAAATTTGCTTCTGCGCATGATCAAATCCGAGAAATGTCCAGTCCTGGGGAAAACGAGTACAGTACTCGGCCAAAATAGCGTTCAGTCCCGATGCTGGGCAGGAGTGAGCCAGCCAGCCAATCAGCCAATCAACAATCTTGACCCACGCCTCCATCCTAACAGGAAAGCGAAACTGCTTAGATATGGGGACGGGAGACAGAACATGGGGACTGTCACAGCTGATTGCTTGTGTGTATTCTCAGTTTTCCATTGTGTAACGAAAACTCCCAATTTACTTCCCTATGCAAACCTTCAAGCAACACATTGTGGTGTGTTTTATGCAAGTTGCACAATATGCTTGTGTGATTAAGTACAACCAGGTGATAAAATATGAAGTGAACTTCCATGTGTGTCAACAAATTCTATTGAATGTAGACCAATATCATACTTTCTAAAGAATGTAGTACACAGCAGGTGGTGCTAAAAATATCATAATAGCAAGACTTTGAAGAATAAATTCTTTTCTCGCAGTTGTCTGAATGGACATTGTGCCAAGGACTTGATACTTAGGACAGGCAAGTGCCTAAGTGCTAGGTGTGCAATGCAAGTGGGTTTGTAACAACCTGAACAGATGAAACAAGATTGCAAAGATATTTGAAGCATTCATGAGGACTAGTAATTGGTATTTGAATCATTCCAAATTCTAGCTTGGTATTTGGCTGTTTCTATGAAATATACAGTAATGGAGAGTCCATGAGTGTGAGGCCTTTGTGGTAGATATCAGAACTTTACAATCTGAAGTTCACCTGAGTGAAAGGCTTAACTGGAACTTAGCCCAGAACCCCCAAATTATAAGAAAATTTAGGCCAATTTTCACGTTTTCTTTTTCTTAAAATGCATGGTCAACTCTTTACCAAACTTTGCATATAGTAACTAGAGAGGGGCCGTCAAAGGCGGCAGACCCATGCCTAAGTACAAAGTCGGGGTAAACATAATGTGCATTCGGTCATCTACCAGAATTCGGCCACTTAATTGCCAGTGTGCTTTATCACCAGCCAGTGAGTTCTACCAAAGATCGTACACTGAAGTGTACGATCTTTGGTTCTACAGTCACATCACACGCAAATCACATCATTACACATACGGTATTAACACTCATTCACGTATAGGAAAGTCCTTAAAGGGGAAGGCTAGTAACTGATCAGTGGGAATCAGTGGAAATGCTGGGAGATGATTGTTCCAATCCTTATGGGATTCATTCAAGAGTTCATTATATATCTATTGTTGTGTGAAAATGATTTGCTTCAGAATGGTCTCATATTCAAGTAATGTGCAGTTTAATGCTTCCAGGTTAGCGTCCCTAGTCAGTGACGGAGCATTAATCTGCACATTACTTGAATATGAGACCGTTCTGAAGCAAATCATTTTCACACAACAATAGATATACAATGAACTCTTGAATGAATCCCATAAGGATTGGAACAATCATCTCCCAGCATTTCCACTGATTCCCACTGATCAGTTACTAGCCTTCCCCTTTAAGTCTCCTCCAAAAATCCATCGAAAATCCCAAATTCCACCGTCAAAAGTGCAGAATCGGAACTTTTCTAAGCGTGCGCGAATTAAGTCCAGTTTTAAGAGTATTGTCTACGCGACGGGTCACGGAAAAAGCGCTAAAAATCGAGAAATACGCCGTTTTCTTGCGGGATATTTTGATTATAGCAAGCCGAGAGTGTGATGATATCAAAGGTCGTATGAGTGTACGATCTTTGATGGTATCCACAAAAGCAAAAAAGAAAAACAAAATTTACGTACCCCCTAGGCAATTACCCCTATGATTAGTGTCTACGGGAATTATTCAATGCAAGGGTTGAATGCAAATGTCTACTGCACCAGTATTCGGCCACCAACGAGCACCGCAACGTCCCCGGTGCAATTTTGCACCAACAGTGTAGAGCGCGATGCATTTTCAGCGGCCTTTCACACGCATTGACATTGAGCACGCATATCGTGCAGTGTGACTGCGACCGAGCAAAATGCTCCTCCAACGAAAAAAACAATCAATGTTAATTTGAAAAATCATCAAAATACGGGCCAGTTTGTGATGACGGAGAATGAACTTTCATAAATCTAGAAGGACATAGTCCCTCAAATAGGCCTAAACGTAAATTTCGGAATTCTTACGAACATTTGAGCAGCGAAGTCGGATCGTTGGGGAGTTTATGTTTTCGTATGGTAGCGGAAAATCGCAAAGTGAGAAACGGGAAATTTTCGGAATGGTCACTATACCATGGGGTCAAAACTTCAAGGTCACACAGAATTTGCAAGGGTCAACCGATTATCACCAAAATCTAATCGATTCTTTCCTGTCATTATCCAAACATTCCCTGAACATTTCGTGCAAATCCGTTTACCCGTTCTCTTGTTATCTTGTACACAAACAAACAAACAAACAAACAAACAAACAAACATACAAACAAACAAACAAACAAACAAACAAAAACAAACAAACAAACAAACAAACATACGGAACCCTTTACATAACCCCCTGCCGATTTTCATCGGCGTGGGTAATTAGTATCACTATTGTGATACAAATGAGCATTGTGCCACACTTTGGGTCCACAGGACCCAAGTTGGAGAATCTTTCAAAGTCTGCTGTCAAACAAAAAATGATAGATAAAATGCTGTGAGTGCATACACATATATTTTGAGTGTAGTTTTCAGTTTGCTTATGGTATATTTGGGGTGCTCTGCTCTGGGCCCTGTGGTTGACCAAATTGGAGCCCAATTTTTGCATTTTTGTCATGAAAATGCATGGTCAATTTTGTCTGTAAACTTCGAATTTATTATTACGAGAGTGCTAGAATATAGATTTGTACTAATGGGCACCTTGCCCCCAGCTCACAGGGAACCCCAGAGCTCCCAAATTCTAAAAGGAAACTTTAAAAAAGAGATATCATCTTCTTTAAACCAGAATTGCTCCGAGTATGCACCATACAGTGTATATTTGGTGAATGCAACAAGTTACAAGTTTGTAGATGCCAGATCAAGGGATGAGCCCCAGGATCAAATTAGAGCCCAGTTTTAACATTTTGATGGTATTATTGCCAGTGTATACACGATGCCCCCAAAGCTTACACGTTTGTTATGTTCTTCTTCGTTAGTAGTCTGCAACAATCATGGAAGGTGAACTTGCGATACTCAAGTGAGCACTAGACTAACTGGGTCTCTTGTTACATGTACGAGATCAAGCGGTTCCATGACATTTGCTCCAGCAACAATTGCTGCCATGAAGTAGCTGCATGCTGAGCCACACATAAATTCTACCCATAAACTGAACGTGTAACCCTAATCCTCACATCAAACAAAACCTAAAATCCTTTCACAACCTGAAAAAGACAGGTCGAGCAATTGTCAGAGGATTAAATGTTGTGTCACTACAGTACTAGTAGCTGATGAAGGCATGGAATTTAGGTAAAGTTTCCTTCAAAGCTGTCTTTTCGTGATAATGATAGAGACGGTAAACATAGTATTTGATAAGTTTATTCGAGAATAAATGCGAGGAAATTATGGAAAAGAACATATTGAGAGGTCAGAGTTCATTTTTAAAGCTGTTGACCATCTTTCTAAAGCTTGGTCATTATTTGTGATATATTCTAAGTGTGAGATGCCTCAAAATGGCATGTCGTAATCAGTTTTACTCTTCACCTATTTCTTCCAGTATGACCCTTATAACCCTTTGCCAAGGGCAGCCCATGCACCTCGCAGAGGCAGCCCCCAGGTTGACGTTTTTGAGCTGGCCCGCCACAAGGGTAATGTGGCAGCACTCCGCAACATGACGCACCAGGCTGCAGAGGACTTTGATGGTCTCAAGAACAGAAGTAAGTTTGCATCTACTCTACTTGTCATTTCATACTCAGAGGAGTCTAGAGCAGTGTGCAATTTAGCTTGGCTTACCTCAAAATTGTATTAAATGCACAGTATTCATATTCTTTGTTGAAGAATTAATTTAAAGGATGTGTACAGTTCTGGTCGAGGTGAGGATTTAGCTTTTAACGCTTTGCGAGATATTCAGAAACCACTCTATGAGATGTCAAAGAGCATGTAATTCTAAAGGGCATCAAAAGTTTATATGATTAAAATCAGTTTTGAAATGGCTGAGATATCCCAAAACAAGGCAAAACAAAGAGATCCTAATAAAAGGCATGTCCTGGCGCCTTTTATTATTATCACTTTTGTGGACATCTCAGCCATTTGAATACCAATTTTCATCAAATAAACATTGAATCCTTCTTAAAATTACATGCTCTTTCATATATCATAAGAGGTTTCTCATTATCTCACTTAGGAATGTTCAAAAAATGAATCCCACCTCAACCAGTACTGTACAGTCCCTTTAACATAATGAAACAGAAATTAAGATACTCTGTGAATGATGCATGATTGAAATTGTCTGTTCTTTATAGATTTAACATTACTTAAGCATCTAATATGTATTGCACAATTTACAGACTACATCGGAGTATAAGAAATATTTGAAGTGCATGGTAACAATTTTAACATTATGAATGTGGATGCCTATGAGAGAAATTTGAAGGAAGTGGTTTTGTTGGATGCTGTTTCAGACATGTAGGTTTGAATTAAAATGCTTCATCAAATATTAAGTTTTATGGTAGATATAATTGAACAAGGGAGGAAGAGAAGTGAAAAGGTGAAGTGCAGGTAGAATATATATCATCTCATCTATCATAGCCATTTGAAGTACATTGTCAGTTCACATTCCAAATTCAAGTGAGTTGTATTTCAAATGAACTACAGCCATTTTTTTCAACAGTGTGTACATCTGAACATAATTGAAAGTTACATGTACAATGGGCTGTTAACAGATTAAAGAAAAGAATAAACACATTGATTTGGAGCTACTGAGGATAGTGAAACAAATGATCTGACTGAATTATGGTACATGTATTGGGAGAGTGAATGCAGACGACTGTAATCAAATAAGCTTATAGCTTGAAGACGCTACAGCCGTAAAAGAGAAAAAAATGGGCAAAGCATAAGATTGTCCTGTCAGACATGAGAGTGAATACCAAGGGAAGACATTTAAGGGTAAATGGAAACATGCATTCAATATTATGATATTTCGGATGCATTTTGTGTTATTTATTCAAATGCCTTATCAACTATTAGATTATATGACGACTATAATTTGAACAAGAGAAAACGAGAAGGAAAAATACAACCAAAAGTTTCATCTTGACAAGCTGGAGATTGGTGCATATGTCAGTTCCTGATGTTGTCTTGTAGAGTTGTGTAATTTTCTTGCAGTCATAAAATGGTTAATGAAACTTTGGAGAGAAACAATGTCTTCATAAAAGTGACAACCAAATAGTTTAACGAACTTTGAACAATTTTCAGAGTACAAATTTTTAGTTAGGTCTCAAGAGGGGTTGATGTTTCAAATACAGCATGTTTAAAATAACAGTAGTCCATTTTGCATGGCAGTGCTATATGCAATAGGTGATGTGGCCCATTAGTGAAGTGCAGGTAATGTACAAGACAAATTATACAATGTATTGTGGCCTGTCTGACCAGGCAGCAACACTCACAGCAGACAGCAGCTTAAGGATGCCTTCCCAAACAAACCTGACTCGGACATTTCCCTTGAGGCCCAACAGAGGGCACTCCTCAGAGCACAGCAAGAGAAACTTGAGGAAATGCGTAAAGGTCAGGAGGCTATGCATGATTGTTGTAGGCCTTTAAAGACACAGTAACCTCAGGCAATATCTGGCAGAAAACCACTGTGATCCAAAGAAAAAAAACCCCCAAAAAATATAAATAATTGATAAAGCTAAGCAATAATCAACAAATATTTTGAATAATTTAGAGACGGACCAGAAGGACACCTGTGCCGATGTGTGTTTTTTATGACTTAAACCTGGTTACATGCACATACTGATTACTACCTTTCGTACACTAAGGACTTCTTATGGGCGAGAGAAACTGTTTAAAAAATCCAATCCAGCACAAGCATTCTCTTTGTTGTGATCAACTTGTGCAGTGCCTTTGTGGTTCAGAACAAGATTGCCTGAAGCTATTGATACAAAGTGTTGTAACAAATAGCTTGAGACTTAAAAGTTGACATAATCCAAACACTGGTATAACAGTATTGAAAAGAATGATATTCACAAAGTGATATGAATTACCAAAACACTGGAAAGTTTATGACACGTTCATTTTAAATTGATTATGCATGATCTAAAGCTGACTTAGTGATAGGTGCCACGGGTAAAACATATACTATATCTGCATCAATCTTTAAATAGGAAATAGAATAACACTTTCATTTCATTCAATTCGATTCAATTCAATTCAAACTTTATTTCATTTTTCGAAAAGAAGATACACATTTCACTTTCTTTGGTAACGTTGAATAAGGTTGCATAATCAAAACAAACAAGCACAACATACATACCCTGGTACTCTCTGTGTAAACAGTTTATCTTTTTATCACTCCACATCAGCCATACTATGAAATACCTTTCCTGCCAGAATGCCTTTGCCTTTACTGTGACTTGAAAGTTGTCCTACACTTCAGTTGTTTTACATGTAGTTCGAGACTAACAAAAAAGGGGAATCCACTCTGACTCTGGGATGCACACTGCCTGGTTTCTCATTTTGGTGATGAAGATGGTTGAATATTTTTTATCATATTTATCCATGCTTGTAAATCACTGACATCTACATACACGTATATACTGTATTCTTTAATTCTTTTTGAGTTTTCAGACAAAATCCTGTTATAAACAGTTTATGAGTTGCATTTCCTCACTTAGATCTGTAGCAGCACTCTGTTTGTTTCAGTCATTTTATTGTTATGTGGCATGTAACATGCATGCAACACAATTTAGCCCATAATAAGTCTCTAAATTTATATTTGCATGTAGTGTCCCTGAAATCCTGATATGGAGTTGAGAAACCTAGATGATACTGCATTTCTAGTGGAATAAGTAATGAAGAAATAAATTCTTCATTATTACAGACTGGATCCCTCTATTTTTGCCTGTGTTGTTATTTGTATGTATCACCATAATAGCCCTAGTCTTAAACACATATGAATTGTGTCAAGCTTCACTGGTTTTTTATTTATTCATTAATCTCTCTTCATCATTCCTATGTGGTGGTCCTTTTCTTTTCACTAGTTTACCAATCATACTTCCGATCAGAAGATAACATGAACGCCCAGAAAGACTTCTTTGTTACAATGCCCAAGCAAAAGCAGTCCTTGAGTAAGCATGGTGGCTATGGATATCTTTCCTTCACACATTCAGCTAATGCAGCCTTGATTTTGTCTTCATCACTTCTGTAATCACAGCGCAGGTCTTTTTTATTCTCACTTATATAACCAAAGTAGAGCAAAGCTATCTATCTATGGGTCCATCCTGACTGTTTTGATAACAACAACTGAATGCGATAAATATCATGATAAGATCACTCTTAACCAACCTCGGCAGAATTTGCTCCGAGGAATTTTGATAAGAATTAAAAACTTATCAAGGCTTCAAACACTTCCAGTAGTGATGATAAGTTTGAAATTCTGCATATTAACAAATTCTCAAAGCACTATATTCTAATAAAATATCAGTGATTGAACAGAATACTTTGTATTGGAATAATGATGCCAATATTTGAAAAGTGATTTAAAGCCTGCAATAACAGCTATGAATGTGTAGTCACTCACAAACAATTAAAGTTGAGATATTCAATAATCACTTGAATTGATCATTTAATTCTGATTCATTAACTTTATCATCAGTAGTCAGATTCCTATTTTCCATAGAAAAAATTAAGGACTCTTCTATTAGGCAGGAAGTTGTTGCATGGAAAAGATGTGTCTTATGATACCTTATAAGGTATAATTGTAGCTCACCTTCTACCATACATATTGAGAAAACAGTTTGCTTTATTAGATGTATCAAATATTTCTTTGTGTTAAATATCTTTAACAAACAGTACTTTACTTTAGTCTTGTTCAAAAGAAAAATATTGTGATCATATGTATCAAAGTTCAGATTGTGGAGTAAAATGAATTTTTCATGAGCAGCTGAATGATCCTCACACACACAATATGGAATTTATTAACCTTTTCCCTTTTTGTTTTGTGGTTTTCTCTATGTAGTGTTTGGACAAGGTAAACTTACAAATTACAATAATGCCTGGATTGTTCTCTAAAATATATAAGAAATGTACCTTCATAGCTATCTGCATAACTATGTCGTCAGTGTAAGATGTTTAGTTTCTCAAAATTTATGTTTAAATGTGAACATGTGAACCAGTGAAATAGTTGCAATTAGATTTTGATGAAATTAGCGAGTAATTTCGTGAGGGCAATGTGATCATTGATGAGCAGTCTATACATCAGAACTAATGATGTGGTGAACACCAAGAGGGGAAGGACTTCCACTACACTTCGTTTCATTGCTTCTTTATTCCTTGTTTTGTTGAATTTCTCAATCAAAAAGATTAGTGACTTTTGAAAGATTTAGATGCACATAAATATTTGTGTCTTACCTATAAGTGCTGTGATTCTTGATGCTGTTATTTAGCCATATATTTTGGGTGCAAAGGTTCATTCTTATTTCACTTATGAAAGGAGAAAGTGTTTGCAGTTCAAGTAGAATAACATAATGTGATTAAGCATATGAAAAAGAAAAAAGTATTGTGTGTGTGTTTTCCTGTGAGGTAAAACAGAATCAAGCCCAAGATCCTAGCTCACTTTGCTTCATGTTGCTGTTCATTTCCATTCCATTCCATTTATTCATTTATTTATTTTTTTTGTAAGTGCTGATATCAGATTAGTTTTTCACATGTGACCAGTCATCACTTTCCTTTCTCTCTCTCTTTTTTTTTCTTATTCTTTTCTTCTTTTTTGGGGTGCTATATTGTGATCACCTGTAGACACAACCCTCTGTCAACCTAAAGAGTGCATACACATCACACCTCTTACTATTTTTTGCATAGGGCTGGACATCAGGTCTTGTTTTGATAAGTTTTGTGATTTGGTGAATATACCTTGTAGTAGACATAGGTGTCTCCTTTCCTTCAAGTAACTCCTGTCTAGAACAGAGCATTGTAGTACTGTGTTTCCTTATTTAAACTCTGTCACTACCATTGGAACCTGTTTCAAATCAGTATCATTGAGATGATAGTTGTGGAGGGGTTACTAGAAGGGAGGTGCTACATTGTGTCTTGCTGAAGTCCGTATGATCACAATGGCTTTAATATATTTATTAAGTTTGCACGATATGTTTAATGGCAAAACTTTACTTACATTCTTACTCTGTTTTAAACATATTTATTTCTTCTTCTCTTTCTTTCATTTACCTTCTGCAATTTGCTGATTCAAACAACATATCATATAATCTTAAAGTCTTTGTCTAGACAAGACTTGCATATTGCCATTCATATTATTATTACTTTTGTTCATAGTCTCTGCTCTGTATTCCTTATCAAGATTTAATGGTCAAGCATAATGCTGCTGAAAATTTATTTGCTTGGATGAATATTTGCCTAACATAATGCAACAGCCTACTATAGCTATTGAAATGTTCATGTGTGTAGAGTTTTGTATGTAAAAATGTGTCTCAGCTGCATGATACTCTTTTTTTAAGCAGTCTCCCTCTACCTTAGCTAGCACACAGACAACCACCCAGAACAACAACATTGCCTTGCTTTTCCAGTCAAAATTCTTGATGAAAAGATCATTTGAGTGGAATGAATTTCTGAGCTGGAAATATCTTTCCTCTATACACATTTAACTTGCTGATTATGGCTGCATTCAAGTTTAGGGATGTTTTAAAAACTATGGAGATTTTAATAAATACCTCTCAAGTAGATCGAAGACCATTACACAGATTGTTATTAATGATTAAATAATAACATGCTCCTGAATTAATATACATTTACAGGCAAACCTACAACAGCCACAGGGGTGCCTAACATGAATACCATTGGCAGGGTAAGTTTGCTGTTATTCAAGTATCAATAGTTGATGAATCTCTCTTGTGTTTCAAGATTTCAGACAAGTTTCTTATCGATGATGAAAAAAAAAATCTGTGATGCTGTACATTAATATTTGTACTGCTTTACCTCAGTTATTTTGACAGAATACTGCTTATTAGTGCCATGAACTTAATGATCATACTCTTCAGCTGAGAGACTACTTTCAGGCTTGCTGTATAGAGCTTTTAAAGTCATGTGGTGTTGATATAAAAAGAATCAAACTGACAACAAGTATTTCCATGAATGTAAAACCTGCTACAGGTAAACAGTTGCTGTACATCTTACAACAGGCTCACTGTTAATTCAGTAGTCCATATTGCAGGGCTGTGACCTCATTTCATTTTTGTTCTTTTTGTTTAGTTTTTATATATACATATATATTCCTTTGACACTGATGTTTGATATCTTTCATGTAACAGTGCATGAGTTTTTTATACCAACTTTTGTCAGGATGAATAGGAAGCATGTATAGTGGTAAAACTGAGCACCTTTTAGGCAAGATTAAGGTTAACCTCTTTCTGTCTCTGGTTTTATTTTGTTTTTCGCTGCAGGGGTCTCCCTCCATCCCATTGGACTCTGACAGTGCATTTATTGGCATCGACACTGGTGAGACCCATATGCCTGCACCAATGAGAAGCCGAATAGCTCCCTCTCCAGTCAATGCTGAAGACAGAAAGGTTTGCAACAGCATCAACAACTTTTTAGATATTTCACAATGAGGCAGCAAGTTACCGCATCCTTGAATGTGCCTGTCATATGTGACCCTGCATCAGAGAACCAACAAAAAGTTTCCAGACATAGACTTTTAGTTATGGCCAGATTCTGAAAGAATAACCTTTAAGCTTTAAAATGATGTGTAATGGTAATTCAATTCTAATGGATTCTCCTAACCTATCTAAATATTGGGAAGAAAGAACACGCCCCGAAAAAGTACATTATGTACTGAGAAAAGACGCTCTGAAGTGTAGGGTCTATTCAAGGTCTTAATCATTCCGAGCCCAATGTGCAATGAATGAGACCAAAAAACAAAATGTAAAACTCCATAGCAACAACATTGAAGAGATTATCAGATTATGCTGAAACTGAGCATACTCTTCTCACGCATTCTATTCATGACTAATACCATCTTTCACAGCAGTAGCCTTACCCTTTCAAAAGTCATTAGAGTTGAAAGTGAAGTGTAAAGGTTTTCTAAGAAATGAAAAGGGGCCTGTAAGACATACAAATTTGTGCCTAATCACAGTATTCTTTGAAGAAAAAAAAATGTGTTCTGGAAACGCAGCTACTGCTAAATGCACAATTTCCCTTTCGTATTATGAACCCAAACTTTAGAATATTGTAGAAGAATTGCCCATTCAGAAAGTACGAAAAACTCAAGATTGGCTATTCAACCAGGGCGTACGACTTTTTGTTTATTTTGCAATGCACAGTCACATATTATGGCTTTGATTTGGTTGCATTAGCCATGTGTTACACAAACTGGAGAAATGGAGGGAGGACACTAAATATAAGAAAGGTTTGTCACACAGTGTACTGCCTAAGCACAGAGATCCCTTTGACATAACACAGAAATTAAATGCTAATCTCAGCCATGTATTATCTTATACAATGTACCATGTACAATACATTAGTCTCCACATGTGAATAGACAGTTCCAATGCATGTCATACTTACCGGATTATCAGGTAGGCATTCCAGTTTAAACAGGTAGAAATTTTCCAGGCAAGCCTCATGTATTCTCATCGTTTCCTGCAAGTCTGTGGAATGTATGAAATTTACCAGTAAATTCTGAAGGAAGTGTAGGTGCTTAGAGGCAATAAAGCACTGTGGCTTATGTTCTAACATGTTAGTGTGCAGTGAACAATTAGTTCACCATATTACTACATGTAGACGCATTTATACCTGTCATGTAAAAATCATTACACCAGTGTCAAACAGACTATCATAGATACACATAGTAGTGACACACTGATCACTATAAGTGTCTAACCAGCCCTTGATAAAAACAAAGAATAAGCTAGCTCCATTGAGACTCTTGCCTTTCTTCGAATGTTCACAAAAAAGCGAACTTAGATCGCCATTAATGAACACATGATTTATGGCTGCATGCAAGTTTGCGATGTCAAGTTTGCACTTTAATACAGTGTCATATTGATATGACTTGTCCAATGTCTATCATATTTTCATGAATGTTGAATCTGCACTCATGCAAGCAACGACTAGGCATGAATTACTGATTATTGGTATCCTTTACAGTTGGTCATCAACGAGGCACATACGTATATGAAACACAATAATTCTGTTTGGTTTCTATGTTTTTTCCTTAAAACCATTACAAGAGAAATTAGGGTTTCTGCGAAGGCTACATGCAACTTTAAATGAGCCATAGTTGTAGTGATATACTGTGCATGATATGAATGTGGTGCTATATAATAAGTGCACAGTATGTCCCCCAAAAAAATTACATTCGCATTTTCGCATTGATAACACCCAATATGATTAAACTGTCCAAATGCAACTTCAGGATCTTACTATACAACATCTTGGCTCTATTTTGCAGAAAACCCCATTAAATTTGGTTGAGCAGTCACAGAGAAATGTGGATTGTTGTAAAGCATGTTATGAGTCTGATTCTTCCAAGTTTAGCACTTCGATGCTCTTGTGTGTGAAAACAATAGACAGAACTTGGAGGGTAGAGATTCCTGACATGCTCTACAAAATTCCTTATTTCTCTTTGACTACTGAAGCAAATTGAATGGGGTTTTCTGTAAGATGTGGGCAATGAGTTATAGTTTCATACCCTGAAATTTTATATGGATTGATTCACTATTTTTAAAGTTATCATTGTGGAGTGTCCCATTAAAATATTTTTGGGGGCACACTGCATGATAGCTATGATGTGTACGAAACACCCTCTCTGGCGGTACTCCGCTTAATTGGGTAAGAAATGCTCTCCCTGACACTACCCTATTAAGTGGAGAGTGCTATACTCGGTTCTGATCAACATGAGGAGAGGTTTGCTGTTCACCATGCTGAAAGTCCTGATAGGAATTGGAGAAAGAAGAAATGAGGAAAGTGAACAGAAAGGAGCAAAGGTAAGAGAGGGAGAGTAGAGTCTTCTTACATTAGGAATTGGTGAAGAGGTGAGAAGGACTAATCACCATGTTGGTAGCCCTTATAAGCTTTATTGGGTATTCTTTTTGCTGTAAGCTGTAAAGTCCAAGGACGACAGTTTACCAGTACTGTATGGAGAGCCAGCATAATAATAATAGTAATAATATAATGTTCTTTTATGGCGCAATTCAACACAAAATAGGTTCTCAAAGCGCTTTCCATACAGTGTACATATATAACATAATGAAACGTATTAGTTACAACTGAAAATTGGCAAAGCACATATGATAACGGTATAATTCTACTATACTACTGCAAAAGTTACTGAACATTGTACGCTAAGTGAAATAAGTGAGTTTTCAATTGTTTTTTGAACAGTTTAAAGTCTTCTTGGGATCGGGGTAGCTGAGGAAGGGAGTTCCAGAGGACTGGACCTGCATAAGCAAAAGTCCTTTCCCCGTATCTCTTGGCCCTTCTTGTGTTGACTTGAAGCAAGTGCTGAGAGGAAGATCGGAGATTTCTCATAGGGTCGTATGGAGTGACGAGTTCAGATATATAGTCCGGTGCCATATTGTGTAGAGCCTTGTGAACAAACAGAATGATTTTATACTGGATCCGGTATTGAATAGGGAGCCAGTGAAGCTCAGCGAGGATTGGTGTTATGTGATCCTACTTCTTACACTTTGTTACCAGACGTGCTGCAGAGTTCTGGATCCTTTGTAATTTACTAATCTCCTTGTCTGGAAGGCCAATTAGTAAGCTGTTGGAAAAGTCAAGGACAGAAGTCACGAACTCATGTACTAGTACCTCTGTTGTTCGCTTGTCAAGAAGGGTTCGGATTTTTCCTATTTTTCTCAGGGCAAAGGAAGCACTACGGCAGATATTGTTGACATGTCGATTCATTTGAAGATTGTTGTCCAGGAAGACACCCAAATCATGAACTGCTGCAGATGGCACGACTTGGCACTGTCTGGATGCAATGGGAGTCAGGGTTCTGGAAGGCTTGACATGAGATGTCACATGGAGCACCTCCATCTTTTTGTCATTCAGGACAAGGTGGTTGCATTCCATCCATTTCTGGATATCTGTCAGACAGAGCTCAAGCCTCCTGATGATTTGATTTCTGTCTGTGGATTTCATAGAAATGTAGAGTTTGGTGTCATCGGCATACATCATACAGTCAAATCCAGGACCTTTGATGATTTCCTGGACTGCAGTGGTGTAACAGATGAACAGAAGTGGTCCAATTACGGATCCTTGAGGGACACCCCATTTAAGTGGAATGGGGTCGGAGGTGATGCCGTCAACTGTCACTTTCTGTTCCCTGTCAATAAGGTATGATGATAGCCAGGCTAATGCTGTTTCGGCCTTGCCGAACCTGCTCTTCAGCATGGAGAGAAGGATCGCACGATCTATCGTATCAAAAGCTGAGGACAGATCTGAGAGGACAAGGATGGCTTGACATTTGTCGTCAAGGGACTGCAAAAGGTCATTGTGCACTCGCAAAAGTGCTGTCTCAACACTATGATGTTGTCTGTAGGCAGACTGCCTCGTGGCCAGGAGGGAGTTCCCAGTTAAGTACCGCATAAGCTGCTGACATACTACACGTTCAATGACTTTTGCCAGAAATGGAAGATTCGAAATTGGGCGGTAGTTGTTTAAGCACTCTGGATCGAGATTGTGCTTCTTCAGTACGGGTGTGATGAGTGCTGACTGAAGGGATTTTGGGAAAACTCCATGATCAAGAGAGTGGTTTACCATGTCCGTAATGGCAGGAAGAAAGGTATCCGTACAGTTGCTGAACACAATAGCAGGTGCTGGATCCAAAGGACATGTCTTTATTTTCTTGGATTTTATGAGCTTCAGCACGTCTTCTTCTGACACATTTTGAAATGCTTCAAGACTGCAGGTCAAAGAGCTCATGGGATTCTTCAGCACTGAAAAGGAGCCAGAGAGGGAAGTTGGGTTCATCTCCGAGTTGTACAGGGGATTGCACAGTTGAGTGATCATCAAATAACTTACAGAGTCTCTCAGAGAGTTCTTCATATGAGTCATGGGAAGGTAAAGTCTGTCCAGGGCGCTCGATGGTAAGGTCATGTATCAGCCTGAATAGGTCGTTTCTGTTGCAGTCATTGATCAGCTTCTGGTGATATAATCTTTTGGCCTGTTTCAGGGCAGTATGGTATTCTGTAGTGGCCTTCTTCATTATTTGTTTATCAATCGTCAGCTTTGGGACAGACTTTCTCAACTACCGTTCTTTGGAACGCAACTTCTGTTTCTGTTCTCTTAGTGAATCGTCATACCAGGGAGCATGAGGTCGCAGATGTACAGATCTAACAGTCACTGGTGCATGTTGATCTAGGGTGTCTTTGATTGAGTTGTTGAACAGTTTCACCTTCTCACACAAGTCAAGATCTTCGATGTCGTACGCTTTGGCAAAACAACTTTTAACATCATCACTGAATCTTGTGTAGTCAATGCCGTGCAGTTTGCAGAAACGAATTTCCTTCTTGGTAAGCGGGGGGCTTGCCAGAGATGCAGTGAAGACTATTGCTGCATGATCAGAAGGCATCATGGGGAGAACTGAGACATTGCTGACAGTGTCATCGTCCTCTCGTACAATCAGCAGGTCTAATGTATGACCCGGAATGTGAGTTGGTTGAGAGACAACCTGCTTCAAACCACAAGACTCCAGCATATCACGAAGTTTTCTTGTACTTGGAGTAAGTGAGTCATCGAAGTGGAAGTTGAAATCTCCACAGATTATCACCTTACTGCATAGAAGGCTGACAGATTCGAGAAACCTGGAAAACTCCGTAAAGAAGAGTGAGGTGCTGATGCCCGTCCGTGGTGACCTGTAGATGGTGATGAGCGAGAAAGTTTTTTTTGACCAGAGCATGATACTGTTAACTCTAGGCATTCAAAGGATTCAAAGGAATGAGATTTACTGGTGACATGGTAGCGGTTCCGCAATATGACACAAAATCCTCTACCTTTCTTTCCTTTGCGAGGCAGCTTAACAATGCGGTAGTCTTTAAGCGTGTTCTGGATTTCAGCTAATGTGGGACTGTCACGACTGTCGCCTCTGAGCCAAGCTTCAGTTATGGCCACAACATCCAGTTTCTCGGTTATAACAAAATCACATACTGCTGTTGGTTTATTCATCATGGACTGTGCATTCCAATAGCCAACTCTGGTGAGGGGTGCTTCTTCATTGAGATGGCAAGTTTGTGAGATCCTTTTCGGTGCAGGAGTTCTTTGTTCAATGATCTTATTTGATTTTCGAGTTCGCCTGTTGCCTAAGAGGACAGGGATGGCTTTCTGGGTCTTCTGAAATGACCTGCGACCTCGTCGGGTGGGTTTGACCTTAGATATCCCAAGCTCCTTCAAAGCATGATACACATCAAGTTGAAGTTTCCCTTTCTTGACCTGCCCACCTATGTGTTTTAGTTCTTTCGAACAGTAACGGAGACTGCTTGGGGTAGGTCATGGGGTACAAGCTGGATAGGAGGGGGCTTGTAGACATTGATGATGTGAAGGCCTTGCACCTTGATGAGGTGCCATTGGAGGGCAGCATTCTCGGTGCAGGTGGCAATGACATTACACTCTTTCAAGCTAATTTCACATATGTAGCAATACCATGATGCCAGCTGCCTGTAAAGGCAAGTAAAATCCTGGGTGCAGGACTTGTCAGAGAGATGAGTCTCCTGAAAGACGATCATGGCAAGTTGCCACTTGTATATAACATCTCTCCCCAGGATTGAGGCCCTGTACAGTGAATTGTAACATCCCAGGGGTAGGCATCGTCAGGTAAGGTCATCAATAATATACGGAATTCAAATAATGTATATAATATTCACAATGCAGTTCGTAAGAGTTCCTCGGTGAAGAGGCTAGTAATGGCATGTACAAAGACACTGATGTCTCAACTAGATCAGATCAAATGACCGAAAGGTAGGCAACTCGTTAACTGGTAGAGCAAAGGGTGGTAAAATGGGCTCCCCAGTCATGACCACATACTGTAAAAGTGGATATTTTCACGTGACTAATTTTTTGCGCTTGGCCCAGTAAGAAGAGTTTCACATTTTTTAAATCCACAGAATCAAGACAGTAAGTAGCGGGAACATATGGCAAGCAAAAATATTCGCTTTTATTTTCATGCTATTTTCTGGTTGCGCAAAAATTTCAACACTGCAAAAATTTCCACCTTTACAGTAGTCGGTGTAGAAGGCACACTCTGGCAGATGCTTTCCCAGCAACGTTCTGTCTGTGCATGGTGACGGAAGGTGAGTAAGGGGTGGAGTTTCACTCCAAGGTAAGTTGGAGTGGCACAGAAAGGGAGGTTGGTTCCTTGGAGTTTGACTTGGAGTTGGCAGTCTGCTTCCTTGTTCTGGTAGAACACAGAAGAAATGGTCCTTTGTGCTTTGAGTTACTGCCACCATTGGTGGTAGTAGACTTGCAGAGTCTGCATGTCTTGGGTGAGGGTGTGTTCAGCTTCCTCAAAGGAGTTTGAGGTTTAGAGGATAGCCAGGTCATCGGCGTAGGCGTATTTAGAGCTGCTAATGTGGGGGATATCTGCTGTGAAAAGGTTGAAGACTGATGGTGCAAGGACTGAGCCTTGGAGAACACCATTGTTGATGGTCCTGGTTCTCCTTGACATGCCATCAATGATAACTTTGAAGCAGTGGTCTGAGGTGATGTTTGTGATGGCTAGGACCATCTGTCTGTCTTGTAGTGCTTGTTAGAGCTTGAGGACAAGTCCATGATGCCAGACTTTGTCAGAGGCGGATGAGAGGTTTTGGCTTTAGGATGGCCACAACAGTGGCCTTCTTCCATTGCAGGAGGTTTTTGGCATCACAGAGACATGGCGACATGAAGTGTCTTAGCCAGTCACTTAGGCGAGGACCAGCATGGTGTAGTTGTTCTGGGTGGATGTTGTCGGGGCCAAGGGCTAAACCACACTTGAGCGTGTCTAATCCTCGTCTCATTTCAGACGTAGTGGAGGCTGTTTTGAGGCCACGATCAGCAGATGGAGTGTTTCTCATTCCCGTCAGTTTGTTGTTGATATCGCTGGAGAAGTCCTTGTCAGGGGAGGGGTATATTCCATTGTTGATGAGAGTGCGTTCTATTGCATCTGGTGTGACAGGGCAAGCATTTTTCTTGGTTTTCCTTCCAGTGAGTCTGTTGATTAGTTGCCATGCTTACCGGCTTGAGTGTATGAAGTCGATGCTCTCACAGGCTTCCCGCCCGTGTGCCTTGCGTGTGTCGTCAAGGTGAGACTTCAGGTGGGCTGCAGCGTCTGTGGCATATTCAGAATTTTGTGAGTTATGGAGTGTCTCGTAGAGCCTTTCACACTCCTTGTCCCATCCGGGGATATACTCTTTCCGACAGCCTCGTGGGATGGCTGCTTTTGATGAAGCGCTGACTACTAGGAGGAAAGCACTATGAACCTTGTTGATGCCAGTAGTAGGGGCAAGGAAGATTAGCTGCTAGGTTATCTGTCTCTTCCTTGTAGACGTTCCAGTTGCCTTTGCAGAAATTGCATCTCTTTGCTTAGCATGTCAGAGTTGGGGACACTATGGGTGTGCCATTAATAATAATAGGTATATGGTGACTCTGAGGAAAGCTGTCTAGTACTAGTCTCTCAGGGGCATCTGAGATCAGAGGATTCACTATGCCACCGTGCAAGGTCTGGGTTGGTGGAGGAGTCCCATCTGCTGGAGTAGAAATTGGTAGGTTGACGTCTATTGAATAGCAGGTAGAGGTCAAATTCTGAAGCCCAGTTGCATAACTCTTTGCCATTTGACGTGCAGTAGTCATATCCCCTGTCAGTGTGCTGCCAGTTGAAGTCGCCGGCATACAGTACCGAAGACTGCTTGGGGTAGGTCATGGGGTACAAGCTGGGTAGGAGGGGGCTTGTAGACATTGATGATGTGAAGGCCGTGCACCTTGATGAGGTGCCAGTGGAGGGCAGCGTTCTCGGTGCAGGTGGCAATGATGTTACACTCTTTCAAGCTAATTTCATATATGTAGCAGTACCATGATGCCAGCTTCCTGTAAAGGCAAGTAAAAGCCTGGATGCAGGACTTGTCAGAGAGATGAGTCTCCTGAAAGAGGATCATAGCAAGTTGCCACTTGTATATAACATCTCTCTGCAGGATTGAGGCCCTGTACAGTGAATTGTAAGATCCCAAGGGTAGGCATCGTCAGGTAAGGTCATCAATACAGTTGAACCTCTCTTATCCGGCCTCCCTTTATCCGGATCTCTCTATTATACGGACGCAATCTCGCCGTGATTTTTTTTAAAGATAATTACGGGAGGAAAGGGGAATTCCCAACTCCTTGAGAACTCCTACACAAACACACATGGATTACCTATACTTGATACATTTCTTAATAATTATTTAGGTAAATTATCCCAAGAATTTATAAAAGAAAATGATTTCATTCTTGCAAACACGAACCTCTATTTTGGGGTCTGTTACTGAGTGTAACAATGAAAAGGTTGCAGTATACACATTACTACATGTGGTACTACAATGGGCTACATCAGTACATGTGTATGTATATGTACATGTATAAAGCATTGAGTCTCCCGTATCCGGCCAAATCCCTTATCCGGATGAGCCTCGGTCCCGACTTGTCCGGATACGAGAGGTTCAACTGTAATATACACAATTCAAATAATGTACATAATATTTACAATGCAGTACGTAAGAGTTCCTTGGTGAAGAGGATAGTAATGGCATGTACAAAGACACAGATGTCTCAAGTAGATCAGATCAGATCAAATGACCGAAAGGTAGACAACTCGTTAGCCGTAGGACGTTTCCAGGGTGGACCACGTGGAAGTCAGTTGCTGTGCCACCCTAAAAGAAGCTCTGTTAGGTTAGAAGAGGAGAGGGGAGAAGTGAGGAGAGTAAAAAGGGTAAGTGAAAAAGAGTAGAGTAATCTTTCCTAGAATTGGTAAATCCTGTGAATTGGAGAAGATGCAGCGGGAGGTATGAGGGGATGAGCAGTGAGGGTTTTAATGGTTGGAGAGGTGAGAAGATGGTATTGACTGTCAGCTGTCAGGAGTGCTATGTGTGCAGGCACGGCAGGTAATAAGAGCTGCCCCTCATAGGACCTCAGCAAGTACAGCAAAAGAATACCCAAGAGTCCTTAGTAGGGCTACTCGCTTGGTGGTTTGTCCCTCTCAGGACTGTAAAAATAGCAAAATGATAACCCATAGTCCTTATGAGGGCTACCCACACAATGATCCATCACAGTCTCAGGACTTCACCTTCAAGCAAAAGAATGCTTAACAGTCCACACTATACACATGGTGACCCATCCTTCAATCTTACCACATCACCAATTCCAGACATAAGGAGACTCTACGTATATGTGCTCTCCCTCTTTTTACCTGTCCTCATTTCTGTTTTTTCTCTCGTCCTTATCAGAACTTGCAACATTGTTTCTCACTACCCTGCAAATCTTGAAAGATCATCCCATTTTTTTTTTTTCATTTTCTAAATGCTTTTAATCATCTTGTCTAGCAGTCAGTTAGTAAGTTTCATTGGATAAGTCACATATTTTATTTCCACTTAAAGTGACTGTTCCAATTTTTGTTATTTTTGTTTTGAAAGCTTCCGGATCTTTAAAGAAGAATTCCAGTCCACTTATAAGTTAGTCTGATAAGAAAGAGTAAAAATGTTATGAGTACTGAAGATTTGATCAAAATCGGATGAAGATTAAGGAAGTTATGATATATTGTGAAGTTTTGCTAACTTCTGCAAAAACAGTTTTTTGTATCTGTAGTTGATATGAATAAGCAAATGAGTGAGCTAATGATGTCATTACTTCACAATTTTTCCATTAAAATATGTACAAAAAAATGAAATTCAAAGTTGCTATTATTAACCCTAAACTTACCTGGGGGGGGGGGGCATAATGCCCCCCTCGACGAATTCCGCGACCATTCCGGCGGGCAAAAATTTTTTTGACCGCGCCACTCGCTGACTTTTTACTTTCAAGTCTCCCACAACTTTTGAGACCAAATTTGTTGCGCCGGGGCATACTGTTTCCGAAGCCATGCCCCTTCAAAAAATTTTTCGTCAACCCCAAAAATTGCTCGAAAACATGATTTTGTGTACAAAGTCAATATAAATTGTGTTTTTTTCAGTTAATATATATAAAAGATTCATATTTTTAATTTGAATGGCTGAAAATCGATTTATTTTAGTATAATTAATGCTTCAAAAAATATGTATGAAAAAATTCTGCTGAAAAAAAACAACAAAAAACAAAAGTTCAAAAAAACAGGGAAATACATAAAAATATTGATAAAAACGATAAAAAAAACATAAGAAATTAATTTTGATACTGAATTTTTTTTATGCATGAATGTTAGGAATGTCACTAGGAATATTTTACACCAAAAATCAGCATTCCATAAGATTTTATAAGCCAATTACAGACGAAAATGAGGTTTTTTTGCATATTTTTTGCATAATTGATTAATTCAAAATAGAAAATGGAAATTTTTTGGAAAATTTAACTGAACTGTCTTGTAGATTACATCCGGCTTTATGTTCATGCAAAATTTTGCTCCCCCCCCCCCCCCCCCAGGAATTCAAGCTCGCTAAATAGCCCAGGTATTAAGTTACGGTTAAGGGGTATAATTTATTCCGAGTTGGATAACTTCAAAATAATGATCAGTAAGATATATCAGGATTTGACACTGGGGCATAATTGCATTTGAATGAAATTTTTGGAATTTTCAAAATTTTATATACAAACTACTGTAAAACGAGGAATTTTCGCGTGCATTTTAAGATTTCGCGAATTTCGCGAGCGCCAGATTCGCGAAATTAAAATGCACGCGAAAGTTCTTGCCTACACTATATGCATTGAATGCCAGTGGCAGTTCGCGAAAATTTCATGCCGCAAAAAAGGCTGTCGGCTCCAATTCACGAAAAATTTCATGCCGCGAATATATCATGTTTTACAGTATATGTCAAGTTGTGATGGGATGACATCATCACTTCACCATTTGCATATTCATATTGAATGTTCAAGAAGTGTTTCCTAAAAATTAGCAGAACTTCAAAATGTCATTACTTCCTTTTTCATCCAATTCTGATCAATTTTCATTGTTATGCTAAGAAAATTTCACTCCTTTTCAGCTTAACTTTTAACTGGTTTCAAAGAAACTGTCAGGTATTCAAATCAACATTGTAGAGAACAGATCTACATCAATGCACTTTTTATTATGAGAGTATACCTGACAAGGATTGTTATTTACACAAAATATTGCAGAAACTAACTGATGATGAATTAGTCAGCTAGCTTTTCTTTCATTCTTTCATTTTTTTTCATCCTCTAACTTGTAATTCAGTAGTATGATCATTAAAGTTAGTGTCCTGAGGATTTTTGTCTTTGTTTGGTAAACTTTTTATATTATGAAGTGCCCTTTTCTGAAAATTAGAAGGGACTCCAACTCTCCTGCTTTCAACGGGAGATCTCCCGCCGAAAGCCATTTTTTGCAAAATCTCCCGTTCTCCTGCTTGAGATTTAATATCATCCCGCCCTGGCTCTGTGTCTCCCGTTGGAAAGGATTTCTTACTTATTGCCATCGTATGCTGAAAAAAATAAGCCTTCGATAGCACGAGAGAGGATCTAGAACCCTATAGGCCCCAAGGAACTTTGCGCTTCGTGCACATCAACTTGGAGTCTCCCGTTTGCTAGGGGTTTCAGGCGGGAGAATCTCCAGATCAAAAGGTGCTTGGGGTTGCAGAGACTCCAACCCAAAGCACCTTCTGATCTGGAGATTCTCCTGCCTGAAACCCCTAGCAAATGGGAGACTTCATTTTGATGTGTACGAAGCACGAAGTTCCTAGATTTCTAGATGCTCTCTGGTGCTATCTAAGGCTTATTTTTTCAACATGCGATAGCAATAAGTAAGAAATCCTTTCCAACGGGAGACACAGAGCCAGGGCGGGAGAAATTAAATCTCAAGCGGGAGAACAGGAGATTTTGCAAAAATGGGTTTTCGGCGGGAGATCTCCCGTCGAAAACGGGAGAGTTGGAGTCTCTGGGGTTGGAGTCTCTGAATTAGGAGTAGGAATACTGCACAGAATTCCTTTTTTTTTTCTTCGTGTTGGGTTCTTCACAGGAAGAATTGCCTTTTGATTTACATAAACAGACATGGTGTAATTACAATAGTTTGAAATATTCAATTAGATAAAGAGTTTTCTAGACACATCAAAAAGTTGTATTTACCTGCCACAGTTTTGATGACAGGCTGTCATCTTTCTCAAGCGATGGCTAATCGGCAACTGATGATTTGGCGCCAATCAGCTGGGATGGGGGGCATACCAACTGACTGACATTTACGATGGCTATCACTCGGATGTCACACCTGGTTGATTGCTGATTGGTGCCAAATTATTAGTTGCTGATTAGCCATCATTTGAGAAAGATGACAGCCCGTTGTCGAAACTGTCACAGGTAAGTACAACTTTTGGATGTGTCTAGAGAACTCTTTATCTATATTTAGCAAACATCCTTATGAACTTATTTTGCAATAGTTTGAAATGTTTTCCTGTCTCTCTTTCTCCTCAGCAGCCAAGGTCTGTGTCCACACTGGGTAATGATGACCTGGATATGATCATAGCCAAGAGCCAAGCCAGGAGTGATGCCATAGAAACCTTACACAGTAATGATGGTATAGTAAAAGTGTGGTCTAGATCCATGCTTCTCAACCTTTTTCCAAACAAGGCCCACTTCTGCTCCTACAATTTCTTTTTTGAGGCCCAGTTAGAGTAAACATTTTTTTTTTTCATTTTGGGCCGACATTGTGGCTGACCTGTGAAAGCTTGGCATCCCCACTGGTTGAGAAGCAGGAGTCAAGATACATGTACAAGTAATGGCCCTCTTTTGCTTGTTCCAATATTTGTATAATAAAATCGGAATGGTATGTGTTGAATTTTAGTGCAATACTCAGACTTCCAAAGTGTACAGATTGACCACCCTTACCCCAACAAATCCTATAAATGCCTGAAAATAACCAGAATTCCATATTAATCTTTTCACTTTTATTTTACATTATATTGAGATTATGCATTACATTAGGTCATTTAAATGTGTTCATGACAACCAAAAAGGGCCATTGGTTCCAAAGATTTGCAAGATCCAAAAGAATGAAAAAGAAAGCAAAAAAGATGTTCTTTTGCTGTACAGTAAAAATATTGAAAAAAAAGACAAAAATGATGCTCATAAGGGATTTGAACCAAATGTGATGGAATATAAATCACTCACTACTAATCAAAATTATGTACAATGTAGATGAGAATTTCACAATAAACAAGAGTTCAATGATGAGTAAAGGATAAGCATAACCATATCATGAGTTTATTGGCTTTTTTTAAGTTTGCTTGGGATGGTTGTCCTTTATACATATACTTTTCAATAAAGCCATGAATAATAATGTTGGAGTATTTAATAAAATTGGATTTTATTTGAAATTCTAAATTATCAAACTAAACTATTAGATTATCAAGTGAAATTTGGTAACAGTGTCACCAACAGTGTCCAGCATCCTGATTTACTTCACACAGCAATTCAACAACGTTTCCACATGATTTCTATCACATTGAGTGAATAGATGATTGCCAACTTACTGACTCGGTAGGGGAAAGTAAGTACAGGTCAGGAGTCCAGGTGCATGTTCTAAATTTTATCTACTAAGTAGTAAATCAATCATTTTGCAACAAACTTTCATTATGTATAATGATAATAGGATTGTAGCCCAATACTCTAAAACTTGCATGTCATAAGAACATGTATATGATATCATGATTGTCACTTACATCATTTTTAACTCACATGAGCCAAAGGCCAAAGGCTCAGATGAGCTATTGCAATAGTCATTGTCTAGTGTCTAATTGAAAATCAGTCACACTCATGCCATACCACCTTTAATAATGTACAGTTCATTAAAGAATGATGACAATACTTACAATTATTTCAGCAAATCATGAGCTCATGACCCTAGTCAAATACAATGTCACATTTCAACTCAAGGCAAGTTAACTCAGCTAATGTCATATCAAGGACACAGACTGAGATCAAAAGAAAATCTGTTATTGTTTTTTGTGTGAATTCCACAAGTGCCTCACAGTGAAAAAGATCCTGTCCTGATCCTGTTTCATGTCCAGAAATTATATTTCTCAGCATCATCACAACTCTATACAGGTTTATCCATTGCCACTCTAATTCAACATTACGTGTATGAATCCCAGCTATGTACTCACTCATACCACCAGTGACATTAATCCCATGAAGATCAATCTCCATGAATAACAGGCTAGTACTTTCATACCCTTTATAATGTCATTAAGAACTCGAGCTGGTCCTTGTTAGCATACAGCACAACAGAGTATATCAGCCAGCTCACAGCCACATTAACATCAAGACACCATGTATGTATATGCATCATCCCAAAAGCTACATGTGCATTGTTCACTATTCAGTTTGGTACTGCAGCTTCTGTCATTTTTCCAAGTTCACAAAGTTACATGTCAAATATCAGCATTTTCTCACTTCCAGGCTACACTAATCATGTCCTCAACAAAGTGCAAAGGGATGCACTGTCAATGGAGTCAGTAGTCCGAATGTTGTGAGAGTTTAAATATCACCATATGGTGTCCAGAGACTCTCTAGCCAAGGGTGGGGCATTGTCTACCATTGGCAAGCAGCCATCTTGGTTATGCAAATTAGTAGGGTCAAATTTGATATTTCAAAAGCCTATTTTAAGGTCAAGAACACCTGTAAACACTTAGGCCCAAATTCATGAAGGTGTTTCAATTGAAACCATGGTTTTAACCATGGTTTATGCAAATTTCTTCTGCGTAAATAAGATTAACAGATTGCATACACCATCAGACGTCCAGTAGCAAGCACGCTTTTATTTGCGCATTTCGAATGTACACCTATTTAATGCTAATTTTAGACCATGGTTCAAATTTTGTACCATGGTCTAGGTTTAAACCACCTTCGTGAATTTGGGCCTTAGTGTCATGTTTGATTTTCTTCCTGCCAAAGACCTCATTACCGAGCTTGTAACACCGATGCACACACATGCATTTTCCCTCTGTTTTTCATCTCAGAAACCACTTGTCCGAACATGCCCAAATTTTCTATGTGTATAGAACTTGACTACACAAATGTATCTCAATGACTTCCAGTCAATATGTAGCTTCCATGGCCATAGTAATGAGAGTAAAAATTGAGGTTGATAAGGATGTGATTACTTTTATCCAGATAACAGCACACTTTTCTAGAGGTGCTGCTTTGATTTCTAACTTTCCCTTTTCAAAAGGTGATGATCACAGGCAACCAATATCTAATCATCCCACCCCCTGCATATCACCTAACTTTTCTCGATGACAAGTTTGATGTCTCGTTCCTTATTGTTGATGGAAAACTGCCACTTGGATCCCAACCTATTGTGAATAGATTGATAAAAAGAGCATTTCATTTCAGGCCACACCTGGTACAGTGTTACTCCTGTGTATGTGATATAGAAATTGTGCTGGGAGATTTATGTGCAAACTAGGCGTTTTCTCATCAGCTCGATAAAAATCCAAGCTCAAGATATTTTTCATGATGGCAAATTAGCGCACTATTTCATTTCCTATTTACATCAGCCGGAAATTTTTTCAAGCTAATTCAACAGCTGAGCATGCGCAAACAGTGTCGGGTATACCAGTAGAGCGCATGCTTTCAAAAAAATTACCCGCATGATCACTAGGCATGATGGGATGCATCGTGCTAATTTCTTGAGGCAATTTTACATTATCAAATGACACGCTAGTTCGTAAATTATCCCGCTATTTCGGAAATTTCCCGAGTTGGACTCGAGAAATTTTCTCGATCAGAGCGATAGAATTAGCGCGCTAATTTGTATTCACACTATCAAATAGCGTGCTATTTCGTGATCGGGTTTATTCCGTAAGTCAATAAATAGCGCACTATTTCGAAACATCGGGCTGATGTGAAAATGCCTACTACCCCAGCTAAGGCCCTTAACCTGGAATAACTTACTGAAAAACGAATTGTATTAATTGCACTGGTTTCTGCACAAAGGGTGCAGTCTATTCATCAAATCCACCTGGACAAGATGTTTTGGAGGATGAGAACATGTTCATGCAAAGTACATTAGCCAGGAAGTGCAGCATTTAATGTAACTATGATGCATACCTTCCAGATGGAAGGGTGTAGATAATTCATTATATGAAGGAATATGTCGAGTGAACCGACTACATTTAGTAGAGAGATAGACATTTGCTTATCACATACCAAAAGTCCCATCATCATGCATTCAAGCAAAGTACTGCATGATGGATTAAAACCGCCATGTGTGCATCTGGAATTGACACTGACTTTCAAGAATGACACGACATGGTCAGTTTTTACACTGGCACCAACTAGGAGTGACATATCTGTGTTACAAATCCCAGCCAGAGCAGACTGGGCTTCAAAGAAAACTTTCACACAATTACATTGCAAAACCCCTGGATAATATGTTTAGGCCTAAAGCCCGCCGCACACTACACGATTTTGCCCCGATTCACCGGTCTTAAGACTAGAAGTGTGACGTCACAGTCTTGCCAGTTTCAAGTCGTACGACTGGGTCTTAGCGCCAGTCGTAGAGATTTGACATGTTGAATTTCTATGACCAGTCATGAGCTTTCAGCCATTCACAATGCAGTAAAATGAAAGCACAGGCAGTGCGCACTGCATGCGCTTTACAGTCATAAGCTTACTCAGTCGTATAGTGTGCGGTGTCCAGTCGTACAACTGGTCGTAAGACCCAACTTGGCTTAAGACTTTAAGACCAGTCTGATCGTGTAGTGTGCGGTGGCCTTCACTTTTAATACACAGTGATAATAAAAGATGTGCTAAAGGTCGTGTTTAATGTGTTTACGTGTACCTCCTTTTATGACAGATACATTTCATGAAAGAGTACCCTACAGAGCTTTGAAATCTCACATTAACCTCAGTAATACATAGACTTGGTCGGATGCTTTCACAATAAGATAAGATTAAATGGAACTTTTTTCTTTAAAATTTTATCTTGATTTTATTAGTAAGTCATAGACAGAGACTTTTACATTTCAAAGAGGTGTGTTCTCATTTAAGCTTCTTATGTTTTTTCAGAGATGCTGCAATGTATGTAGTAATGATAGAGTTTGTTATATGACAAAGAATACTGTTGAGGACAAACTTGCAGTGACACTCAAGATTGCATTGTGTTTAATGTATAATATGCTATATTCTTTCCACAGATGGTGATGCTGATGATATCCTTGACCAGTTCCTCTCCAAGAAATCATATGACAGGTAAGGGCCAGGGCAAAAAGTTAGTTATAAACATGTAATCATGGGACATGTAGATTAGCCATAGAAATACTTCATGACTACTTTTATAACAATGAATGCATGAGAACATTTTAGAATACTTCAAGATCTGGTTGTGTATTTCATTGAATGTAAATGTAATTTCAGCTGTAGACAATATGAGAATCAAGTGAATATCTTGTCTACAAGATACATCTACAACTGGCTGCCTATTTGTGAAATGTATGCTATTGTTACCGACTACGCTCAAAGTGAGTATAATACAGAAACTATAATAAAAACACACACTCACCATCCCCCCTGGCTATGTTGTGCAGACACCAGGGCAATTAACGCAACCAGGGAGGCAACCCAGTCGTGGAGTGAGGCACAGGAATAGTGGGCAGGAGAACAAACAGGTGGCCATTTATATCTTGTAGATGAGAGGATCACTCCCATTACTCATAATCTAATTGTACATTCAATACAATTGGCTGCCTGTTTGTTCAATGTGTGCCAGACTAGCACAGATAATGGAAGGCATGGCTTAATTCGACGGGTTTACCACGAACTGTCCTATCTCAAATAATGACGTTTTGAGAAAATCGCTTCTAAACATTGTATCTCTCTTTATGCCTTACTTTTCCAGAAATGGCTTATAGCTTATCTATAAAACGCAGGCCATAAGAGAGAAGAGTACCTAGGGATAGTTTGTGCCAAAGAACATGTCACAGTGCCGACAAAGTTTTTAGCAAGAAAGTTGTAAACTTACATATTAGTTTACGGTTTCATAGAAAAGCAGTATTGAGCCGTATTTATGCGAAGATTCTTTGCACGATCTGTCCTATCTTGCGCGCACTGCAGTAGCGAGTCTTCGAACTTTACCACGATGTGACCTATGTCGAAATCACCGGAGAATCGAGTGTCGATGCTTTACCACGAACTGTCCCATGTTCACGGACCGTATAATATGCATGGGGCGGAACCAGAGATGCATTTTTTTATTTGTAATCTTGATGCCCCACTTGTTGTTATAACTTAGGATATGGACTCGCCTTTTTTTGTACAAATACTCATAATCAAATAGGCCAATATACCAACCAGGTTCTCACGGTTTGTGATAGGCCTCTATTGGAGGGCTTCGTAGTTAGCACTGTCCTTATACCCAGAGCCTCTTATAAAAAACAGTTCACCTGTAATCCTTGAATTGTTTGTGAGAGGAAAGCCGTCCATGACTGATCTTTGATACAGTACAACTAGACCAAGGAGCGCGTAGTTGATTATCCCCAGTTACAGCACGTAGGCGCAGGCCTGCAGATTTCTACGCAAGCACGAAAGCCCGAATTTGTACATGCGCACGTACCTGCACGTAAGTTCTTGCGCACGGGCCGGCGGCCGGGGACTATCCGCGGCGGGTCAATTAACCGCGTCAAAACAAAGTGACCTATCTGACATAGGACGATTCGTTTTTGTTACATTTTCATCAGAGGGTTTGAGATAGTCCACCCTATATTTGTAAAAAATGCGTTTTTTGCTTAGAAACTTTAACACGACAAAGAGGAGAGCCTATATGTAACAATTATGCAAAAAACTCAAATTCACCAAAAATCGAGATAGGCAGTTCGTGGTAAACCCGTCGAATTGTCTATTGTCATATGGGGTGAGTGGCCAGAATAGTGCTGCAACTGCAATAAGATAAAAAAAAGATGAAGGAATTAACTGTACAGTAGTCTCTGATAACTAGTCTCCCATAATTGGGTAACGCTTAATTAACATACAAAGTGAATAGACATTTCTGATGCGCCTTATATGAACAGGATTATCAGGTAAGCATTCAGTCAAACGGGTAGAAATTTCACAGACAAGCCTCGTCTATTCTCATTGTTTCCTACAGAAAGTCTTTGAAATGTGTGTACATATAGATTCTGAAGGAATTGTGAGAGGTGCTGAGGGGCATTAGAGCCCGAGATACAATGTATAGTTTACGTTTTAACATTTTCTGTGCAGTGAACAATCAATTTGCCGTATCACTACATGTAGATGCATTTATGCATGCCGTTTACAAGCTATTACACCACCACCACACACTCTACCCTGCAGTGTAACTACACACATAGCAGTGGCAGATCCAGAAGGGGGCACACCAGGCACGTGCCCCCTCTTTATTTTTTGTAAAAGCAAAAGAAATAAAAAGAAAAAATGGGGGCAAGCAGCTCCCCCCCCCCCTTTAATTTAATTTTGTACAGGAGCCTTCCCTTTACAGAAATTTTGGATCCACCCCTGCATAGTGACACACTCAAATCACTACATGTCTCCAGCCACCTCTCGATAAAAATGAAGAATAACCTAGCGCTCCACTGAGACTCTAACCTTTCTTTGAAATGTTTTTGGAAAAGCGAACTTACGATCACCATTTTACATTGTATTTTGTAAGCCTCGATATAGACTAACACATTGCTGCGTATGAGAATATGTGAGATCCTGCGCACGTGTTCAGTTCAGTCATAGCCGTGTTCCGTGTTCTAGAAAGGAGCGAAGGGGTTTTGCTTGTGTGCTTCAGCAAGTTTTGTACCGAAATTTTGTGGTTTCACCGCAAATTCAGGAGTGTTCCCAGCAAACAAATAACGTTCTCAGAACATTTCTCAGAAGTTCCCTACGTCTTCGTCTAAAACAGACATTTCTGAAACATACATAAAGCATCAAAGTTTAGACTTAACATTTACCGCAAAACGTTTTTAAAATGTCAGTTGACATTACAAAATGATATAGCCTTTAAAAAACATTTGTAAACGTTATCAGATGTTACAGAATTAAATATTTGGTACCGGTACCTAACATATATCATTAATATTCATGCATATTTATGAATATGCAAGTTAGAAAATCTAAAATTTGAAAAATTTGAGAAATCGGAGTCTTAAGTGTTTATGCTGGGTTCAAGCTTTCTTTGTTGAGAATTGTGCTTTTGTTATTATTCAGTTATTTCACAATTTCAAATTGTCTTATAGAAAGGTATTTTCATATTTTACTAGGCCTAATTAAGGTATGTGTGATTTAATTTCAGTAACTGTGTCTTCATGCATTACAACATTTTGCTGGTTAGGGAAAAGGATGTGGTATACTGTAGGTATAGGTGGTAGGACATTAGAAATACGTTAGGATAGGATAGGATTATATAGGATTAAGGGATTACAATGTATGGTACGTTTATCCCAGATTGTGCCTGTATAATCTCATAACTATACTTTTTTAATGCCCAATGAAAAATACACGTTAGATGTTCTTGAAAGGTTTTGTGGACATTCTAGGTGGATATGAAAGGTTCTCTAAACATTTTGGAAAGGGTCAAAACCGACTTCAGCAGCAGACTAAACAAGCTCAAAAATCTTATATCTAGAGTTGATGCCCTACCAGGCAATGAACTACATGCAAAACAAATATGACATACATGTATTGATAACACGTACGGGGAGAATCTTTGCATGCTTTGAGTGGGCTTGCCGAGTCACACAAGGGTTGCCAATGGAGCACTGTAGTTTCCAGAGCAGTGACAAAGAACTGGGCAAGGTGCCCGCTTTTGCAGCTAGATTTGCTGTACCATCAGACATTGGGCAAGCAATAGACAAGGAGCTTGCAAGCTCTGTGACTTACCTAATGAGCAACAACCTGGAGGAAAAATTGCTCGATGACACAGCACACAAATACCCTTGCCCTGCTAACTGTCAGTTATTGATTCACCGTGTGTAAACCAGACGATCTGGGACATTCGCATCGCTACTACACACACACACACACACACACACATGATGCAAGGCTTCAAAAAGTACAAAAGTCTTTTACACGAGGGGTTAATGCATTTCTCCACACACTTGAACCAGAGATATCAGAGGCTCAACAGGACGTTCTTGCACTCCTGCAATGCAAACTATGAGTTGGATGCTCTCCAAAAAGAACTAATCAAACCAGACTTAAATTGCAAGCTCACCCACCTGTGCAAGGCCTCAAATCCAGTGACCAAATACCTATTTGGAGATGATCTAGGAAAAAAAGTGAAAGATCTCCAAGATCAGGGCAAAGCTGCAGCCAGGGTCATGAAGACAGTGAAGCTTACACATTCATCTTACCACCCATACCAACACACAGCGGAGTCAGCTCACCATCAGTTCAGAGAGGGTGGCTGGAGGAGATCCACCACAGACCTCTTGCAGCTTGAATAGGCCTATTTTAGGTTAACGTCGAGCTTGGTGGAAATTACCACCACTGCCACACACCTACACCCCAAGTGCCTCCAGATGGAGCCAGCTGCCTTGCTCAAAGGGTGGGCCAGGGCAGGAAGTAATTGTGCTACTTAGTGAGAAAAGAGGTAAAGCCCATAGAAAGTTAGATCAGACCTGTTGGAGGCCAACTGAAGTTATTCATAGCATCCATAACAATCGCTTCAGATCGATACATACTCGTTGCATTGCAAACCTGGTGGCCTGCACATTGAGTCTATGGACATTTCAAAATTCAGTATGGAACGGGTTAACAATTTGGGAAGTAGCTGGGAAGTCTGCAAACTGTAATGAAATGGCTACTTCCATTGCGTTGTGCATAGATTTGGAAACCCAGACATTGATCTTTTTGCATCCAACTGAACAAACAAGTTTCTCCAACTGACAAGCAAAAACAAAAACAAAAGGCCTTACCCACTCTCCCACTTCAAGGTTTCATCGGCTGGCAAAAAAAATAAAAATAAATGAATAAATAAAAATGAAATTATTGTATACAACTTGCAATCAGCAAAAGCTTAACCACATTCAATTCTTTTTTTTTTTCTGGTGCCATTTCTGAGATGAAAAAAAGAGTGGGGGCCCAAAGTGGCTACACCCTATGTATTCCTATGAATTGTGGAAAAATAGTGGGGGCCCAAGGCTCTCCACACCCCCCCCCCCCCCACCCCTTGTCGGCCTGCCTGAACAGAACACAAAGTCTTAGAGGCACGTAGCAATTCTTGTTGACATTCACGAAACATGGTTAAAACATGTCTGGCAGATGCAGGTGTGAACAGTCAAATTTACAAGCCTCACCCCGCTAGGGCAGCCTCAGTCTCAACAGCAGACAGCCTAAACATTCCTATTACTAATATATTGGCAAAGGCAGGATGGGCTTTGGAGAAAACTTTCAGAAATTTTTAAAGAAGGCCACTTCATGACACAGGGAATTTTGCCAGAGCTCTGCTGGACCAATAACTAATCCAGACCTGTATAGAGAACTTGGGTGGTTGTGGAAGGTGTGTATTTCCCTGGTTGACAATTGTAGAGAAGGACATCTAGACTGTTTCCCATGACATTTCTGGTTTTGACATATGGACTGAGGGTCCACAGGGCTTTATACTACTGTAAGCGCTGTTATTTTCGTGTACAGATATTTTTGCGAATGAGGAGGTCACAGACATTTTCGCCAGATGTTGTTTTCGCATATTGACACGGCAGCCTTCATAAGTGCCTTATCACCTCAGCGCATGGTGACAATTTCGCGTGCTGTTAAATTCATGGTCCAACTGTGATTCCCGAAAAATCACGAAAATTAAACCCTCGCGAAAATAACAGCTTATACAGTAAAAGTCTCACAAAATTCTCATACACAGCAATGGGTAGTCTCGGTATTAAGACTTATGAAATAAAATAGAAAGATTGAATGAGAACTAACCTGTTCAAAATTTGATCTTTATTTTATGAGTAATGTGAAGAAAGACTATGTACCCTAGCTCCTCTCCCACTCAATGCATTGTATCTTACTAAGAATTTCATTGCGGTAAGTTCTCAGCTTTATCTCTTGTCAGAATCCTGGGGACACTTAGTCACTTTAAAGATTGAACAGGTCTTAGAGAACACAAAGATATTGTTGATGTATATCGCTATGTTGTCAAGTTTGGACAATACTTCTTGCATTAGCCATGAGAATGTACCCTGGTGAAAAGGTGCGGAGTTAGTTTGAGCCTTGATGGTACGGCTGTCCATAAATACCTGGTGAGCACTTGGTGACAAGGAAGATGGAGAGATGCAGAGCCTCGGTTGGTCTAATTCTTCTACAGCCCCTTCGCTAACAAGGTGGTAATCTCCTTGGCCATAGCCTGTCACCCTATAGTGTCGGCAAGTGGTGGGGGAGGGATGGTAAGCAGATGATGCCTTCTGGCAGTGGTTGTGATAACTCTGTCATGTAGCCTGCTCTGACTTTGAGTATGAAAGCATAGTCTGTGATAGCCCACCCTGGCTATGGGGCACGAACATCGCCTTTGGCGAGGCCCTTTGCCTCTACCTCTGGTTGGGGCATCATCAGCTCCCCTGGGAATGCTGGTATTGCTTCTCAATGGGGCGTTGGTCACAGCTGGGGTGTGCTACATGGTCTACATGCACTGTCGGCGCTCAGCATTAAAGCCCAAACAAAGTTCTGGTATGCCTGCAAAAGTTGTCAAATTTCGCTCCCAAATGTGAACGTATGCTTAGGAAATGTGCAGGATAACGATGTTATTACAAGATACTCGATGGGTAACGACGAAAATGCGAAATATTAAGCAAAAAGGTTCAGTCTCAGAACTTATCTATACCCGAACGGGGTCAGGCTAAACTCGGACTCGGGGATAACTCGGCTTCGCTTTGACGGCGGGATGAGTTGTAATGGTTGTCCCTCTGATTGTACAGTGTTGTCCTATGGGAGCGGCCTGTATAAACTAGCGCTTCATGTTCTGGCTACTCGCAGTAATGGTCCGAGTTGTTACAACGCGCGTATCAAAAACCTCTTTTGCGCGCATGCAAAATTAGTGTGCGCCTATCAAGCTTGATAAACAACAACAAAAACTCCAAAGACCGCGCGTCTCAGCAACTGAGGACCGCGCGCTGTCATTTTTGTTTTGTTTTGTACAGGATTACGTTAGCACGCACTTTCCTGTCCATTCAGTTAGGCCTCATTTGGTATTATGCAGTGGCCAGTAGAATGTGGCGATCACTTACTGCGTGTGAGTTGTCTGAAGTAGGGTCGAATTTTTCCTGATACCGAGTTAGTCTGGAGCCTTCTGGAATAAAAGTCGGTTTTCCTACTATTATTATTTTTCTCAAAATACTCCTAACCGACTCATCATTCCGGCAAACTGCGTCAGCCAGGTAAGTTTCTTAGTGGACTCTTTCGATATATTGCAAGCAAAAATGAAATGGTGCTAGACTGGTTCTCGAGCACTTACCGAAACTTAGTTTTCACTTTAAGTTGCGATGGAGCTGGGATAAGAGTTTGCAGGCTTGCTGGTGTACCGCGCAAGTTGCCCAGAGAAGAGGTGTGGACCCCTGCAAGGGACCCACCCCCGTCACAAACTGCATTCTTGTGGCACTCTTAAAACTCAAGCACCTGGAGCGTAAGACTGTTGTGTCTGTGAGTGGTATTATAACATACAACAGCTCTCACAGACTGTTTCCACAGCAGTTCCATGATGGCTAGGAGAGTGTTAGGTAGATTATGGTCTTTGGCCATGACCCTGACATATCACATAAATCTCATCGGCTTGTAGGCGCCTGCATAGGCCAATACATTGTAGATGCATCGTGATCCTGGTCAGTAAGACCATCTCTGACCAGCACCTGTCCTTCACAGATCGGCCTTGAGATATGGCAAAACAATGTACAGTTCAACCTCGATTATCCAGCCTCCTTTTATCCGGAAATCTCTATTATCCGGACGCGTTCACGCAGCGAAGGACCTTTTTTTTCCATCCAAAATTTGAGAAAAAACAGTGACTTTAACATCTTTTCATGGATCTATTTCACTAATTTCATAAGATGTGCATGATAGGTTTCTCAATATCTAATGAGGTAAAACATGTACGATTTTCACATACAGCTGTAAAGATATACTTTTTTTTGTGAAGAAGGGACTACAATTTTGCGCAGGCTACCATAGATTACACCACCGTTGCGGGGTACGCTACCTACCTAGCTGCCAGTGCACTAGGACGGCAGCTTGGACGGCAGCTACAACATTAACATCGTGTCTCCCATATCGGGCCAATTCGCTTATCCGGATGAGCGCCGGTCCCGACATGGCCGGATAATTGAGGTCGAACTGTATGTCGAAAATTCATTGAAATTGACTTAGTCACATATTTCAGCTTATTTCAGTATAATCTAACTCTTGACCAAATCTTGATTGAAATCAGAACCCATTCCAATACAGAGATATTGATGCTATTCCTCCCATTGGAAATAGTTCAAATTTTGTTGGCAAAACAATGTAAGCGGCGATACGCTTGCCCCTGCTCAACACACGATGGACATGGACTTGGCAAAACAATATGTCTACATGCGATACATTGTTGTGCCATCTCCATGTTTACGCAGTGATGGACTGCACACCGTGCGGGCCTGCAGAAGTGCATGCACATTGACATTGCAATACATTATACGTGCGCCAGTTATTGAGACTTACAGTTGTATTTTGTTTTGTCATATCAAATGCAACTGTGGTTATGTTGAGACGGCAAAACAATGTATGTGAATACTCGAAGAATGGAACCTGAGTTTAGCCCAGCCGTGGATTGAGATAGTAAGCAGTGAAGCTTGTTTATTCGATCTGTGAATAGATCAAAATCCGTAAACAAACAAATATTAGCGCCTTGTTGCTAATACACATGCAATAACTTGGACATGTGAATCACATGTGATATTCATGCATGCCTAGTACAACTTGGACTTCTGAATCACATGTAATATTCATGCATGTCTTGTAAACTATACACTTGTATATGATTGAATCTTTGCATTGCCTGACATGCATATAGACTCAAAGACTTCTCTTGTTGTCACTGTCTCTTGTTACCTTCATAGTATATTGTATTATACACAACACCTGGATTTATATCTCTGTCACATATTGAAAGTGACCAATAAATCATCATGTTTCCAATACACCGGGAGTGTCAATTGAATATGCACATTGAATGCTTAGAGTTTTCTACGACACTTGTATGCTAGATGTATGCTAGATGTATAGGAGTTTGCTACGACACTTGTATGCCAAAAATACAGATTCTTTCTGTCGTACTGAAAGAACAGCTTTTTATAATATGTATACACTGACTCATTGTGCTCATTTACTGTGTACACATGCAGATTAATCTGAGCACTTTATTTGGCACTCTTGAACTGTACTTAGCTGTATTGTGCATATCCTGTCTAATTTGTACTTTTGCACAAACATGTAATTTTGTACAAATGCAACCTAGTGTTATCACCCTTTAACTGTCAGTGACTTTGCTTCATACACTTGCAGTCACAAATCATATCGATATGAAAACAACTTACATTATGTATAAGTCAAACCACCTGTACTTATTCTTCTGTTAAACATCACTTGCATCTACACTTTGATTGTACTGTAGACACTCATAATCTCACTTTGAGCTAGGTAAATGATGCTGAATATACTCATGTAACACCTTACAACAAATCTACAACCTGCATTTCTGTATTCGCTAAGCACTATATTGTACACTCAACATTGTTACCTCCATACCATGGATTCTACTCCAGAAATGCAAATTAAACCTTACAGCATACCATTGAGTAGATTCTTACACTTTAGATTCCACTTTAGGCGTTACAAACACTATACGAACTGCTGTCATTAAACACAGTTCTGTAATTATCTTGCAATTTGTCTTGTAATACAAACACATCCATACTGTCTGATGCATGTCGATAAATCATACACAAAGCACCTATTAACGTGTGGTGACCTTTTTCCCACCATCAACCCTATTCACCAACAACTTTGTCTCTTTGAACCATTATCGACATTTATATAATACACTAAATCTGTCTTAATGTCAATTTCTGTCACAACTGTATCTTCACACAACCACCACATCAGGTTGATTAAATGACTTACACGCGGCTCATAAATTTCTGGCATTACGTGCCTTGACATGAACATGCATTACATGAACGTGCATTACATGAACGTGACTATACTGTTCATGTACAATACCTGTGTAACCACGTACGTACCACGTTGCAACTCACCGGTATGCATGCAACAAATTCAACACTGTAACTGAGTTCAAATGAGTTCATAAGTTCGCTCAAGCATACTCTAATTTGCTTTCTTTTCATTTTCAGTGTTCATTTCACATTTTGTGGTATTAAACAACTTACTCCTGTAGCAGGACTAAACTTGACTTGCATGAGTCTTCTGCAGAAACGGGCGAGTCAACGTTCGCATCCCATGACGCAGTCTTCACGTTGGTACAGTCAGCTGCTAACTAACTGAATGGCACAATTAGAAACTGCGCGAAACGTGACATATGACAACTTTCACTCATTGCGCATGTCGTCTATGGTATCCTCAAATTACAAATGAAGCAAACTCGAACGCAAATTTTCCTAATCAGAATCAAAACCTCTTCGATCCGCGAAACATCCTCCCCACCCAATGAGGAAATCTCTCGTCATGATCGCTTTAACACTGAATTTATCACAAACAAATCACTCGTCTTATCCCTCGGCAGGGTAGATCACCGTGATTTTCGTAACTGGACGACAATACTCGGCAGTTGGCGTTTTCACCTTCACATTGCGCACCTTACTATCTGGTCCCGGGTAGACTTGGCTAACGCGGGCGATGGTCCATTTCCCTCGAACCGTGTTTGCGTCAGCCATCATCGCGACATCGTCGACACGTATGTTGCGGCAATCGACGTGCCATTTCTGTCGCGGTGCTAACAACGGAAGAACGTCTCTCGTCCAGGGATGCCAGAATGTGTTGACGATCCGCTGAATGAATTCGACACGATGCCTCGGATTTCTCGTTTCCCGGAACGGCCCTTGAGCGACGTCGCTAGATGCACGCCCCAACAGCAATTCATTGGGACATAGGTAGTTGCCGTCATCGGGATCAGTCAGAATCCTGCCAATCGGTTGCTGATTCACAAGGTTGGCGACCTCCAGCAGGCACGTATACAGCTCGAACGGTGTCAAGATCTGCTCCCCTATTGCCCTCTTTAGAGCATACTTGCAGCTTTTAACCAGTGACTTTGCACTGCCATTCTGATGGGGGGCAGCGGTTGTCATGAATGTTCATTCCGTGCCTTTCTCTGCACCGAATTCTCTAAGTTCCTCTTTAGACCAGCCTCTTACCATGTTTCATAGTTCACGCTGTGCACCAATGAACTGAGTTCCATTATCGCTTAGGATTTTCCCTGGCTGGCCCCTTATAGCGAAGAATTGTCGAAGCACTTGCAGGAATTCCATCGTGGAACAGTCTGCAGCAAGCTCAAGGTGGACAGCCCTTGAGTTTAAGCATGTGAACAGGACGCCGTAGTTTTTTGCAGTCTTGTTACGTCCTACCCTCACTTGGAAAGGACCGAAATAGTCACATGCCGTGTAGTGAAATGGCAGTGTATGTGGAGATAGCCTCTCAGGAGGCAGGTCTGCCATTTCCTGGGTCTCAGTCTTGTGGTCGAACGCTCGGCAAACTGTACATCTGAACTTTACTGTTTTTGCCAAATTATGCCCTTTCAGTATCCAGTATCTGCGTCGAGCCTTAGCAGTCGTTACAGCCACTCCATTGTGACCGCTCTCATGAAAATGCTGTGTAATCAGGGTAGATATCCAGTGCTCGTATGGAAGTAGCACTGGATGCCTCATTTCAAATGACATTTCAGCCTTGTCTACTCTGCCCCCTACCCTGATTATGCCTGTTTCGTCGGTGTATGGGCTGAGGGTCTTTAATTCTCCCTTGTCGACTCTGGCCTTTAATGACTGCTGGGCTTTCTGGATCAGGAAATTCTCTCCTTTCTGCAGGTCGTCAGGTGTCAAAGTGCAATCTGTGTCTTTCTCACTCTCGTCAGTTTCTCTTTTGCACTTTGCCTTCAGCTTTCTCAGGAACCTCAGCACATATGACGTCACCCGGATCAATTTTCTCCTGCTGGAGAATTTGGCACAGTCTGTAACGTCCTCATTTGGTAGTTGGGTGATGTTTAGAACTGACTGTTCTTTCCTCCTTTCCTTCTCCATTTCAGGCATCTTTTCCTCTGCCTTGCCTTCTTCAGGCCATTCTGACATAGGCTCATGTAGGAAGTCAGGTCCATGCTGCCATCTGGCGGTCAGCTGATCTGCATCTAGCCCTCTCGACAGGTCATCTGCTACATTCGATCACTTCTCCAGGAATATGACGACACTTACTCAGGTCAGTAGCAGTCTGGATTTCACCAACTTGGACAGCGACAAACATCTTGTAACTCCTGGCCTTACTCTTTATCCAAGATAATGTTATCATGCTGTCAGTCATGAAGATAACATCTGCCAGGTCCATAGACATCTCAGTTCTGATTGCTGTGCACAACCTGCTTGCAAGTACCGCTGCTTGTACTTCAAGCCTTGGGATAGTCAACTGTTTCAGCGGTGCCACCCTGGACTTTGCTGTCACGAACCACACTTCGTACTTCGCCTCGTCTATCTCCCATCTGAGATACGCACATGCTCCGAATGCCTCGATATATGCATCTCAAAAAATGCAAAGAGTTGGCTTGCCTCTGGCGTGAGCCGGTGTCAGACATCTCTCAATTCTGACATTTGTCAGCTTTTCCATTTCTCGGAACAACTTTCTCCATTCCGTCTGACACTCCTCAGGTAGTTCATCATCCCAGTTCAAGCCTTTCTCCCACAGCCTCTGCATTCCGATCTTCGCTCGTATCACTATGGGGGTTGCAAATCCAATGGGATCGAAGATACGTGCAACTTGGCTAAGGATGCTCCTCTTTGTCATCGTGATTGCTTGAATTGCATCCTCATTCAGTTTGACTTTGTATGAGAATGTGTCTGAGTCATTTTCCCATACCACACCCAAGACTTTCTCATCATTTATCGTCTTCAGCAATTTGGGCCTTTTGTCATTCTCATCATGCTCTCTGGAGAGCTCCTTGTTTGACCTCCATCCCTTTACACTGTACTTTGAACCCTCCATCAGCCAGTACTTTATCGATGCTTCTGCTCAGCTCCTCTGCCTCTGTCACTGTCGTCAGCGATGCACAGATGTCATCCATGTAAGTACTGTATACACGGTTATTTTCATGAGGGTTTTATTTTCGCGAATTTTGCGAGTTTCGGGCTGATCGCGAAATTAAAAACACGCGAAAATATTACCCCGTCATACCTTATGTACAAATCGATGACAAAATGCATCCAACACTGGCCAGACCAACGCGGCTGTTACACCGGCCAGTACGTACACACACTCCTACTAGTACGTACGCTATGGGACTGCGGACTGTAGCATATAGGATCACGACAGGGTAGAATTGCGGACAAAGATCAACTTGATATCAAAAAATTTCATCAATTTGAAGACTTACCAGTAAAGTTAAAGTATTGACAACAGGGTTCGTGCAACGTTTGGTTCTGCCAATAGTCCCTTTCTGTTCGAATTGATGACTTAATGTGACTCGGTCGAGAGGAACCTGAGAGAGCTTGAGAGCCACGCTGAATTGACGGCCAGCGCATGTGCACACATCACATGCGCACAAATTTACAGATTTCTGTGTGAGTATGCGCTGGCCATCAATTCAGTGTAGCTCTTCCAGGTTCCTCTGGACCGAGTCACACTAAGTCATCAATTCGAACAGAAAGGGACTATTGGCAGGACCAACCGTTGCACGAACCCTGTTTTCAATACTTCATCTTTACAAGTAAGTCTTCAAAGTGAAAAATTTTTCGATTTCAAGTTGATATTTGTCCGCGATATTCCCCGTCATGATCCTGAATGCTACAGTCCGCGGCCCCATTATACGCTACGCGTACGGGGCTGCTGGTCCCAGTTACGTGCTACGTTTGCCTACGCGAACGAACACCGGCTCGACATGGTTGGGTGAGGCCAAGGGATGCATGTAAAACTTTCGCTAGCGCTAGCGCAGCTCTGAAAATTTGTCATCTACATTTTGTTGCAACATTTGGTAGGTACTTGTGAATGCCGTGCGTGAGTGTCTCACTGCAAGTTCCGGTAATTGTTTCATTATATAAATCTTCTACTGTGTCTTTTCTATTGTCATGTTTGGGAAGTCACAATGCAAATGGAACAACGTTACGAGTACGTTGGCAAGTGTTTGAACGTGTTTCTCGGGCTTGGCAGTAGACCCTACTAATGTTACTAGTATCAATCGCGAATTTAACAACACGCGAAAATGCCACTGATACCGCGATTTGCGAAAATATCTGTACGCGAAAATATTGGAATATACAGTATTATGCATGATGGTTGATGCTGCTTTCGGGTACATCTTAGCCCCTTCCTCAGCTGTCTTCCGCAATGCCGTCTGTGCCATAGCTGGGGCTGGCTTGTCACCGAAAGTGACAACTCTCATGATATAGACATCTGGGTGCTTATCATGGTTCAGATTCCTCCACAGAAAGCGATGAACATGCTGGTCCCTTTCAGGTATCATTACTCTGTGGTACATCTTGGATATATCTGCGCAGAGTGCCACCTCATGTTCCCTGAATCTCATCAGTACACCAAACAGTCTATTCAGCAGATCGGGACCCTTCATCCAATAGTCGTTAAGCGAGTGTCACTGGTGGGAGGCAGATGAGTTGAATACGATTCGGATGGGGGTACTCTGCTTTTCCAGTCGAACGACCGCATGATGTGCAATGTAGTGCACTGGGCCTTCATATGATCGCACTTCCTCCTTTCACAGCTTTCTGGCAAATTTCATTTCGACCATCTCCTGGATCTGTCTGTCATATGCGTCTGAATGCTTGGGATTTTTTGCCAGTTTCCTCTCAGTAGCATATAGCATTCTCTCAGCCTGAGCCTTGTTATCCGGTAGAAGATCCGGCTCCTTTTGCCATGGATAGGGAACGAGCCACTGCTTGCCGACCTTCTGACAGGAATCACTGATTAGCTTACTCTCATCCATTTCCTGTCTACTCAGTCCGTATTGTTGGTACTGGCTGGGACCATGACAAAGTCCCATCGACTCTGTTGTCCAAAAATCTTTCAGGTCCACAGCATCGGTAAGCATCACATTCAAAACTGTGCTTTTGGCAGCCTGATGGTCCGGGTCAGCTCCAAATACCACCCATCCCAGGGGGGTATGTCTGGCTACCAAATTTCCTTTCTGCCTGGTTTCTCCTGTGTGCAGCTTTGCCTGATCAATTCAAACCAGGACATCGAACGATCCGCTGCTACAAAGTAGACAGTTCTGTCCCAGATTGAACATCTTGCACAAGTCATCTGTCTGGACTTGTACTATATCAGCATTGATGGAATCCAGTCCAATAGCCGACACTCTGTACACTCTGTTGTCATCAAGAGATCTTTGTCTGGACCTCTTCAGTGATACAGCCAACTTTCGTGATGTTGATGGATAATTTGGCTTTCCCTGCAACCCTAGGTTTTCTGCAACTGATCGTCTGACAAGGCTAATTTGTGCACTAGAATCCAGTAGACAGTTGGCTGAGTAGCTCTGGTCCTTGGAACTCATCATAGTAACTGTCACAACAGGTAGAAGGGCTGTTTTACCTGAAACACTTGCCACTATCTCACGGGTTGTTTCTTTGTGCAGCAGAGGATGATGAAAGGATGTGCACTGTTCTCCGTTCAATTTCTCTGTGCACCTCTTTCGTCGCTTGCAAGTTTTCATGTTGTGATCCCTGCCTGCTCTCTTCTAGCAACTGTAGCATGCATGATTGTCTTTCATCATTTGGAACCTTTCAGGCTGACTCTTTGACAGAAGCTTGTTACACTGGTCAACCCAGTGGTCAGATGATTTACAAATCCAGCACTTGTGATCTGCCTGTTTACCTGACTTATCCTCTTCAGCGATGTGACTAACTGAAGTACTGGATCGTTTGTCTTTCTGTTGAGTGGAAGACTGTGCATCTCGAAGAGAGGCTGATGCTCTTAATCTCATCTTCATTTCACCACTCATCCAGGTTTGCAGTGCCTCAAATGTAGCCTCCTGTTTATCCCTCTGCAGGTAGCGGAACCAACCTTGCGATCATTGCTGGTCATCTTTCTTTCCACCAATGCCAGCATGTGGCTGTTATCCATATCTCCCATTCTCCCCACTTCCTTCAGTGTGTTGTTACTTCTCAGTACAATGTGCACAAGATCGCAGAATCTTGCATCATCTCCCTCTTTGAGTGAGGGGAACCGCTCCATTTCATCCACGATTACATCTGCCACAAGCCTTGGATCGCCGTATATGGAGTCCAGCAATGCCCATGCTTCATCATAGTCATTTCCTATCCCTCTGATTAGTTCCGAAGGCTTTCCGTGTAATGCTGCACGTACATGTAGGATGGCCATTGCATCCCGTTTACTATATCGGTCAATCAGATGGTAGAAGTCCGATTTGAACGTAGAGTACACTCTCACGTCTCCGCCGAAGCGTGGCAGTTTGGGCTGTTCTACCTGTACTCTGAATGCAGACTCTACTTGTGGACTGTCAGATTCATCTGGCCTTTCAGGTGAGGCGACATTACTGCTATCATTTACAGCCGGTAGTGTTTCAGCTCTCTCAGATGCCTCACTTGCTTTTGCCTTGATGCAATCCTTCACCTTTATCTGCATATCCATGAAGTCTGACTGACACTCTTCCAACCAAGTGCCCTCTCTAAGACATTGCTCGTCATCCTTGATGATCTCAAAATAGGCTTCATGTTTCTCCTCTAAGTCCTTATACGCTAACTCCAGACTCTGTAAGGACTCGGTGAGCTCGTCAAGATTCCTGTTGCTGTCCAGCAATTTCTGCAAGGCATTCGTTAATCGGGTCAGCTTTTTCTTGGCAGTCCTCCTCTTGATCTTGAGGTCCTTCTCTTTCTGTTCTGCACTCATGACTGCATGCAGTGTTCCCCCTGTCTCCTATTCCGCGTCAGCAAGGAATCGAATTTGATGAACAGTCAAAGAATGGAACCCGAGTTTAGCCCAGCCGTCGATTGAGATAGTAAGCCGTGAAGCTTGTTCATTCGATCTGTGAATAGATCAAAATCCTATAATAAACAAATATTAGCGCCTTGTTGCTAATACACATGCAATAACTTGGACATGTGAATCACATGTAATATTCATGCATGCCTAGTACACTGAACTTGGACTTCTGAATCACATGTAATATTAATGTATGTCTTGTAAACTATACACTTGTATATGATTAAATCTTTGCATTGCCTGACATAAAGCATGCATATAGACTCAAAGACTTCTCTTGTTGTCACTGTCTCTTGTTACCTTCATAGTATATTGTATTATACACAACACCTGGATTTATATCTCTGTCACATATTGAAAGTGACCAATAAATCATCATGTTTCCATTACACCGGGAGTATCAATTGAACATGCACATTGAATGCTTAGAGTTTACTACAACACTTGTATGCTAGATGTATGCTAGATGTATGTACTTCTGTAGGAGTTTGCTACTACACTTGTATGCCAAAAATACAGATTCTTTCTGTGTTACTGAAAGAACAGCTTTTTATAATATATGATACACTGGCTCATTGTGCTCATTTACTGTGTACACATGCAGATTAATCTGAGCACTTTATTTGGCACTCTTGAACTGTACTTAGCTGTATTGTGCATATCCTGTCTAATTTGTACTTCTGCACAAACATGTAATTTTGTACAAATACAACATGTGTTATCACCCTTTAACTCTCAGTGACTTTGCTTCATACACGTGCAGTCACAAATCATATGGATATGAAAACATAACTTACATTATGTATTTTATAAGTCAAACCACCTGTACTTATTCTTCTGTTAAACATCACTTGCATCTACACTCTGATTGTACTGTAGACACTCATAATCTCACTTTGAGCTAGGTAAATGATGCTGAATATACTCAATGTGACACCTTACAACCATGGGCGTCACCAGGGGGGATGCGTTGGGTGCGAACGCACCCCCTTCAGATCCTTAAAAAAACAAACCTCAACGCCGGACGCTAAATAATTATTCTTTTCTATTCTTTTTTTTTTTTTTTTTTTTTTTACTATTTTGCACCAGGGATACACACACACAAAAAAAAATCGTCGGCAAAAACAATTCGCACCCCTGGTTCTGGCAGCATTGATTTTATACATATCTATTAGTATTCTACAGTGTTTACTATTTATCGACCGTACTGTACATCCGTACGATACGGAGCACTTATACACGTTTGCATGTACGTGTGCTACTTACAAGTATGTAGGGTCTATGTAAGTTACTTCTGACAAATCCATATTGCCAGCCCAAGAGCGAGCCTTAGCCTCATTAAAAAAAAAAAAAATGGAGGGGCAAGCATATTTTAGTTTTGCCCCTCCCCCATAATTAATAATTCCCGAAATGAGAAGATTTTCTTGCTTTTGAAAGAAAACAAAAATGTTGCCCCCATAAAAATATTGGAAGGCAAGCGCACCATTTGCCCCACCCCACATAATCATAATTCCCGCGGTGGAAAGATTTTCTTGCTTTTTTGTTAGAATTCAAGAAATCTGTCCAATTATTTCACCCAAAAGCAGTGGCGTAACTACGGGGGGGGGGGGGGGGGGGGGGGGGAGTGCGCCCCCTCCCAATCCGCTGGTTTAAAAAAAAAAGATTTACCGAAATAATAGTTCAAGACAGTGTTAGTAAACTGCTTTTGAATGAAAGGGTGATCCAGAAATAAGATATTTTTCTATGATTTCTTTTAACCATAATTAAATAGGTATATAGTGTGAAACATTGTTCAAAAAGCCCGGACCCGACAAAGATTGCGATTCCTAGTTGGCATTCTGCATATAAGCAGGATGTGCACAGTGTACTCAGTACATCCGAACGAAGAGTCGCTACAATGTTGCGCAATGTGATGTAGAATGTACACCTTTGTACCTTACGCTTCGTTATATCGAAGCTAGATCATTGATTTTGCAGTGTTGCTTTATACATAGGCTTACCAGTCTATATAAAAATGTCTTGCATTGCCAATAAAAAGACTTGACCTGGGATAATTCCTAGCATTTCCATGTATATAATACACACACACAAACAAACA